>NC_142465.1:122819583-123132500 GCF_049115385.1 Moschus berezovskii
AGTCAAACCTAAAGGCAATCAACCCTGAATGTTCATTGGAAGGACTGAGGCTGAAGCTAAAGCTTCAATACTTTGGCCACCTGATGCAAAGAGTCGACTTATTGGAAAAGACTCTGATGCTGGGAAAGGTTGAGGGCAGAAGGAGAAGGGGATGACAGAGGATGAGATGACTGGATGGCACCACCAACTCAATGGACGTGAAACTGAGCAAACTCCGGGAAGCCTAGTGTGCTGCAGGTTGCAAAGACTCAGATGTTACTCAGTGACTGATCAACAACAAAGGTTCTTTCCTCAGTTCCGTATTTTCCTCTGACGTGCTTTTTCACTCCAGGACCAGCACCATACTGATTTGATCAAAGAGGCTTAGAAATAAGTTACCTTCTGCATCAGGCATGTTACAATTACTTTTCTTTTTGTTCCCTGGACTGTTCATGGGATGTTATTACTGCACACAAACTGCAAGGTCATTAAACAAGGTGCCTGGTGGTCTAACTAGAATTGCATTTCACTTTTCGTCACCATTGGAAAGGTTAAACTTCTAGGTGTTCAGCACTCCCTGCAAGGACAGCTGTCTTCACGTTGCTTCACCCCTTGCTTTATGTACCAGAGTGAGACTTTCCTTCCATTTAGGAGTTGTGCCTTCACTTCCAAGATAATTCCTACGCAGTTTACAGTGTTTGCCAATGTTGTGGACACAGTATTTCCTTCATTTCCATTTCTAGGTATTTTATTTCTTGCATAGGAGAGACTATTGAGTTTTGTAAGCTTATCTTCTGCCAAGCCGTCTTACCAAAGTTATGTCACCATTTCTTTTTACCGTCGGTGAACTGTGTTTTCCTAAACTATCAGCCATTTCATCTGATTTCAAAGTTGTTATTGCACAGATGCACACAGAACCTGCACCAAAATAGCCTTCATGAGTCTTCCAGACCTGTGTCGAATGTCCTATTTATACAGTTCTAACCTCTTTAAGCTCCGTAAAATGTATACGCTCTCACTCTTATTTTATCTTGATTAGATTTGCTGGACGTTTGTCTATTTTATTAGTCTTTTGGAGGAAATGGTTATTTTATTTATTTATAAAGCCTACTTGGTACATCTCTTGTATTACTTTCTGCTTTCACACGGGCCTCCTAACCCTTTCCTTTCACTTCATCACTCCATCTCTATCTGCCTGAGATGAATTCCCGCTTTTCTTGGTTTGCTTTCCACTCAAGAACGCAGAAGTGCTGAAAACTGGACCCCACTAAGAGCAGTGCGCCCACAGCGGCACCTCCTGCTTTCACCAGCTGCTCACAGCCGCTGGTGACGTGAGCACTTGGACAGTGAGTCCTGGGGCCCAGACTGGGGTCTGGGATGGGCCCTTGTCTCCCAGCAGGGCAAGGGTGGGGGACACAGTTCCCAGAGTGGATACAAGGAGCCATCATGTGGCCAGAGCTGCCTCCGGGAACTGACCTCCATGCAGAGGAGGACGGCTCCTACTCTGAGCTCTGGGATTTCAGGCCCCAAGGCTGCTGAGTTGGTGATGCTGAAATTTCCACTCTCACCGCGTGGAGCAGAATCAGGGACGGTGGCTGGGCTCTGCGGGGGGCCCTGCCCCACGTGCCCATCCCATTCTGGGAACTGAATGGATTGGCAGCTGGTTGGGGTTGTCTTTCTGTCTCCAACAAGCTTTCTAAGATGAACTGTAATGCAAAATTATGACCCTCTGTTCTCAGTTTGACCAATAAGGCACCTCCCTGGTGATCCAATGGTTGAGACTTTGCCTTCCAAGGCAGGGGGTGCAAGTACAAATGCTGGTGAAGTAGCTAGATCCCACATGCCTCATGGCCAAAAAAACCAAAATATAAAACAGAAGCAATATTGTAACAAATTCAATAAAGACTTTTAAAATGGTCCATAATAAAAAAAATTGTTTTAAAAATTTTGATCAGTAAGAAAAATTATTTGGGGTGGGAACCTCCAAGGGGCACACACCTCCCCCCATTTTTTCATTAAAGTTAAGCTTCTGTCCATCATGGGAAGCAGTTGGTCCACAGAATACCTGTCTCACGGAACCGAGATTTTCCTGAGCCTTTGCAGTGCTCCTTTTCCTCCGAGATTCCATGGAGCCTCAGGATGAAGCGCGTTGTTTCGCTTCATAAGGGAAAGCTGCCTCTAACTTGTGTCATTGCTTCCCGGGCCTCCTCCCGTCTGCCTCCCCAGCCCCGCCGCATGATGACAGCTGTGGCCCCAGGAGCAGTGACCTGCATTACCCATGACTACATCTAGAACAGTATGTTACACAAAGTAAATGTCTCAAAGAATTGTGAAAAGACAGTGAAACTCATACCCATCAACAAAACTACCACAGTTCCAGGCATCCCATCCAAAACTGGCGAACATGCAGAATGCCACTACAACTCCAAGAAGAATCAGTCAGTAGAAAAATGCCCGGAAATGACAGAGATGTTGTAATTTGCAAAAAAGGACTTCAAAATAGCTATTATAAATGTGCTCAAGGATTTAATAAAACACACAGTCATAATGAACAGGGAAATAGAAACTATAAAGAAAAAACAAATGACTAAAAAAAAAACACAACAACCCCAGTGACTAATATGCTGGATGGGATTATGAGCAAATTAAACACAACAGAAGCAAATAAAACTGAACCTGAAAATATAGCAGTGGCAATTATCCTAAAGAAAAGAGAAATGCTGAGAAAGTCTAATGAACTCTCAATATCCATCTGTCTAAAACACCCATAATTGGACTTTCACAAAACAGGATAAAGAAAAATATCTGAAGAAATAAGACTTTTCCCTCTAATTTGGTAAAAACTTTAAACTCTCACCATCAGGAAAGGTTCTCACTGACTCAATATGGAACAATAAGAGTATCAGAAAGAAAAATAGCTGCAATTGACTGAGACTCATCAACATACAGAATTCATGGGTTCACAGTGACGTCCCAGAAGCACATCCTGATTGGTCAGAAGTGGAAGACTGCTCTTCACCTTGAAATTAAAGACAGGAAGGTCAAGTGTTTATCTTCCCATATTCAGTTCAAAATTGATGAGAGAAAATTCCTTAGAAAAAAAAAGCCCAGTCATTACTCAGAAGTAAAGTTAGAATGAGAAAGCCCCCATCTGTCAACTCCGAGTGATGCAGCTGGTCTGTTCAGCACTCCCAGGTGGCAGCCGGCCACGTTCAGCTCGTGAAGGTGATCAGGGGCCTCCAGGAAACCGATGGTCTGTGAAGGAAGATGCAGGGCTGTGAGAAACAAAGCCCTGAAACCACGCGGCCACTGACTCAGAGAGAACCCGCGGGGAAAGACGCCGTGAAGACGACAGGAAATTGCACAATATCAGAGGGTCTGTTTCTGTTACCTTCCTTCGCTGTGATGTGGCATTGTGGCTTTTGCAAGAGATGGATGGATGGATGGATAAATGGATATGGATAAAGATACAGACTATACATGTGTGCGCATCCTTCTAAGTAAAGGTGTGTGATGAAGCATTTATGTTTAAGATGTTATGATGTCTAGAATATGCTTTAAATTTTTTGAGAAAAGTCTTTGAAGAAATAAAGAAATAATTGGCACATGCTTTTATTTGAACTGGAGTGGCATATACAACAGTGTTTATAATATCAGTCTCTTGTCTTTGAAATCTCTCATAATAAAAACCTCAAATAGTTTGTTGAATGAAAGGATAGATTAATGAATGTGCCACAAGGCTGCACAGGGTACCCACCTTGAATATAAAGAATTAGGAGCGGAGGGATGTAATCAGTCTCTAAAGTCATGCTATTCAGTTAAAAAACAAAGGAAAGAAGGCGTCTACAGCAAGGATAAAGGGATTGTGCAGAATTAATGAATGAAAAATAATGTGTTTCCATGTCTGGCTCAGTTTCCTGTTCCACAAAACGAGAGTCTGGGACCAGACGGAGTCTCTGGTCTCTTCCAGCTGTTGCCATACTCCCCCGACCCTAAACCAGAAGAGAGCATGAAACCTGACAGGAACCTGAAGAAAGCATCGTCGCGCTTTGTCAGTCAGATCAACGAAGAAACCTTTAAAAGGGCCCCAAAAAGCCGGGAAGGCTTTGCGAGGTTGTGCGGGTGGGCGTTTGTCTTCACTGACTGGGCTGGGCAGGACTAGGGTGCAGCATGCGGGGTCTCCTGTGCTGTGCACCATCTCTCTCTAGCACACAGGCTCCAGAGCTCTCCGGCTGCAGTGGTTGCAGGGGCAGACTCAGATGCCCAACAGCATGCAGGGTCTCCTGTGCTGTGCACCATCTCTCTCTAGCACACAGGCTCCAGAGCTCTCCAGCTGCAGTGGCTGCAGGGGCAGACTCAGATGCCCAACAGCATGTGGGGTCTTAGCTTCCCGACCAGAGAGCACACCCGAATCCCCTGCCTTGTAAGGCAGATTCTTAACCCCTGGACCACCAGGCAGGTCCCCAAAAGCTAAGCGGTTTACACTGAACGTCGATGGATGCCCAGAGGACCCGACATGAAGTAGAAAAATTCAGGCAAATCTGAGCTGTATGATTAAATCTACAAGTTAAAAATTAGGAAAGGGGTGACACTGCCTACGGGGGGCCTGATGCAATGTTTGGAGATCTGGGTATGGCCGGGTCAAGCAGCTGCTGGCGGTGGCAGCCCCGGGCAGAGGCTCCTAGAAGGGACGATGCTCCTGGCTGTTTGCTCAGCTCACAGTGGACTCGAGGTGTTTGCTGAAGGGCTGAGTGGTAACAGCACTCTTTGCTCTGCGGGAATCTATTGATGGGGCTGGGTTTGCCCTGCTCAGAAAAGATTAAGAGGACACAGGGAAACCCTCCAAATATTTGAAGTGTTTTCAAGTAGAAGAAATAGTTTCCTTGGAGGTGTGTGTGTGTATTTGTCCTCCAGGGGCTGAGCTGAAATCTGTGTCAAGAAGAGGAAGATCACAGCTCAGTGGACGGATGACGTTTTTTGTGCTTCCATGTGTGTTGTTATAGGTTGATCCTGACGATTCCATGCATGTGATGGTAACAGGAGCTGCTTCTGCTAGCCACGGTCCTCCCCAGGCCAAAGCAGAGGCAGAGAAACCTGGACGAAGAATTTGTGAGGGGAGAGTCCAGCACCAGCTAGAATCTCTCAGTTGGGATTCTGGGGTTCTCCCCAGAAAACCAGGGACCATCAGGTGTCGGGCCATGAGAGGCGACGGGGAGGACGGGAAGAGCGGGGCGCAGGGCGGCCACACCCCCAGCCCTGGGCATGTTCGCACCGCCCCTCCCTGCCTCGTCAAGAGGACCACGGGGGTGTACAAGCGCCCAGGAAAGCGCCATCAATATAGAAGAAAAGAGACATTTGTTTCTTTACACACTTAAGGGAGAGTCCAAGCAACAGCCCCAAGGGGCCCCGGAGGGCCTCTTATTTTTCTGCCTGGAAGTGAGGTACCACAGGGTAGCACCTTTTCCCCATCTCTGGGTGCAAATGCTGGGTGCGCCGGCCCACTCCCCGTCAGGTTCTGTGAACACTTGATTGAGGAGGCGTGCCGGCCTCGGCGCTGGAATGTCTCACATGAAGGACCCTAAGTAAATGGTGTCACGCCGACGCATCAGTAACTGGCAGCTGCCTTCTTGTCATCTCCCGACAAGCACAGAAGTGCGCGCCTCAATCCGGCCCGCTTTCTTTGTTCTTCCATTTTCCAAGATCTCTTGATGAATTCCCAGCAGTGACGCCCAGCAGCCTCTTTCAGAGAAGTGCGCAGTGGTCTCTGCCCGCCCGTCCTCTTCCGGGTCCCCCACCCTCCCGGGGTCAGCGTGCTCTGCAAACCGCAGACCGTGCCTCTGGGGGGACCGTGGAAGGGACCTTCTCCCAGCACCCCTGCTGCCGGGCCTGGCCTCAGGGGAAGGGCATCATCCTGGAGGCTGGTAACGCCACAGGCATCTCAGAGTTTAGGGCCCCCTGCACTTTAAGGACACATGGGCACCACCTTCCAGGGCTGTGACCCCTACCTGCTGACGGGACCCCTCAGCGGGTCCTGACGTCACCCCGTCCTCGTACCGGGCTTGCTGGTCCAGGGGCTTCCCCACTGGGTCAGGGGCTGGGGGACAGGGAGCTGCCAGCTTAGTGCCTACAGAACAGAGCGAGTCCCAAGATAAGAGACTGGGCAGGGGCCCAAATGGAGGGCACATCCTGGCCCCCAAGAGGTAACCCATCAACCCTGCCCCACCCCAGAGCCCCAACGTCAGTGGTGATCTGACGCTGCTCCTCTCTTCTGGAGAGGAAGAAGGATTTTAAACACCTGCTGGGAAACATTGCAGTCTATCCTGGGCTGTCCCTGACTCTGCGTCCTCAGAGTCTGCCGTTGACCAGTCCTAACCCTAACTATTACAGGCTGGTTGTTGCCAGAAGCAGAGGAGCCAGACAGACCTGTCCTGAGCCAGTCTGGGCCGGGTGGGGTGAGTCAGGGAAGCTGTCCAGGTCTCCATCGCTGCTCCCATAAGATGGGACTCATAACATCTATCCATTAGAATAAGTAATCACGCGTAAGAGTTTCATTTATCACGAAACCTGTCACAAGCTCAAAACAGCCCATAAATCACCAAGGGCAGTGTTAATGGTGTTCCCGTTGTCTGTATCTGCCTCAAAAGCTACCTTCTAGGGGCTTCCCTGGAAGTCCAGTGGTGAGGACCCCACTCTCATTACGGGGACACGGGTTCAATCCCTGGTTGGGGAATTAAGATCCTGAGAGTCACCCCCGCATGTCAGCCAGCCCATAGACCCGCCAACGCTGCGTTGCTACAGGGGATGCCCCTTCTCCCTCCTGTCCTGGGCCCCCCACCCCGTCCAAAGCTCTCCATTGAAAACGTAGGGACCCCCACTGCCTGGGCGGGAGTTCCCTGAGCCACACACCCTACCCTGGGACAGACCTTGGGCTCTAAGCCTGGAGTTCCAACTTCCAACTGGGTCTGGGGGTCTCAGTCTGTAGGTCAGTAGATAAGCTACTGATAACCTTGGCAACCAGCACCCATCCTAAGAGAAACAGCTGAACCCTCATGCACAGAGCCCGTGAAGTGGCCCGTGTCACTCACGCCCTATAGGCTGGGCCAGCTCAGAAAGTGAGCCAGGCTGCTGAGTCCCCACTTCACATGGCTCCCAGCAGCGTCCCCAGCTGTCCTGGGCATCCACGCCAACCCACCTGCTGACCCTCAACTCACCTCCCGGCCCCATGGAACCTCCCTGGCTCTTCTGACCCCTGGAACATAGCTATCTCTGTCTCTCTGCCCTGATTCCCTAAATGAGTGATTTAGGAACCAAGCCGTGTGGGTTTGGGTGGGAATAATGAATCATGCTCTTTGATCGTTGAACCATCTTTGAGCCATCCGAGTCCGGCTCCTGCAGGATGAGCAGCCTGGGGGCACTGGGCACAGGAAAGGAAGGGCCAGCGTGTGGGTGGGACCAGGGCCACCTGGACCTCTCCTCCCCGCTCTGCCTCCGAGTCCTCACCCGAATGTCAACTGTTATAAAACGCTCTATCGGAGGACAGCTGATTTGCAACGTTGTGTTAGTTTCAAGCGCGCAGCAGAGCACATTCTTTTTCACATTCCTCTCCCATGTAGGTTTTCACAGGATATTGAGCAGAGTTCCTTGTGCTGTGCAGCAGATCCCTGTTAGCTGTCTATTTTGCAGATAGCAGTGTATATATGTCAGTCCCAATCTCCTAATTCACCACTTTCCCCACATTTCCCCTTTGGTAACCATAGGTTTGCTTTTGAGATCTGTGAGACTGTTTCTGTTTTATAAAAATGTTTGCTTGTTTCATTTTTTATTAGATTTCACATGTAAGTGATATCACGTGATATTTATCTTTCTCTGTATGAGTTATTTCACTTAGTATGATAATCTCTAGGTCAATTAATGTTGCTGCAAATGGCATTATTTCATTCTTTTTTAAGGCTGAGTAATATTCCATTTTATGTAAATGCATATGTATGTATCACATCTTCTTTATAATTTTCTCCATCAATAGATGGGAAAAGAAGAAGTAGAACTGTCACTCTTTGCAGATGACACGATGCTATATATAGAATATCCTAAGGCTGCCACAGGAAAACTACTAGAACTCATCCATAAATTTGGCAAAGTTGCAAGACACAAAGTTAACACAGAAAAATCTGCGTTTCTACACCCTGACAACAAAAGACCAGAAAGAGAAATTAAGGAAACGACCCTCACCCAGTGTCAGGCTGAGTGCTCACAATCCAGGAGCGCAGGGTGGCAGGTGCCTCTCCCAGTAGCAGGAGGCACCAAGGAGAGCCCCGTTCCTGGAGGGCAGGATGGAGGTCAGCACCAAGGCCAGCGCCCGTCCGGCCAACTCCGTAGGAAGCACCCGTGAAGCCACCTGCCTCCTCTGACGCCAGGAAACCAGGGCTGGAGGGTTAATTCCAGGCACATGCACAGCCTTCTCACAGCCCCACACTCACCAGACCCAGCCCCCTGCCTCCTGCTGGGATCTTCTGACCTGCCTGTGTCCACAAGGAGGAGGGGAGCTTGTGGCAGTTTGCAGGAGGAAATTTAATTCCTGAGACGGGGCAAAGTTTGTCAAGACTTTCTGGGAGTCTTTTTCATTACATTCCTTCTGAAGCTTTTATTAATTTAGTGAGGCTTCTTAATTAAAGTCTCAATGAATAATTGAAACGTAGCTTTTGATTATGCTGGAGTCTGTGCCATTTTGAGTTGTAATTGTAACTAATAAATTAGTTAAATAGGTAAGATGATGAAACCTTGTCTCAAAGGGGACACTCATAAGTCTGAGAATTTATCTACATGTCATTCAGAAAATTTATGCAGAAAAAAATAGATGATCGGGAGGAAAACCAGAAGCACAGCTTATTAATCAGCCAGGTCTGCTCTGTAAGGGCTGCGGTTCTAGAATAAGTCACCGCCTTCTCAACATAGAGGAAGCAGGGGTGTCACTGCGTCTCCCAGCTTCTATTTCCTCCAGTCTCCGCAGGGCGCCGTGATGGAGACCCCGACCGCCTTGCTGGAAAGTCCTGAAGCTCCAGTGAGACCCCATACCCAGCCCTCTTTCTCCTCCGGGCTTGTCAGTCACCCCCAAGCAAAGCCACACGCACACCTCCTGTGGTTCACACAGATATGATGACTTTAGGGGGAAGGTTAAGGGAGAGAAGCAAGAACATGCCGGACCAGAGGCAACCAGGCTGGGGGGACTGCAGACGCATGCACGGACTCCCATCTCTCTTCCTGCACAAGTGCGCGGCTGGGTGTGAGACAAAACACTGCTCCTGGTGTGGCCCCGGAGCCCCGAGTCTTCATCAGCCTGTTAGAAACACATGAAGCGGCCAGCAACAGATCACACACCCTGCCTCGGTCAGTAGCTGGGAAACAGGCTCCTGCCCAGTGAGAGCCCTTCTCCTCCAGATTCCCTGGGGCCAGCACACACCTGCAGGGCTGTGAGGAGAGTTCCTGGGCCGTCAGCCAACGAGCAGGCAAGGGAGACGCGGTCTGTTCTCCAAGACGTGCAGGACGTCACTACAGCCAGCTGAGAGGGGCTTGCTTTGTCTGTGACAATCCAGCAGTGTCTTCTTGGATTTCTGTCCTTTTCTCAGCCGGCTGCTTCTGGGCGTGCATGTCGGCCAGAGTGCACCTTCCTCGTGTGCCTTTGGGGGTGAGCCAGGACTCAGCAGAAGCCCACTGGTGCCCAGCGCATGGGAGATGTTAGTATCCCGTGGGCGCTCGGGAAATGTTTGCTCACTGGCAAATCTCTCTGGTTTCTTAGCTGTACAATGAGACTGTTAACTAAAAAGATGTCTTTTCTTTGCTTCACCAGTATTTATGCTAGCATGCATGCATGCTCAGTCGTGTCTGATTCTTTGCAACTCCATGGACTGCAGCCCACCAGGCTCCTCTGTCCATGGGATTTTCCAGATGAGAATACTGGTGAGGGTCTGCCATTTCCTACTCCAGAGGATCTTCCCAGGCCAGTGATTGAACCAGCATCTCTGTGTCTCCTACATTGGCAGGCAGATTCTTTACCACTGGCACCATCTGTAAGCCCACAGTATTTAAGCTAATTACTATATACGTGTCTTGTTACCTCTGGAGCCACCAACGCTCGCTGCGTGACGGCGATAGGAGCTCCTGTCTCACAGGAAGCTCCCTGGCGTCTCTCTGAGGGGTAGCCGGCCGCCCCCTCACTGTGTCCTCACCCAGCCCCTCCTCGAGACAGAGTACCTGGCCCCTTCCTCTCAGCATCAGGAGGACAGGCTGAGGTCAGGCCCACCCCGGGACTTCACTTAACTCAGCTGCTTCTGGAAAGGCCCTGCTCCCAGTCACAGATGGGTTTATAGCTTTAACATATGACTTTGGCCAGAGGAGACCGGGGACACACTTCCATTCACAACACCAGCGAGCCAGGGAAAATGCCCTTACGAGAAATGATCCCTGCCGTCTCCTGAGCTTGGCCTGTACTCTCCAGAGCTCAGGGGAACACACGGCTGCTTATCAATTACTGCCTGTGGACTGACTGGAGCTGCTGGCTGCCCAGGTCTCAGGGACTGAAACTCTCATGGTCGGGGACGGATGCCCTCCAGACCTCAGATGGCCGGCTGGGTCCGCCTCCTGCTGTGCTGGGTCTGGGGCCACATTCCTGGGCCAGGCCTGTGCCCAGCTCCTGGAGGTCATCCACATCCCCTCCACGTGGCCCCGGCAACCCCGGCACGGTTGCTGACGCTGCCTTGAGACCAGCAGAACATCTCCCTGGTCTCCTCCTCGGCCTCCAACCTGAGAAATCTACGTGGATCTACACGGCCCCCCAATTAGGTTGGGCCCACCGGGGTTGTTTCTCCTTTGCCCCAAAATGTAGCATCGTCACAGGCACGGTCTCTGGTTATAGGCACAGGCTCTCCCAAGATTCAAGGGGTGGGGCTCACACAGAGCTGGGCTCTCCTAGAACTGTGTTGCTACAGCTTTTATTAAGAACAGATTATAGGAGCAACCCTGGTGGTCCAGTGACTAAGAATCTGCCTGCCAAAGCAGGAGATCCGGGTTTAATCCCTGGGAAGATCCCACACGTGGAGGACCAACTAAGCCCATACATCACAACTATTGAGCCTGTGCGCTGGAGCCTGAGGCCACGACCGCTGAGGCCACGGCCGCTGAGGCCACGGCTGCTGAAGCCAGTAAAGCTGAGGCCACGGCCGCTGAGGCCATGGCCGCTGAAGCCAGTAAAGCTGAGGCCACGGCCACTGAGGCCACGGCTGCTGAAGCCAGTAAAGCTGAGGCCACGGCTGCTGAGGCCACGGCCACTGAAGCCCGCGCGCCTGGAGCCCACGCTCTGAGTGACGGAAGCACGGTGCTGGGAAGCCTGAGCATCCCCACTAGAGGAAGCCCCCGAGCAGCACCAAAGCCTCAGTGCAGACAAAAAGAAAGTGAGGAAATACATTTTTTAAAAAGAATACATTTATAAACTTTATAAAATGTTTTTTTTCGAATGTGTTGGTATATTATGTTGGCAGTTTTCTAACCATTTTTGCATGCCAAATTAAACAATTTACAGCCTGCCACATCCCTGCATTTTAAACACTTAAGATCTTCTAGGTGGGTAACTGCAATCTATTTTCTATGTATTCAACCAAAATGAGAAAATATGATTTTCTATTTGAGAAACACAAATTATATTATACTGTTTATATTCATGACCTCTGTATTCTTTTTTATTTATTTCCTACTAGAGCTATTTAATTCCAAAACAGGTGCATTCAAACATCTCACATGTTTTTCTGCCTTTCCTAGTAGATTTTTCTCTATATATTTAGTTGCTAGACTGTTTCTTAGCAGTTTATGCCCATTCAATTCAATTTCTTATAAATTAGGTCATTCATCATTACATAACGACTTACTTTTCTCTTGTTTGAAGTTAAAGTTGTCATTCATTTACAGTCAGCCTTTCTACACCACTTAATCTTAAGTGTTCCTTATAAACTGTAAAGCTAAGTTTTGTTTTCTAAATTGGTCTGTCACAACATTGTAAATCAATGGTACTCTAATAAAAATTAATTTCAAAAATAATAAATAAATAAGTCTGCCATTGTCACTTAACAGAGAATTTATTAGAAGTCCCATTTGTTAAGTTAGTGTTAATCAGTCAGTGGTGTCTGACTCTTTGTGACCCCATGGACTGCAGCCCACCAGGCTCCTCTGCCCATGGGATTCTCCAGGCAAAAACAGTGGAGTGGGTTGCCATGCCCTTCTCCAGGTGATCTTCCCAACCCAGGGATCAAACCCAGGTCTCCTGCATTGCAGGCGGATTCTTCTGACCCACCGGGGAAGCCCCAAGTCCTATTTAGACCTCACGAATATTCCTGATTTTTATTTCTTCCTTTTCACTGATTTACCTCCCACTTGACTTTATTTCTATCTTGTTCCTACCTTATCTACTTTCCACTCTAGTGGGAGGAGCAGGACGTCTGTAAAGTGGGGTCACAGCCGCCCCACAGGGCCCCCAGATTCTGAGGCCCACCCTCCTGCTCCACCCCCATCAGGCCAGCACTCTCCCCCAGCCAGGGACCCCTGACTCCCCCGCCAGAGGCCGGCTGAAGCCCTGCTCCTCCCCTCAGGACACAACTCACCCCCCTGAACACCACGGACTTTCCCTCTCTAGTCCCTCCACCAGCCTCCTCTCCCCACGTGGTCACCCAGCCGCCCCATCCACAGGGCCCTAGACCCTGCCTCCCGTCTCCCACAGCCGAGGGCCTGGGCACACGAGGCCACGCACACCCACATGTCATGCTCACCTCTGTACAGGCACACCCGTGTGTCACACACACCTCTGTACCCTGCACACCTGTGTGCCAGGTGGCAGCCAGCAGGCAGGGGTCCCGTGCTCAGGGGGCTCGTGGGGATGAGGCCCCACAGCAGCAGCAGCCTTCCAGCGCTGAGGTCCCTTCCACAACCTCACCCCACCTGCCCAGGCCGGGAGGTGTCGCTCGGGGCTTTGAAGGTCTCGAGCACGGACGTGTCCGGGGCCAGGCCCCTGGTCAGCGCTGGCCCTGGAAAGATGCCCCCTGAGGGGCTGGAGCACCCTGGACGGGAGAAGAGAGGAACTGGAGGGGCTCGGGCCTGCGTGCCGGGGTCCCCTCCGCTGCTGAGAGCTGGCTACCTCGGGCCACAAACACCCCGTGGGATGCTGAGCAGTCCTGGGCAGCGGGGCGGGGAGATGTGCCCCCAGGGCGAGGGCGGGAAGGAGGGTACCCCGTGATGCGAGACTCGGAAGCCCACCCTCCACCCTCAGCTCCTCTTTCTTTGGCAAAATCACACAGCAGCTCCAAGGGGGTCTCCCCTGATTCCCATCTGAACCTGCACTCCTGAGCCAGGCTGGAGATGGGACGCCACCCAGGGGACTGGGCTCTTTGGGAAAAGAGAGGAAAAATCCTTGCTCGGAACAACACTTCCCTCCCCGCCAGGTCCGCTCACTACATCACAGAGGCACTCCCGGAGCCCCCGAGCTGGGCCGAGCCCAGACCCCAGTTTACTGGGTCCACGTTGGGAGCAGACAGAGACGGGCTGAGGCATCCCCACTGCAACCCAGACGCCTGGCCAAGGAAGGCCAGTGCAGAGGCTGCCCACGGCCCTCAGGGCGACGGCAGTCCTGAGCTAGTTCAAATGCAGAGTGCACGTTATTACCGAAGACGGTCGTGACCGTCAATTACTTAACGGAGGGAATAGGAGTACAAATTGCCCGGTTCGCTCAATTACTGCTAAAATGGAATAAAAGCGTTTTAATTGTGATCAGAACGCGCGCTCTGCAGCGTGGACATTAAAGGGAACAATGACCCGCCACAAACAGCGTCCCCGTTTATCTCCCGATCTGCTTACCAAACAGAAGCTGCGCGGCCGGAACAGACTAACAGGCAGTGTCGCTAATGAGCTCCGCCGAATCGGGGGTGGGGGGTGGGGGGGGGTGGGGGGGGTGGGGGGGGGTGGGAGGTCTAAATTGGATTCCACTCCAGGGCTCAGCTGAAATCTATCTTCGCTGGGAGCTGGCTCTCTCACTGAAAAGCTAGTGTCAAGTGAAAGAATGAACCTGCTACAAAATGATTTTCTTAAAAAACGTGAAATTAAAAGCCCACGTCCGGGTTTACGCGCCTTCTCTACTTTGGAAGAGGTGGTCTGAGATCATCTCAGGCGAAGAGCACCGCGTTCGTCCTGTTAGGCCAGGCCCCCACTCCCCCCACCACCCTCTTGGTGGCAGGACGGGGGCCACCCTGTTCTGGGGGTCCGGGTCTTTTAATCTTAGTAGATGACAAGTGTGCCCGTGTCCCCAGGAGGCCTGGCTGCCCTGTCTCATCCAGGTGAGCAGGGCTGGGCCTCAGGGTGGCCTCTGCTGTGCTGTTGGGGGCAGAGTGCCCTGACCAGCTCTCTCGGAGACCCCTCCCTGAGCCCCTAGACCCTGGGCTAAAACCCTGCCTCTGTCTCCAGGGTCTCCTGGCCACCAGGGGGTGCTGGTTTGGGTTTCTCCCGCCTTACTGGGGTGTGTGTGACACACGAAAGCAGGCAGGCCCGCGTGTGAACCTTCTGATGGTCTGGACAGCGCGTCCTCCTGTGACACCGTTGCCACCATCAGAGGGCGGGGCGGGGGGGGGCGTCTAAGCACGCACGTCTTCTGCTCCTTGAGAAGGGAGAGGCAGGAGGCCCGTCGCACACGTGCTGAAGCTGGCCACGAGCCCTGCCCATCCTCATCGGCTTTGTATTCAGCGGAGGACACTGTCCCCGAGGTCACTGGGCAAAGATGAACAGAGAGGTGGCCCAGGGCTGCCCTCGCAGCCAGCCCCTCCAGCCCACTCCACAGCCGTGAGCAGAGGGCAAGTGTGTCCAACCTGTCCTCTGACCCCCATGACCCCCAACCTGTTCGTTCGGCTTCCTGCCAGGCCCGAGGCAGGTGCCAGGGGCAGAGCTGAGGCGTGCGGGCCCCCTGGACAGTGGCGGACGGGCCGAGCCCCGGCTCAGTGGGCAGACCGCAGCCGCCCACCAGGCCGCACGGAGCGGGGAGCAGGGTCTCGGTGACGCTCCTGCTGGTCTGAGGTCTGCGGCCCAGGACACGGCTCCCAAGTGGTCAGAACACCCCACTCGGAGGAACCCGAGGCCTTGGCGTGGACGCCAGGCCTGTGAGAGGCACCTCCCAGAGAGGCGTCCCTACAGACACAGCGGAGCAGGAGCACCTGGCCTGGCCCTTCAGCCCCTCACCGGATGAGGGGAGGCGACCCCAGCGCCCCTCACCCCGGAGGCTCAGCCAGACACTGGGCGCCTGAGCGGGACTCAGGGAAGGGAGGGGCAGGGTGGGAGAGCCTGGTAGGCAGAGGGACATGGGGAGCCTGCGGGGAGGCCAGGCTTCGGGCATCAAATCCAGCTTTTCCCATCAACATTCGAGATCCCCACGGTCGTCACTGGGGATGGGGTCACCATCACCGTCTATGGGAACCATTGGGGGGGCTTCCCCCGCATCACCGAGTCTCGGGCCAGTTTTCTCCCGGGTGAAGGGCCAGGCTGGGCACCCCAGGGCTCCAACTCCCCAGCCCCGGGGACAGGAACCGCCACCCCTCAGGGGTGACCACCAGCCTCCACACGTCACCACTGCCCACGGAGGACGACCCTGTTCAGACCCGCTGCCCCCAGCACGAGCTCTCTAGCACAAGGTTCCGATGCAGAACTGGCCCCCGGGGTGTGCATGCACCGCAGGGTGGATCGCATCTCGGGCGGCGACGGCACCCCTCCCTGCAGAGAACGGTGCGTCGGTCCTTCTCTCACAGACTCGGAAACTGGAAGACGTGAGTCCTGACGGCACTTCAGGGACCTGCTCCCGGGACAGGAGGCCCCTCAGCTGTCTCACTGCGCTGTTTCAAACAGAGGATGCACTTTGAGGACACGCTCGGACACCTCCCTCCCTGGCCCCCTGCGAACCTCCCAGGATGCTGGCCGCTCGGCCGTGGCTGCTCCGCAGATGTCTGCCTCGTCTCTGTGGCCGCTGCTCCCGATGCTGCCAAGGCGACAAGGGAGACGCCCGGCTCCGCCTGACCCCTCCGGGAGCAGGTGCCCCCCGCGGGGGAGAGGCCGCAGCGTCGAGGGCACTTGGGAGCTCTCGGGTGTCAGCAAGCCGTGCAGAGGGTGTGAGGAGGGGCGGCGCGGGCCCAGCCTTCGTCTCCACGCCTCTGGCCTGCACTTTGATGGCCTTTCACGTTCCGCACCTGCCTGGGTTTGCCGTGGTTAACTCACAGTGGGTGTTCTGTGCCCTCTCCAGCTGGCCCTCTGCCTGGGACTTCACCCCGAGTCGCCGTCACCATGGGTGCAGCCCACCGTCCACACTCGAGGCTGGGGGTGGGCACAGTCCCCCCACCCCGACCCCCGACAGACATCCCCCAGCCAGACACCCTCCCACGTCTCCTGGGCTCACTCTTGTAACCAAAGAGCACACATTCCCCAAACTCTGTGAGTGTGTCCTCGGGGTGCTGAAGGATGCGATTTGCCTGAGAAACGACGATAGACGTGCGGTACCTAATGGAGACCCGCTCCCGTGGAGGTCAGACCTGTGTCCAGGGGTGGGCGGAGAGCGGCCGGGTGTGGGGGTCTGAGGCGCCCGCCTGCCTCACGCAGACACGCGGGCTCCTCTGTCTGGTCAGGTGCATCTCTGGGCACTCGCTCCCTCCCACCCCATCCAGGGACCCTGCCCCTCCACAGGCACACTCACCAGGGTAACGTCAGACCCCACGAGGGCAGGCCCTGGGTCCCCGGCGCTGTCTCAGAAGTCCCCTCTGCAGTAGCAGCACCCCCACCCTGAGAACAGCATCCAACTCAAAGTGTCGACTCAGCCAAGACCTTTGTCCTCCCACACGTTCCTCCAGAAGAGCAAAGCACAAAACTCAAGAAGCACTGTGAGCTCTCGTTTGTCCATGAGCATTCCCACCACTGCAGGTGCTGACTGCAGCCATGAAACTAAAAGACGCTTGCTCCTTGGAAGGAAAGTTATGACCAACCTAGACAGCATATGGAAAATCAGAGACATTACTTTGCCAACAAAGGTCCATCTAGTCAAAGCTATGGTTTTTCCAGTGGTCATGTATGGGTGTGAGAGTTGGACCATAAAGAAAGCTGAGCGCCAAACAATTGATGCTTTTGAACTGTGGTGCTGGAGAAGACTCTTGAGAGTCCCTTGGACTGCAAGGAGATCCAACCAGTCCATCCTAAAGGACATCAGTCCTGGGTGTTCATTGGAAGGTCTGATGTTGAAGCTGAAACTCCAATACTTTGGCCACCTGATGGGAAGAACTGACTCATTTGAAAAGACCCTGATGCTGGGAAAGATTGAGGGCAGGAGGAGAGGGGGACGACAGAGGATGAGATGGTTGGATGGCATCACCGACTCAATAGACATGGGTTTGGGTGAACTCCAGGAGTTGGTGATGGACAGGGAGGCCTGGCGTGCTGTGGTTCATGGGGTCGCAAAGGGTCGGACACGACTGAGCGACTAGACTGAACTGCACTGACTCCCACCACTGAAAGCAGACATTGTTCCATCGCCAAGCAGATTGCCTCACTACGGGGTCTAAGGCGCCATGTGCCGCCATCGTGCCGATGTCCCAGGACAGTCACAATCAGCTCTTGGAGTGGGTGACTTGTCTGCCTCTCGAGGTCGACAGGCGTCTGCACATTTTAAATAACTGCTTTCACTTCTCGCCAAGATCTTTTCACGTCTTAAAAATCAGGTTGCGATCCCAGCAAAATGCTCCCTGCAGACAACGGCTCGGTGGACAGGCCCTGCTCGCCGGGGGTTCCAGCCGAGTGAGGCCACCGTGAGCCATGCTGGATGGGCAGGCCCGTCCCCCAGTGACCGTCCGCTGGGGAAACAGGCAGTGCATGGTGATGCGTGCCCGCGATAAATGCTACAAGAGATCAGAGTCGCTCACTGGGAGAACTGCTTAAATCGGGAGG
This sequence comes from Moschus berezovskii, assembly GCF_049115385.1. Lineage (NCBI taxonomy): Eukaryota > Metazoa > Chordata > Mammalia > Artiodactyla > Moschidae > Moschus > Moschus berezovskii. The sequence continues at coordinate 122,837,560 of NC_142465.1, forward strand.
AGCAAGGTTCTCAGAGGAGGAGCCCCGCAGAGCAGCTCCGAGGGGGAGTGTCCCCCCGGCGGCAGGAAGGCCTCTGAGCCGCACAGAGTGCTCTAAAGGAAGGGCTTCAGGAGGGTGGACGGCTCTCTAGGGAGCACCCTGGCCCTGCCTCTAATCTCGGGGACTGTCCCGAGGGGACTGGTGGAGGCTGCTTCCTCTGAGGTCCCCGGTGTGGCCACATCATCTGGAGACCACCCACACAAGCTGCCGTCTCATGGGATCCTGGGCACCCTGATGAGCCTCTGTGCCCTCAGCCTCTCCACTGCTATGGGGCTGAGGGTCCCCAACAATGGGGAGTCGGGGAGGAGAACCCCTAGGGAGCACAGCCGGCACCCTCCCTGTCACGTCTGAGAAGAGGAGGGCGTGATGGAGCAGGAAGCAGGCACCCCAAGTCCCACAGCTGGCTCAGCCCAAGCTGTGACCGGAAGGCTGGACGGGGCTGCTGGACAAGACACATTAGAGCAGCTTCCGCAGAGACACATCTCTCCTTGCAGCCCCGCGGCCTCTGCCTCCACATGTGTCCTGCTATTCCTCAACGTCACCATCAGGACCAGCCAGGGGGGTGGGGGGCACTGAGAACAGGAGGTGGCTTCGCAGGTCAGCTGTGGCGCTGCAGCCGGACCACTCAGTGGCCGCGTGGGCTGCAGGCCGAGAGGGACCGGGCAGGCTGTGTGCAGCCTGCCGTGCGTCTCCCGGGCAGCTCCCGCGGCTCTCTTTGTCGGGTGCTGGCAGGGAAAGGGAAACAGCCTCGCTTCGGGGCCAGAGAGACTGGCTCTGAGTCAGGCTCCATCACACGCTGGCTGGGCGCGATTGCTGTTTCCCCCATCTGCGCAGTTCTTCACAAATGCCTTCGGAACACATGCTACACGTCAGGCCAGCACTGACCAGGGATAAGTCCCCAACATCGAGGGCCCACAGCCACAGCAGCGACCCCGCAGCGATCCGACGTGAATCGGTGCAGTAAGAGTGTAACAGCAGGGTTGACCAATCAGCTCATGAAAATCTGATAGTTGATGGATTCACAGAAGCTAAAAATGGTGGAGGAGGGGTCGGGGGAAATAGACAAAGACCCCACCTAGGAAGGTGGGAGGAGTGGACGATCAGAGGGACTGAGAGGCTGATGGCAGGGGTGAAGCCAATACAGGAGATGCCGGTCTGATCCCTGGGCTGGGAAGATCCCCCCCACCCCGGAGGATGAAGTGGCAACCCACTCCAGTACTCTTGCCGGGAAAATCCCATAGACAAGCCTGGAGGGCTACAGTCCATGGGTTTGCAAAGAACCAGACAAGACTGAGCGGCTAAACAGCAGCACAGGGCTGAGAGAAGGGGGCTGCCCCGCCCGGACAGAGCAACACCCCGAGCGCCCAGGCCTCTCTGGACTCCCACACCCTGGCGTGCTGTCCCAGTGTGGGCCTGTGAACACAGACAAAAGAAACACTCCATTCTGGTCTTGGGGAATTCGGCATTCATCAGGGGGACGTTCCCAGGGAAGGGACGGGGACGTACGGGGCTCAATCACAAGGATTTGTTATTATTTGGCCATTCGACATTTCACAGGCCATAAGCCTTCACAGTTACTTACAAGTTTATTTTGGGGCCATTTAGGGAAAGGAATGGGATCACGACCAAGTTACAGCAGAGACTGACATCTTTGTCAGCCCTGTTTCTGGTCAGTCGCTCAGTCGTGTCTGTCTCTGCGACCCCATGAATCACAGCACGCCAGGCCTCCCTGTCCTTCACCAACTCCCGGAGCTCACTCAGACTCATGTCCGTCGAGTCGGTGACGCCATCCAACCACCTCATCCTCTGTCGTCCCCTTCTCCTCCTGCCCTCAATCTTTCCCAGCATCAGGCTCTTTTCCAGTGAGTCAGCTCTTCTCATCAGGTGGCCAAAGTGTTGGAGCTTCAGCTTCAGTCCTTCCGGTGAATATTCAGAGTTGATTTCCATGAGGATTGACGGGTTTGATATCATTCAGGGAAAAGAATGGGATTACAACCCAGTCAGAGCAGAGAAGTGACATCTTGATCAACACAGAGAGATGGGAAACCGCCCTTCCTCGTCTCCTCCCTGAACGCGAACCAGAGAGAAGCTGTGTGCCTGCCCGTGTTCCTCTAAACTTGGTTGATGGTTAGAAGATCGTCGAGTCAAGACTGCAATTTCTAAACTTAAAAAAATAAAATAAAAGCCAGACATTTTAGCATCCCCCAGCATCCCAGCTCAGTTGGTAAAGAATCCACGTGCAATGCAGGAGACCTCTATTCCATTCCTCGGTCAGGAAGATCTGCTGGAGGAGGGATAGGCTACCCACTCCAGTACTCTTGGGCTTCCCTTGTGGCTCAGCTGGTAAAGAATCCACCTGCAATGTGGGAGTCGTGGGTTCGATCCCTGGGTTGGGAAGATCCCCTGGAGAAGGGAAAGGCCACCCACTCCAGTATTCTGGCCTGGAGAAGTCCATGGACTGTAGAGTCCACGGGGTCACAAAGAGTCGGACACGATTGTGCGACTTTCACTTTCTGCATCCCTCACAACACCCCACCTCTCCGCTCAGAGCGCCAGAGATTCAGCGAGCCGGCTCCTGCCCTCTAATCTCTAAATCCAAGCCAGATCAACCAGGCACCATATACCCGAGCGCTTTTGAGCCAGAGACTCAGAGTAATTGCATTACTGGCCTGACTGGCCCAAATGTTTGGGGATCTGGGATAAATAAAAAAGAAATAGCTTGCAAAGTGATCCCCAGTGTTCCATTCAGGGCTGTCCTGAACCCTGCTCTTTCATTTGCATGATTTAGCAAAAGGAAGTTTGCATTGATATGTAAATAGTAATGCAAGTAGTTTACACTGAAAAACAAAGGCGGGCGGTGGAGCCTGTGATATTTTACAGCCTTTGACTCCAGCCTTTGTTGCTGCTAGAAAGCACAACAGCAATTTTCCTGGACCCACAATTCAAATGGCTCTGCCTCACATGAGTGCTCCAGGAGTAACGTTTAATAATGGAATTACATTGTCATTTGCATATGGTGTTCTCGTTGGAAGGTGTATTCCGAATTTATTGGGCATTTTTATTAGCCCTCAGTGATTGACTTCTGGAAATTTGGTATGCACATCTTGTAGAGGGAAAAAATTCTGCAGAAGAGTAAGCTGAGTGCATGAAGATAAGTGATGCCCGCTGTTTCAGAGGCTGCGAGAGGGCGGTCCTGAGCACACATGGTTTATGGTGTTGTGGTTTTGCGAGCCCTCTCGGCATACTCAAAAATGGGGACGAGACTGGATGACCCCACACCTCTTAGACTCGGCTCCATCAGGGGCCCTATCAGCCTGGTTGCCTGTAAGACTGTGGAGCTGAGCAGGAGGAGGTTTTGGGTGTGACTGTTACAGGAAACTGGGGCTCAAGAGGATGTTTGTATTCTTGCTCCCAGGGGAGTCCCTGGGACAGGGCGCCAAGCGGGGGTCCTTGGCTTCATGCAGGAAGGAATGCAAGAGGGAGCCGCAGCAAAGTGGAAGCAGGTCCGCTGAGAGACAGGCACCCCACAGGCGGGGTGTGGGCGTCTCTGGGGAGAGCAGCCCGGGGCGTGGGGCCGGCTAGGGAAGCGGTTCAGTCCAGTCTCTCAGTCGCGTCCAACTCTTCGCAGCCCCATGAAGTGAGAGTGGCCCCCAAACACAGGCTGGTTCGTTTTTACGGGCTGGGTAACTTCATAAGCTGACGAGTGGGAGGATCATTCCAATTATCTCGCGGGAAGGAGTGGAGAGTTCCAGGAATTGGGCCACCGCCCACTTTTTGGCCTTTTCCAGTTACCGTGAGAACTGGAAGGTGCTGGTGGCTGTGTCCTTTAGCTGCTGGTGGCTCTCACTGAGCGTATAATGAGGCCCAAGGTCTACTGGAGGTTGGATCTTCCGCCGTCTTGGACCTAGGGGGCTCTAACCAGCCTTTGTCATGTCTTCAAGGGCTGTGTCAGTCTTTTAAAGGTTGACCCACCCCACCTATCTCATGATGAACCTGCTTCCTGCACCAGTTTCTGGGATGTGCAGGGGCGGGGAGTGCAGATAAAGACATGCGGACTCAGCGCTTCAGAGCCCTGCACCGACCAGCGCTGTCAGGAGCCTGCCGGCAGCGCAGAGCATCAGGCCGGCAGCGCAGAGCATCAGGCCTCCAGCTCAGACCTGCTGAATCAGGATCTGAACTTCAGCAAGATCCCCAGGTGGTCTGACAAGCACCACTCCACCCTGGAGACAGCTGTAATATTACCAGAAATAAGAGACACACTTTACTGGGACCCAGTTATCCATACATGCACATTTCAACATGTCCATCCCTGAGCTCAGAGTCCAATGACAGAATACTTACTCTTACTGGGTCGAGTGAATACTGATGCTTTCTATTTCACTTAATCTCATTCTGTTCTATTTAAAACGAATGATCATGGAACTTCCCTGGTGGTTCGGTGCTTAAGAATCTGTGTTTCCTTTGCAGGGGATGAGGGTTCAAACCCTGGTTGGAGAACTAAGATCCCGCATGTCATGCAATGAAGCCAAAGAGTGAATAAATAAATTAAAAAATAGTAATAATAAATTTAGGTAAGCATCAAAAAAATAAATAAAAATAAAGTAAAATACTGGTCACCTCTGCTTGCTTAGTCACTTCAGTCGTGCCCGACTCTGTGTGACCCCATAGACGGAAGCCCACCAGGCTCCCCTGTCCCTGGGACTCTCCAGGCAAGAACACTGGAGTGGGTTGCCATTTCCTTCTCCAATGTGTGAAAGCGAAAAGTGAAAGTGAAGTCGCTCAGTCGTGTCCGACACTTAGCGACCCCACGGACTGCAGCCTACCAGGCTCCTCCATCCATGGGATTTTCCAGGCAAGAGTACTGGAGTGGGGTGCCATTGCCTTCTCTAAAACCCTCTAAATTGACGTCATGACCTGATCATCAGGACATTAGTTTTATAAACTCTGCTCTAGAATTTACTCTGGCTGCATGAATATCTGGATTGGCCCCTGAAGAGAAAACATACCAGACAAAATTTGCTTTATAATTTAGTAAGTATATCCATGAACTGACAGAAAAAACAGTCCATCTCTGAGCTCAGGGAAGACAAAATCAGGAGAGGTGGACAGAACACAAAAGCCGGTTTTCTCCTCAAGGTTACATGTGGTGAACTTGAACTTCAAATGTCTGGCCTTTCGAAGAAAAGAAGGCAAAGCCCAGAATCTTCCCAAGGTGGGAACACTCTGAGGACCCACGCCGGGACAGCATCTGAGCACACAGGTGAGGTACAGACGTGCCTGCTGCCCACCCCAGAGACAGCGTGGGAAAGCACCAGTCTCTAAAGTAGCACTCAGAGGGAAAAACAGCCTCTAAGTTTTGTTAACAAAAAGCCGCTCTGGCACGGAGTAACAACGCACATTCGTACATTCGTGGTCCAGATAAAACGTCACCCAAGCCTTCCAGGTAAAGAGGCCCTAGGCAGTATCACTGTCCGGATCCGGAAAGAGTCAAACCCAGGTCCCCCCTGAAGCAGCTACTTAAACCCCAGACTTAGAGAGGCTCCCCAGGGAAAGAACAATGCACCCATATTCCCTGTGAAAGAAATCAGGGAAGAAACACAGAAACAGGATACAATGAGGAGGAGACGGCAGAGAAAAGAATGAGAAGAAAATAAAGGAAATAAAAACACACACGAAGCCCAAACCAGTAATGTGTTCCCAGAAGCAGAGAGAAACTGACGAAGCTGAACAGTGAGGAGCGGACTGTCCAGTAAAGCAAACACAGCTTCTACAAGGGAAAAATATGATTGTTGAAATTAGTAATTCAGTGGAGAGACTTAATACCTGATTAGACAGCATTGAAAGGAGGAGGAATTAATAAGCTCGGAGTTCTGTAAGAATAAATTATACAAAGAAAGCATCCAGAAAGACCAAGAGATGGAGACAAAGAAAGAGAGGCCGATGCGTGAACAGGCAGATCGTTTCACATTCATCTCATCAACGCTCCAGAAAGAGATGGAGACAGACAAATGAAAGAGATGATATTTTTAAAGATAATGGCTGACAATTTTTTTAAATAAAAAGCAATTAAAGATATCATTGACTCAAGAAGGCCAATTAATTCCATTTGGAATAAATCTGAACAAAATTTATGCACAGAAACAGCATAGTGAAATTACAGAACAGCATAGTGAAATTACAGAACAGCATAGTGAAATTACAGAACAGCATAGTGAAATTACAGAACAGCAAAGTGAAATTACAGAACAGCATAGTGAAACTACAGAACAGCATAGTGAAATTACAGAACAGCATAGTGAAATTACAGAACAGCAAAGTGAAATTACAGAACAGCATAGTGAAACTACAGAACAGCATAGTGAAATTACAGAACAGCATAGTGAAATTACAGAACAGCATAGTGAAATTACAGAACAGCATAGTGAAACTACAGAACAGCATAGTGAAATTACAGAACAGCATAGTGAAATTACAGAACAGCATAGTGAAATTACAGAACAGTATAGTGAAATTACAGAACAGCACAGTGAAATTACAGAACAGCATAGTGAAATTACAGAACAGCATAGTGAAACTACAGAACAGCAAAGAACATGTTTAAGGTACTTGGGAGAAAGAGAGATTATCTTCAAAGGACGACATTTAACCTGAAAGAGGACTTACAGCCTCAACAGTCGAAGCAAGGAGACACCTAAAGAGATCTACAGTGTGTTGAGGTGAAACAATCCAACCTAGAAGTCTATACCTGGAAATAACACCTTTCAGTAACACCAGTGAAATACAGCCTTTTCAGAAACCAAACACAGAGATGGTCTGCACCAAAAGGTTCTATCTGAAGGAAATTACGTATATATTTCACATCGAAGGACAGAAGTCCTAGAAGATCTAAAATGGAAAGAGGAATGAAGCACAAAGAAATGACAAACATGAGATAAACTGTGAATAAATTGTGAATAATTGACTATGAAAAACTACAATAATCTTGTGTTACCAAAAAGGAAATGTTGAGTTCACGACAGTTATGACACAGAAGGTAGAGAGACATGATTCGGACATTCTGGGGTCTTCACAGTACATGCTGGTGGTGGTGGTGGTTTAGTCACTAAGTCGTGTCCAACTCTTGTGACCCCGTGGACTGTAGCCTGCCAGGCTCCTCTGTCCATGGGATTCTCCAGGCAAGAACACTGGAGTGGGTTGCCATTTCCTTCTGCTGGGGATCTTCCCGACCAAGGAATTGAACCTGGGTCTCCTTTGCTGCAGGCAGAGACTTTACCAACTGAGCTAAGAGGGAAGCCCTTTTGTAATACACGCTGCTGCTGCTGCTGCTGCTAAGGCACTTCAGTCGTGTCCGACTCTGTGTGACCCCATAGATGGAAGCCCACCAGGCTCCCCCGTCCCTGGGATTCCCCAGGCAAGAACACTGGAGTGGGTTGCCATTTCCTTCTCCAATGTGTGAAAGTGAAAAGTGAAAGTGAAGTTGCTCAGTCGTGTCCGACCCTTAGCGACCCCACGGACTGCAGCCCACCAGGCTCCTCCATCCATGGGATTTTCTAGGCAAGAGTACTGGAGCGGCTTGCCATTACCAAGGTTAAAAAGATCAACTAATTTTGTGTTAATATTTGATGAATTAAACGTAAAGGTGATAACACTTCAGTTCAGTTGCTCAGTCGTGTTCAACTCTTTTCCACCCCATGGACCACAGCATGCCAGGCTTCCCTGTCCATCACTAACTCCCAGAGTTCACTCAAACTCAAGTCTATTGAGTCGGTGATGCCATCCAACCATCTAGTCGTCTGTCACCCCCTTCTCCTCCTGCCTTCAATCTTTCCCAGCATCAGGCTTTTGTCCAAGGAGTCAGTTCTTCACATCAGGTGGCCAAAGTATTGGAGCTTCAGCATCAGCATCAGTCCTTCCAATGAATATTCAGGACTGATCTCCTTTAGGATGGACTGGTTGGACCTCCTTGCAGTCCAAGGGACTCTCAAGAGTCTTCTCCAACATCACAGTTCAAAAGCATCCATTCTTTGGCGCTCCGTTTTCTTTATAGTCCAACTCTCACATCCATACATGACTGCTAGAAAAACCACAGCTTAGACTAGACAGACCTTTGTTGGCAAAGTAATGTCTCTGCTTTTCAATATGCTGTCTAGGTTTATCATAGCTTTTCTTCCAAGGAGTAAGCATCTTTTAATTTCATGGCTGCAGTCACCACCTGAGGTGATTTTGGAGCCCAAGAAAATAAAGTCTGTGTGGACTAATAACTAAAATAATAGAAACATGCTGTACTTTCTCCAAACTGTCAGAGAAAATTTTTAAAGAGAAAAAGGTGTCAGTGCAGGATAAGAAAAGAAATGAGAGACAAAATAACAAAGAAAGACCGAGATAAGACCACAGCATGAGAACAGTCATGCATCTAGATGCACCGCTGACTGAAACAAGTGTGCACAGAATTAAAGTGCACTTAAAAGGCAAAGACCAACAGAAAAACTCGAGTAAAATCCAACTACACGGAGCTGCGCGTGAAAGGACACCACAAGCTCACAGGGAGATTGAAAGGTAAACGTATGTGTGGTTAGTCTAATCAGACGTCCCCGTAGCTCAAACAATAAAGAACCTGCCTGCAACGCAGGAGACCAGCGATCAACCCCTGGGCCGGGAAGAGCCCCTGGAGAAGGGCATGGCGACCCGCTGCAGTATTCTGGCCTGGAGAATTCCATGGACGGAGGAGTCTGGTGGGCTACAGCCCTTGGGGTCACAAAGAGTCAGACACAACTGAGAGACTAACACACACACACAGTCTAATCATATTAATATTAGAATCAAGGGGACTTCCCTGGTGGTCCAGTGAATCCGTCCGGTGTAGGGGATTTGGGTTCAATCCCTGACTGGGGGATCTCAGATCCCACATGGGGCAACTAAGCACACTGCAGAGCTCATGAGCCGTGGGGCCTGCGTGCCACTCCTAGAGAGAAGGCCACGACTCACAGTGAAGACTCTGCAGCCTCTCAGTGAAGAGTCTGCACGCCGCGACGAAGAGTCCATATGCCACAAGAGCTGACCAGCCAAAACTAAAACAAACAAGCAAAGTGAGCAGATGCAGCTGGTGTGTCTGCCATTTAAATTATTTAAAAAAAAAAAAAATCAAATCCACTGCAGGGCAAAGCCATTACAAGAAATAAGGAGAGTGAGCATATCCTGTTAAATGTTTACTTCATCGAGGAGTCACGTTTGAAACTGTGTGCTCACCTCATGGTGGGGTGTCAAACAGTGTAAGAAAATATTGGCACACAATCACAGTACCCTCATGCTCAGGAGCTGACAGTACAAGCAGGGAAATAACTGTGTGAAAATAAAAGAGCCGAAGAGCACGAGCAACAAAACAGCGAATAATATGCATTGTTCACATTGTTTCAAGACACATCAAGGATATTGATGAAGGCAGGTCCCCAAAAAACACCCAAGTCTGAGAAATCTATACATTCCGGAAATTTAATGAGCCACAAGCAGGATAAGTAAGAACGAGGCACCAACAAGGCACATCAAAATCACACAATTTAAACTCAAGGGCAAACAATCTTGAAAACACCCAGAAGAAACTGATACATTTCGTTCAGAGGAACAATTGTATAAGTGACAGCTGACTCCTCATCAGAACCGTCAAAGACCAGGAAGCAATGGAAATACACCTTTAAAGGGAAAAATGTCAACTCAAAAATCTATATATAAATAAGCTTCACAAGTGAAGGTGAAGATATTTTTATATAAATCAAAATTGAGAAAATTAAATACAAGTAGGTCTTCCATACGAGAAGTGATGTTGATGGACAACTCAGATCTGTACAAAGACTTATACAAAAGAAAATTATTACCAGAAATGCCAGTTATGTGGGGAAATGAAAAGGACAAAATGAATAAATATAACACATGTATTACTTATGAAGGTGCTTATATATGTGTCTCTGGAACCTCTCCTGTGGCTCAGCTGGTAAGGAATCCGCCTGCCATGTGGGAGACCTGGGTTCAATCCCTGGGTTGGGAAGGTCCCCTGGAGAAGGGAACAGCTACCCACTCCAGTATTCTGGCCTGGAGAATTCCATGGGCTGTATAGTCCATGGGGTCGAAAAAAGAGTCGGACACAACTGAGCTACTTTTGCTTTCCCTGGAACCTCTCCAGCTCAATGACTGCCATTTCCTGCTCCAGGGGGTTTTCCCCACCCAGGGATCGAACCCATATCTCCTGCATTTCAGGCAGGTTCTTTATCACTGAGCCACCAGGGAAGTCCCCTGCACAGTATCATGTATACCTGTGAAGTTGCTTCAGTCATATCCAACTCTTTGCGAGCCTATGGACTTTAGCCAGCAAGCTCCTCTGTCCATATGATTCTCCAAACAAGAATACTGCAGTGGGTTGCCATGCCCTCCTCCAGGGGATCCTCATGAGTCAGGGACTTAACTTGCATCTCTTATGCCTCCTGCACTGACAGGTGAGCTCTTCACCACTAGTGCTGAAGAGGAAAAGTTAAAATTCTACATCACCTCCTCCTTCTGCCTCTGCAACTCAGCTTGCCCCTTGCAAAGGCCAGATCACGTCGGTCACATAGTTTCAGAAAGTGGGCACTTGCAATACTAGGAAATGGAGTTTATCCCACTCACCTTTGTCCTGCTCTTTGCAGGCGCCCAGCCCCTGCAAGCCTGCTTAAACATGCCTGTCCGTGTAAAGACCAGGCATCCCCATCCCCGTCTTGACCACTGTTCTGGCACGTTCGAAACCCCTAAGTTTAAACCAGCCTGTTAACAGCTAGTGTTGTCCACTACAGTCTCTCTATAAAAACTCTGTAATCCCTTTGTTCAGGGCTCAGAGTTTGGAGTGTTAACTCCTCTGGGCCCGGTGGTGTAATAAGCCTGAGTTCTCCAACTCCCCAAGTGCGGTGCTTGCTTTCTTGAGTGCTGGTTTCTGTGACAGCGCCACCTGGGAAGCCCCCTGCAAAGTATATTGACATATAAAAATATACACTCCTACCTTAATTAATTTAAAAGAGATAGAATAGTTTAAAGCAAAAAAGTATATGTAAAGCAAGAGAGTTCCAGAAAAACATCTACTTCTGCATTACTGACTACACCAAAGCCTTTGACTGTGTGGATCACAATAAACTGTGGAAAATTCTTAAAGAGATGGGAATACCAGACCACCTCGCCTGCCTCCTGAGATATCTGTACGCAGGTCAGGAAGCAACAGTTAGAACTGGACATGGAACAACGGACTGGTTCCAAATTGGGCAAGGAGTACATCAAGGCTGTATCCTGTCACCCTGCTTATTTAACTTGTATGCAGAATACATCATGAGAAACGCTGGGCTGGATGAAGCACAAGCTGGAATCAAGATTGCCAGGAGAAATATCAATAACCTCAGATATGCAGATGACACCACCCTTATGGCAGAAAGTGAAAAACTAAAGAGTCTCTTGATGAAAGTGAAAGAGGAGAGTGAAAACGTTGGCTTAAAGCTCAACATTCAGAAAACTAAGATCATGGCTTCTTAGTTATTTGCCAACACTTCATGGCAAATAGATGGGGAAAGAATGGAAACAGTGACAGACTTTATTTTTTTGGGCTTTAAAATCACTGCAGATGGTCACTGCAGCCATGAAATTAAAAGACGATTGCTCCTTGGAAGAAAAGCTATGACCAACCTAGACAGCATATTAAAAAGCAGAGACATTACTTTGCCAACAAAGGTCCATCTAGTCAAAGCTATGGTTTTTCCAGTGTTCGTGTATGGATGTGAGAGTTGGACCATAAAGAAAGCTGATCGCCGAAGAATTGATGCTTTTGAACTGTGGTGCTGGAGAAGACTCTTGAGAGTCCCTCGGACTGCAAGGAGATCCGACCAGTCCGTCCTAAAGGAGATCAGTCCTGGGCGTTCACTGGAAGGACTGATGTTGAAGCTGAAACTCCAGTACTTTGGCCACCTCATGCCAATAACTGACTCCTTGGAAAAGACCCCGATGCTGGGAGAGATTTAAGGTGGGAGGAGAAGGGGACGGCAGAGGGTGAATGGTTGGATGGCATCACCAATTCGATGGCACTGAGTTTGAGGAAGCTCTGGGAAACTGTGATGGACAGGGAGGCCTGGCATGCTGCAGTCCGTGGGATTGCCAAGAGTTGGATACGACTGAGTGACTGCACTGGACTGAATTATAAGCTGTGTGGAAGTAATAAGCCAAAATAGCACAGAGAACTATACTGTTACAATTTCCTATATTCTACAAGAAGTAATATCATGTAGATTATGATAAGTTTAAAATGCAAATGTAGAGTAATCATTTAACATTATGCAAAACAGGTGCAAAAATCACAAGAAAATAATCAAAAGGGTCAGGGGAATAAAAGAAGATCACACAGATGAAACAGGAAAAATAAAAGCTGTCTGAACGCACAGATGCCATGATTATTAACACAGAAAAACCTAAGGAATCAAACAATTTAGTAAAATTAGCAAGTGAATTATTTATCGAGACCTCAGGATATGAGTCAATGTGCGAAGATAAGTCGTATTTTTATACGCTGAGCTAAGGTAGGTGCTAGTCACTCAGTCGTGCCTGACTCTGAGACCCCATGGGCTGTAGCCCCCCAGGCTCCTCCATCCATGGGATTCTCCAGGCAGGAATACTGGAGTGGGTTGCCATTCCCTTCTCCAAGGCATTTTCTGGACCCAGGGATCAAACCCAGGTCTCCTGCATTACAGGCAGATTCTTTACCAACTGAGCCACCAGGGAAGCCCTTTTATATGCTAGCATTTAGAAATCTGGGAAAAACTTTTAAAAGCAAATTCTATTCACAATAATGTCAAAAAGAAACATGCAGTTCTTAGGAACGGATTTAACAGGAAGCTGCAAACGTACCCTGAACGCCAGAAGGCTAGTGAGAGAAACTAAACAAATACCTGAGGGGGTTTGGACTAGGTGGCTAAATAGTTTTAAGATTCAGTTTTCCCTAAATTGACCTCTAGATTCAATACAGTCACAAGTAGACTCTCAGCACCATTTTTTAAAAATCAAAATCTTGTCCCTAAAACTTCTGTGGAATTTTACAGAATCTAGAGAAGCCAAACAAAGAGTATAAAAAGCAGTACTTGGACTTACATATGCTGAATTTAGGGTTTACAGTAACCTGAAGTAAATAAGTTGTAAGGATAAGGATGGACAAATAAATCAACAGAACAGAGTCGAGTCCAGAAACAGACTGATAAGTACAGGGTCAACTGACTTCTTCAGCAGAAGCATCAAAGCCGTTCATTGAGAAAAGAAAATATCTCCAAGACACGGTGGATGTCCACGTGGAAAAGCTAAAGAAGGTTCCAGTCTGGCATGCAAGCTTCTTTGAAGTCATAGATCTCACCTTGCACAGCAAGAAAAAAGCAACAGCTGAAGCCTGCCTGGACAGAAATTACCCTTCTTAGACACAGAAAAAAGAATGTGGGGAAACAGGACATCCGATAACTGTGAGGCGACCGTAAAAGACGTGATGCACCGATAAAGGTGAGAGGAAGGAGCAGGGAGAAAGGAAAAACAAAGGACTCGAAGCAATGACTGAGAACTTTCCAAAACTAATGACAGACACCAAACCACAGGCTCAGGAATCTCAGAGATCCCCAAGCAGGATAAACAGCCCAAAATCCAAACCAAACTGCAGAAAATCGAAGAAAAACAGAAAATCTTGAAAGAAGCCAAATTTGGTGGGAATGTAGGGATAAATATTACATCAAACTTCACTTCAAAATATTCCAAATGAGAAGAGAGTGAAGTGAAATATTTTAAATATTGGGGGAGAGGGAGTGGAGTAATTCAATGCTTTGTCAGAGTCTTGTCCGACTCTTTGTGGCACCAAGGACTTCAGCACCCCAGACATCCCTGTCCTTCACTATTTCCTGGAGTTTGCTCAGATTTGCGTCCATTGAGTCAGTGATGCCATCCAACCATCTCATCCTCTGCTGCCCTCTTCGCCTTTTGCCCTCAACCTTTCCCATCATCTGGGTCTTTCCCAGTGAGCTGGCTCTCTGCATCTCGTGTCCAAAATATTGGAGTTTCAACTTTAGCATCAGTCCTTCCAATGAATATTCAGGGTTGATTTTCTTTAGAATTGACTGGTTTGATCTCCTTGCAGTCCAAGGGACTCTCAAGAGTCTTCTTAAGCACCACAATTCAAAAGCATCAATTCTTTGGTGCTCAACCTTCTTTCTGGTCCAATTCTCACATCCGTACATGACCACTGGAGAAACCATAGCTTTGACTATTTGTAGGCGAAGTGATGTCTCTGCTTTTTAATATGCTGTCTGGGTTTGTCATAGTTTTACTTTCAAGTAGCAAGTGTCTTTCAATTTCATGGCTGCAGTCGCCATCCATAGTGATTTTGGAGCTCAAGAAAATAAAATCTGTCACTGCTTCCACTTTTTCCCCTTCTATTTGGCATCAAGTGACAGCACTGGATGCCGTGATCTTAGTTTTTTGAATGCTGATTTTTAAGCCAGCTTTTTCATTCTAATCATTCACTCTCATCAAGAAGCTCTGTAGTTGCTCTTCGCTTTCGGCCATAAGGTGGTGTCATCTGCATATCTGAGGTTGTTGATATTTCTCCCCACAATCTTGACCACCTGGTGATTCATCCAGCCTGGCATTTCACATGATGTACTCCCCATATAAGATTTAAAAATAGGGTGACAAAATACAGCCTCATCTTACTCGTCTTAATTGGGAAAGTGAAAGTTGCTCAGTCATGCCCAACTCTTTGAGACTCCATGGACTATACAGTTCATGGAATGCTCCAGGCCAGAATACTGGAGTGGGTAACCCTTCCTTTCTCCAGGGGATCTTCCCAACCACAGGATCGAACCCTGGTCTGCTGCACTGCAGGCGGATCCTTTACCAGCTGAGCCACGGGGGAAGCCCATTAATTGAGAAAGGAGGCCCCAATTTTTAATCAGTCAGTTATTGCATGTAAGGCTCTAACTGTTGCTTCTGGACCCACATACAGGTTTCTCAGGTGACAGATAAGGTGGTTTGGTGTTCCCATCTCTTTAAGAACTTTCCACAGTTTTTTGGGATCCATGAAGTTAAAGATTTTAGCATCGTCAATGAAGCAAAAGTAGATATTTTTCTGAAATCCCCTTGTTTTCTTTATGACCCAACAGATGTTGGCAACTTGATCTCTGGTTTCTCTTCCTTTTCTAAATACAGCTTGCATTTGGAAGTTCTTGGTTCACGTATTGCTGAAGCCTAGCTTGAAGAACTTTGTACATTACCTTACTAGCATGCAAAATGAGAGCAATGATATGGTAGTTTGAACATTCTTTAGCATTTCCCTTCTTTGGGATTAGAATAAAAACAACTTTCCCAGTCCTGTGGCCACTGCTGAATTTTCCAAATTTGCTGGCATATTGAGTGCAGCACTTTAACAGCATCATCTTTTAGGATTTGAAATAGCTCAACTTGAATTCTATCACCTCCCTAGTTTTGCTCATAGCGATGCTTCCTAAGGCGCACTTGACTTCACACTCCAGGATGTCTGGCTCTGACTGCGCGACCACACCATCATGGTTATCTGAGTCCTTAAGACTTTTTTTTGTCTTAAGAAGCCAGTTATTCCGTGTATTCTTGCCACCTTTTCTTAATCTCTTCTGCTTTAGTTAGTATGCCTCACTTAATATTTCTGTCCTTTATCATGCTCATCTTTGCATGAAATGTTCCCTTGGTATTTCTAATTTTCTCGAGGAGATCTCTAGTCTTTCCCACTCTATTGTTTTCCTCTATTTCTTTGCGTTGTTCATTTACGAAGGTCTTATTACCTCTCCCTGCTGTTCCCTGGAGCCCTGCATTTAGGTGGATATGTCTTTCCCTTTATCCCTTCCTTTTCACGTCTCTTCTTCCCTCAGCTATTTGTAAAGCCTCATCAGACAACCACTCTGTCTTCTTGTGTTTCTTTTTCTTTGGGATGATTTTGCTCACTGCCTCCTGTGCAATGTTATGAATCTCTGTGCATAGTTCTTCAGGCACTCTGTCTATCAGATCTAATCCCTTGAATCGATTTGTCACTTCCACTGTGTAATCGTAAGGGATTCAATTTCGGTCATACCTGAATGGATGGCCTAGTGGTTTTCCCTGCTTTCTTCAATTTAAGCCTGAATTTTTTGTAATAAGCAGCTCATGATCTGAGTCACAGTCAGGTCCAGGTCTTGTTTACAGAGCTTCTCCATTTTTGGATGCAAGGAGTATAATCAATCTGATTTCAATTGTATTGACCATTTGGCAATGTCCATATGTAGAGTTGTATCTTGTGCTGTTGGGAAAGTGTGTTTGCTATGACCAGTGCGTTCTCTTGGCAAAACTCTGCTAACCTTCACCCTGCTTCATTTTGTACTCCAAGGCCACTTTCCTGATACTTCAGGTATCTCTTGACTTCCTACTTTTGCATTCCCGTCCCCTATGATGAAACAGACCTATCTCGCTGTTGTTAGTTCTAGAAGGTGTTGTGTGTCTTCGTAGAACTGCTCACCTTCAGCTTCTTCAGCACTGGTTCTGGGGCATAGACTTGGGTCATGGTGATGTTGGATGGTTTGCCTTGAAAAGGAAGCAAGGTCATTCTGTCATTTTGAGATTGCACCCAAGTACTGCATTTTGGACTCTTGCTGACTATGAGGGCTACTCCATTTTTTCCACGGGATTCTTGCCCACAGGAGCAGATGTAATGGTCATGTGAACTAAATTTGCCCGTTCCCATTCATTTTAGTTCACTGATTCCTAAGATGTTGATATTCACGCTTGCCATCTCCTGCTTGACTACATCAAGTTTACCTTGATTCATGGACCTAACATTCCAGGTTCCTATGAAGTAGTGTTCTTTACAGCATCTGACTTTACTTTCACCACCAGATAGATCCACAACAGAGTGTCCTTTCCACTTTGGCCCAGCCTCTTCATTCTTTCTGGAGCTATTTCTCTGTTCTTCCCCAGTAGCATATTGGACACCTTCCGACCTACGGGGCTCATTCTCTTCATGAATCAACAGCAAAGAGGCTTGCATAACTCAAGGAAGCTATAAGCCATGCAGGGCCATCCAAGATGGATAGGTCATGATGGAGAGTTCTGGTAAAATGTTGTCCACTGGAGGAGGGAATGGTAAACCACTCCAGTATTCTTGCCTTGAGAACCCCATGAACTGTATGAAAAGGAATTCAATATCCAGTAAAATTATCTTTCAAAGTAAAGGAGAAATAAAGACTTCATCAAATGAGCAAAAACTGAATGAATTTATTGCTAGTAAAGCTGAAGCTGCAATACTTTGGCCACCTCATGCGATGAGGTGACTCGCTGGAAAAGACTCTGATGCTGGGAAAGGTTGGGGGCGGGAGGAGAAGGAGGCGACGGAGAATGAGATGGCTGGATGGCATCACCGACTCTGTGGACATGAGTTTGAGTGAACTCCGGGAGTTGGTGATGGACAGGGAGGCCTGGTGTGCTGTGATTCATGGGCTCGCGGAGAGTCGGACACGACTGGGCGACTGAACTGAACTGAACTGAGACCTGCCTTACAAGACAATTTTAAAGTTCTTCAGAGGAGGGAAAAAGTACATCAGTCAGAAACTTGGATCTACATAAAGAACCTTAAAGAAGGAATGAATGAAGGCAATATGAACTATTATTTTCTTATTTTTTCATGTTTTTACTTGAGGTACCAGACGATAATTTGTTCAAAATAATAATAACAACCATACAAAAATAGTTCCAATACTTTGGCCACCTGATGCAAAGGGCTGACTCACTGGAAAAGACCCTGATGCCGGGAAAGATTGCGGTCAGAAGAGCGTGACAAAGGATGTGATGGTAGGATGGCATCATCAACTCAGTAGATATGAGTTTGAGTAAACTCTGGGAGATGGTGAGAGACAGGGAAGCCTGGCGTGCTGCAGTCCATGGTGTTAGAAAGAACTGGACACGACTGAGCAAGTGAACAAGGAGTCGGTGGTTATGGCTTATGGAGAAGTAGAATGAAGGGCAGCAATGTTCCCAGGGGCAAGAGGGAAGGACCACAGACATGGTCCTAAGGGTCTGCACCCTCCGTGATGTGGACTTGGACTCTCTGCAAGTGCGCACTGTAAACGCTAAACAATGCTCCTAAATTGTGACTGATCTGCTGAGAGAGAGGAGGATGTGGACTTGGACTCTGCAGTGCGCACTGTAAACGCTAAACAATGTTCCTAAGTTATGACTGATCTGCTGAGAGAGAGGAGGATGTGGACTTGGACTCTCTGCAGTGCGCACTGTAAATGCTAAACAATGCTCCTAAATTGTGACTGATCTGCTGAGAGAGGAGAAAGTCTTGGTCGCTCAATCACGTCCGACTCTCTGCGACCCCACAGACTAGAGCCCACCAGGCTCCGCTGTCCATGGGATTCTCCAGGCAAGAATACTGGAGTGGGTTGCCATTCCCTTCTCCAGGGGGTTTTCCTGACCCAAAGATTGAACCCAGGTCCCTTGCATTACAGCCAGATTCTTTACCATCCAAGCTATCAGGGAAGCACACTTGTGAGAACGAGGAGTCGTATAAAATGCTCAATTAAAATCAGAGACTGCAGAAAAAGAGTAGAAGACAAGAAAAAGAAGCAAAGAATAAAGACCACCATAGACAACAGGAATGAGTATGGGCAGTACTACTCCAAGTAAAATAATCCCTTTAAACATCAATAGTCTAGATATACCAATTATACAACAGATACTGTCAGAGTGGATTTTTAAAAAGAATAAGAGGAAGAAAAGACCCAATTATAGGTGGTCTACAAGAAACTCAGTTCACATATAAACACACAGATAGATTAAAAGTGAAGGAGCAGAGAGAGAGACCAGGCTCACATTGATCAAAAGAAAACTGAGGCTGGTGTATTAATTTCAGAGCAAACTTCACAGCAAGGAAAGCTATCTCAGACAAAGAGAGACATTGTGTCACCGACTGGTCGGTTCTCCAGGAAGTCTTGACAATCTCTAATATATATGCATCTAACCCAAAGCCTCAAAATACATGAGACAGAATCTGACAGAACTTCAAGGACAAACAGGAAAAAAAAATAGCATTCATCCTTATCTCACATCATACACAATTAATTAGCGATGGATCACAGACTTAAACATAAAAAACAATCTGTAAAACTTTGAGACAAAGCATAGTAGAATATCATCAAGATCTGAGGATAAGCAAAGATTTCTTACAAAGGACATAGACAGCAACTGCCATAAAAGAGAACACTGATGAAGGGGAAATTGTTGAAATGACGCGCTTCTGCTCATCAAAAGACTGCTAAGAAAATGAGCCAGCCCGCAGACAACTGGAGAAAATATCTGTTAAATACAGATCTCTCAAAGGACGTGAATCTGAATTGGGCAAAGAACACACACCTCTCAACAGCAAAAGAAAAAAGACAAGTAGCCCAATGAAAAATGGGCAAAGGGCTTCAAAAGTCCCTTTACACAGGAAGCCTATACAAACGGCCAATGGATGTTTAAAAAAAAAAAATGCTTCGAATCCTTGTGACTCACTGGGGAGATGCAGGTTAAAACTACAGTGAGTTACCATGACACAGTCACTAGCAAAATATAAGGAGGCTGGAGCTGCCGATGCCGATCAGAATTTGAAGCAAGGAAAACTTCCCTCCATCGCTGGAGGGAAGATGCCAAACCTACCATGGAAAGTGGTTCAGACGTTTCTTACAAAGTTAAGGGTGTTGACCCAGCAATTCCACAGCCACGTACACAACCAAGGGTCATGGAGACAAGCGTCCGCAAAAGACTTTGCCCTCGAGGGCTCCGAGCTGTTTCCTTCACAATCTATAACTGTCCATCCAGTGCAATTGTCCGTCAACAGCAGAACAGATAAAAATTTCAATCTCTAAGTATGATGAGTCTGTTGGGTGCGGAGCAAGTGGGAATATTTACACACCCCTGGCGGGGGGGATATTGGGACAGTCGCTTTGGAAAATAACTTGTCAAATAAAGTGAATTTGAGCATGATTTATGTTCAGGCAATTCCATGCCTCGGTTTAAGATCTCGCATATATTCAAGGAAGTTCATAGCATCCCATCCAGGGGAGCATAAAACCAAAAAACTGGAAACAACCCGGATGTCCATCAATCAGAGAATAAATAAATGAAATATGTTTATGTGTTCAGGCAAAGGAGCCCCCTGTGTCAATGAATACGAATGCATCTCAGCGGCAAGAGGCAGGAGCAGCATCATGTCAGGAGCATAATAACCTCAAAAACATAGCACGTCTTAGAAATGATTCCGTTTAATACAGTCTGATCCTGTTTCATATAATACAGAAATGTGCAAACATGTGTAAGATGTGGTTATAACTCTACGGGCAAACTCACAAGAAAAGTAAACAGAGTCAAGGGGAAACAGCATTCAGGACATTTTGTGGGGCTAATGGGAAGGGGGAGCAGAGGATGCCTCGGGGACTTTGAAGGCGGCAGTGCTCTCTCACTCCCGGTGAGGAGACGAGTGCCGGCAGACGCCACAGACGCCGTCTGGAAGTCCTCATGGTGCAACAAAAGGGAGCTTTACAGAACCTGCTCTGCTTGGGACCCCTCTTCTCGGCAGTGTGAGTGCCTCTGCTTATTGATCACATTGTGGAGGGGTGGGAATCCATTCCCCTTAAACCCGTCTGGTCTGGAGCAGGAGCACGCCCACCCGTGGGGCCAGGACGAGGGAGGAGGGGCCGTCAACACTCGTGAAGACGCTGAGGGGGTGGGGGTCTGGGACCTCGGGCAGGGCTCCTGACAACCACCACGTGTTTACTTCTGGCCCACGTGGTCCAGGTGGTGCTAGTGGTGGCCACCTACCAATTCAAGAGATGCAAGAGCGTTAGGAAGGTCCCCTCGAGGAGGAAATGGCACCCACCCCAACATTCTTCCTGAGAGATCCCACAGACAAAGGAGCCTGGAGTGCTGCAGTCCAGGGGCTCGCACAGAGCCGGACACGCCTGACTGAGCACACTCACGCACCCAGGCCTGCAGGTCGGCGGTTCGGGTCAGGCTCGGGGCAGGGACCCTCTGGTTGCAGCCCTGGTCCAGTCTGCCCTTGGCTCTCACCTGTGCTGCGGAGCAAGCGCGTCTTCCTCCTCCAGAGGCAGGAGCCCAGGAGGACACAACTCAGGGCGCTGGTCCCGCCTCGGCCGTGTTCGCGCGCACTCCACTGGCCAAAGCCAGGCAGGCACCCAAGCCAGCAAGCACGGGGTGAGTGCGTGCACGGCCCACCGGGGAGACGCCCTGCCAAGTCACAGGGCCAAACGGGAGGAAACGGAGGAAAGTTTGTAACAGCAAACCGCGCCCGCCGCCTGCAGAGAAGGGCCGCAGCCTGACAAAGAGCGTCGGGGCAGAGGTGCGGAAGAGGGGTGGCGGGAGGAGACGGGGTCACTCTGCCTCCATCTCGCCTTAGGGTGGCGGTGGCTTCCTTGCCCCCCGCTGGTAGACCATGGAGCCCACAACTCCAAGCCACATATGCGTGTATGGAGCACCTGCTGTATGCCACAATCTGTACTTAACATGTGTGGCGCCACAGCACCCAGGCCTCAGCCTCCCACACAGTGCCGCCGCCCCACCTGCCCGAGGTGCCCGCACACCCCTTCCCCGTAAATACCTGCTCAGCGCCACTGCGGTCTCTGTGACGCGGCTCCTGACGGCCCCCAAAGGCCAGCTCATCAGTTCCCCTTCAACTGCAAGCTTCAGTCACTCGTTTAACAGTAATTCGAGCACCTACCAGGTGTCAGCTCTTATTCTGAGTCCTGGAAAGTCTGCAGAGACAGACCTGACTCCAGTCACGGGCCCCACAATTCTATGAGCGCTGGGCTGGGGAGGCACGAGGGTCTGTATTCTCGGAGTGAAGGCAGGCGCACACCCCCGAGCCCCCAGGGTTCGGTTCAGGTCACGATTTGCCACGAGTGAAATCCCAAGCAGCTCTGGGTTTCCAGGGACCTTGGGAAGAGCAGACGGGGGGCGCCTGGTGGTCCCCGACCCCTTTCTCCCCACTGGGGCTGGGGAGCCCATGTGGATTTCTGTGAACGCCCCCCTCCACCGTCTGAGAACTTGGCCTCCAGTCTTAGAGGGGTCCTGAAGCATGACCTATGCCTCGTGTTAATTGGGTGGGTGTTCTCCCGAGGGGTGCCTGCAATCCAGCGTCTCTGCTTCAAACGCACAAGACTGAACCTTTTTCCCACCTGCCGCGGATTTCTAAACCTGCCGTCTATTCTCAGCTTCATCACAATGACCCTTCCTGAGGAACATTCAGTCTTGTCCTGGACTCCAAGTGAGACTTCCGGGCCAGGGGCTGTCCATCTAGGTGGGAATGGAGGGTGGTGGGTGGGGGGAAGGTGGGGGAGGAGGGAGAGGGTCCCATGGGAGGGTCCCACCGGGTCCCACCCTCGCCCCCCAGCACCGGGGGGTGAGAGGCAGGGAAAGGTCAGCGGGCAGAGTTCCCCAGAGGACGCAGGTGGCATATTTACATCGTCAGTGTCCGGGAAAATTTCCCATTCACATCAGCCACACATCTCACCTTCACTGTAAACTTATCTAGATTTAAAGAGGGAGAGAGTCAAGGTGTTTCGTGTTATCTCCATATATTGACTCGTTTCGGATTTGCATTAAGAATCAGACGCTGATCTCGTCTCATCTAAGGCCCTCAACCTGTCCAGAGTATGAAGGGCACACAGTCACCCACGACGCCCGGCCCCCAGAGCACCCGGCCACCTGCCAGCGTCCAAGGCGCTGTCTCAGGGACCCAGGACTGACCGCACACCTGAGACCCCAAAGCTGGAGCCTCGAGACGGAGTGCGGCCGCCAGCACCCTGGTCTGGGACTTCCAGCCTCCAGAATGCAGCAGAATGAATTCCGAGCGTTCAAGCCGCCCAGCCTGTGTTAGTTTGTTAGGAAACTGTCAGAATCTCCTGGGGGGTCAGGGGGACGAGGGGGCAGCCAAGCCCAGGAGCAAGCCCCCCACAGCATCACCCTGGGACCATCCAGGGCGGTCATCCTGGGTCCATGAGTCCTGCTGTCCTGGTGGTTTCCTCCTCAGGGTGCTGGGACTCCATTTACAGTGAAAACAAAACTCTCCTCTTTCAAATAAACGTACCTCTGGTTCTAGAAGGAAGCTGGTCTCAGGAAAGTGGCTTCAGTCAGGACCACGGCTCAGCCTGACCTTTGCCCCCAGGAGAAGGGGGTCCCCGAGGCCTTCACCCCTCCTTGCCCCAGGCCCTGGGTCCTTGAGCTCCGAAGGAAGGCAGGCTGCCAGAAGGACCACATGCTCCCTTGGAATGAAGACTCCGTGTTGGCACATCCCACCTGTGTCCAGGCCCCTGAGGCTGCCCAGGAAGGATGGAGGCCCCAGAGGGTGTGGGGGCCCAGCTGGGAGAGGCTGCGGTGTAGCGCCCACAGGCCAGTTCACGGCGGGATGGGGCCAAGCTGCAGCAGCCACCTGTCAGGCTTCACCCACGCCCCCCACAGTCTGTTAGCAGACTTGCCCCGACCTTAGAAGGAAAAACACCCATCAGACACAGACGAGAGGCGCGGAGACCCAGACAGAGGCGGAAAGAGAGACAGGGACACAGCGGCAGAGCAGGGCCCGGGGCCCCCTCCTCACGACTCCAGGGAGGAGAGCACGGGGCCCGAGGGACCGGCCCAGAGTGGGCTCTGCCTGGGGCCTCCCGAGGGACCGGCCCAGAGTGGGCTCTGCCTGGGACCCCCTGATGGACTGGCCCCAGAGTGGGCTCTGCCTGGGGCCCCCCCAAAGGACTACACCCAGAGTGGGCTCTGCCTGGGGCCCCCTGATGGACCGGCCCAGAGTGGGCTCTGCCTGGGGCCCCCGAGGGACCGGCCCAGAGTGGGCTCTGCCAGGGGCCCCCGAGGGACCGGCCCCAGAGTGGTCTCTGCCTGGGACCCCCTGATGGACCGGCCCAGAGTGGGCTCTGCCAGGGGCCCCCGAGGGACCGGCCCAGAGTGGGCTCTGCCTGGGACCCCCTGATGGACCGGCCCCAGAGTGGGCTCTGCCTGGGACCCCCCGAGGGACCGGCCCAGAGTGGGCTCTGCCTGGGGCCTCCCGAGGGACCGGCCCAGAGTGGGCTCTGCCTGGGGGCCCCCGAGGGACCAGCCCAGAATGGGCTCTGCCTGGGACCCCCTGATGGACTGGACCCAAAGTAGACTCTGTCTGGGGACCCCCTGATGGACTGGACCCAAAGTAGACTCTGTCTGGGGACCCCCCAAGGGACCAGCCCGAGAGTGGGCTCTGCCTGGGGCCCCCTGATGGACCGGCCCCAGAGTGGGCTCTGCCTGGGACCCCCCCGAGGGACTGGACCCAGAGTGGGCTCTGCCTGGGGACCCCGAGGGACCGGCCCAGAGTGGGCTCTGCCTGGGACCCCCCGAGGGACCGGCCCAGAGTGGGCTCTGCCTGGGGCCCCCTGATGGACCGACCCCAGAGTGGGCTCTGCCTGGGACCCCCCGAGGGACTGGACCCAGAGTGGACTATCCCTGGGACCCCCCCGAAGACTACACCCAGAGTGGGCTCTGCCTGGGACCCCCCGAGGGACCGGCCCAGAGTGGACTCTGCCTGGGTCCCCCTGATGGACCGGCCCCAGAGTGGGCTCTGCCTGGGACCCCCCGAAGGACTGCACCCGGAGTGGGCTCTGCCTGGGGATCCCCCCAAGGACTGACCCCAGAGTGGACTCTGCAGGGGACCCCCTGAGGGGCTGGCCCCTGGGACTTAGCAGGGAGGAGAAGCCCCACCCTCCCCTGGAGCCCTGCTGCAGGGGCAGCGGGGCCTCGGGCCCAGGCCTGCCCCTTCAGCACCGTATCTACACCCCCAGGATGTTGGAGCCCCAGCTTCCCCTGAGGGGAAGTCTCTGTGCCCGGAGACTCGGCTCTAACCTCTGACCACAGAATTCAGGGCCTGACCCCAGGTCCCATGCGCCCACTACACACTCAGGGAGAAAACCCCCTGGGTGCGAGCTCCAGGCGCCACGTCCAGCCCGGCCGTCCAGCCCCCTGCAGCCATGGGGGACGGGATGAGGGGCCCTGAGACGCGCCTCCGCATGACCACTCTCCCGTCTCCCTCACAGTCCCTCTCGGGCGAGGCCACATGGGGCTCCTCAGAGCAGGACATCAAGGCTCAGCGGTGCAGGAGGGCAGCAACCCAGGGAGAGGAATGGGTGCCTGCCCCCGGAGCCCCCCACTCCCCGTCAAAGACGCCAGATGTGGGGGGCGCACCACCAGCCAGGACAGTGACCACTGGACCCAGCGCTTCTCAGCGAGGCCGTGGGAGCTGCCAGGGGCGGGAGGGGCCCCAAGGAACACTCCCTGCGGTGACAGCCCGGGCCAGGCTCTCTCTGGCTGAGAGAGGGCCCCCCCCCCCCCCGCCATCCCAGGACAGCTGGGAGCCGGTCCCGCTCAGGCCCGCCGCATCTGACTGTCCCTCTCTCACAGCCTCCTCCGCCGAGCTCAGTTAATTACAAAACTAGCTCACACTCCATTGTTTTGACTTGCCTCCACCTCCTGGCGCCGAGTAATTAGACGCCGCGTTCAGGCGCAGTGGAGCACGACCTGGGTCCCTGTTCCCAGAAGGAGGCCTGGGCGGCGGGCGGGCTGCACCCAGGCCGGGCGCGGGGCGGCCCACCACATTCCTGCAGGAAAGCATGCCCGCAAATTAATTAGCAATTAAAAACTTTATTTGTAAAACCAAGCCAAGGACGCACATCTTGTTAAAATGCAAGCTATTGTCTCCAGCCCAGTTTTAAATGAGGAATGAACAGAAATGCCAGAGATTGACAGTGCTCTGGCAAGAGCGTCTTCAAAAACAATTTGCTGAATATTAATGAACCGAAAATGTCATTTCTGGTCCAATTACTAGAAGTAATTAGTTTTTTTAAATTATGGAGGAAGTGGAATTTTAATAAGGTCAATTTTACAATTACAGTTTAAAAATACTAATTGTATTGTCATCACATCTTATATAATAAATGACATTAACTTGCTAACATCTGTTGATTTTAATATAAATAAACCAAAAATATCATTGTGTTGCTTTCTTTGGGGAAAGATGATGCAGTGAGAGCTGGATGGCGTGTGAGGGAGGAACGGGGCTCCGGCCACCCCATGGGAACCCCAGGCCTCACTCTTGGACCTGCTCACCGCGACCACCTCAGTGGGGGCGCCTGGCGCCTGGTCTGACCCACCCTGAACACAAGGCTTTACAAATTCCACTCAGATCCAAGCTTCTGTTTGACATGGATGGCCTGCCCAGCCCTGCAGGAGGCAGCCAAGCCCTGGAGGTGACCAGCTGGTCTCCTGTCCATCACCAAGGGCATGGCCAACCCCCTCCTCCCAGGTCAAAGCCCACGGGGTTGCAAGCAGTGCAGCCCCCTCTGCCCAGACGTGTCTGATCCCTCGGGTCAGTCCCTGGTACAGGGGTACCCTCCCCCGTCCCACGCTCCTGGGCCAGAGTGTGAGGACACAGCCCGTCGGGGACACCTTCCAGGCCCCTCCTGTCCCCAGCCCCAACCCCAACCCTGATACTGAGCCTGGCCTGATACACCCGCCCCACAGCAGCTCCATCCCGGCCATGAGCACAGACCCCACTCAGGCAGCCCCTGTCACTGCCCTGGCGCTGTCACGGGTGACCCTAAGGGACCCCCATGGCCAGGCCCACCAAGGCAGGAATGGGAATGGGGAGCCATCCCAGAGGCAGGGTAACCGAGCCCCGGGTGGTGGACACGGGGCAGAGACCGGCTTATTCCAGGACCTCTGGACGGCTGTGCTCTGATGTACCGAGACGGCTGGGCCGCACTGGCCCCGGAGCTGGGAGCCGGGCCACTTGCTGACCTGACTGTATCTCCAGGTCGCGTCCACCCTCACACTGAGCTCCTACCATCACCATCGCACTCTGAGCTGGGAAACAAGGACCAGAGGAGCCGTGAGTCCTGGGCCCGGGGCTGCTGGGAGGCCGGGCTGGGCCAGGAGCCGAGGGCATCTGGAGGGAGAGTCTGGGTTGTTCACTGGGGTTGGGACGGCCTCAGCCCTGGACGGCTTGGGGCCCTGCCCTTGGTCATCACCATCTCCACCCGCTGGCGACTCTGAGAAGCAGCTGGTAGGGAAGGTCCGCACGGCCCTGCCAGCTGGTGCGGCTGGGCTCAAGGTCCTGGAGGGTCCTCCCGAGAGAGGAGATGAGGCCCCCATCTCGCCCTCATACAGGACCGATGACCTGCTCAGAGCGGACACCCTGGAGTCTTCTTGGAACGAATAAGTGATCCCAAGGGTCGTCCCTGGGGGTTATGATTGGCACCTCCCCCAAGGCCATGGCCTGGGTTTGACACAGCTGGCCCCGCCCGGCCGTATGCCTGTAAAAGGACTCAGCCCCATCTGACACAGCACCGAGCAGACCCTGCTGCCTGCCCGAGTCCCCAGGGCCTGAACCTGTGCTGCCGGGCCAGGGCGCTTCCTCAAGGGAGCAGCTCGCGGACATTCAAGCCATCGATGGGTGCTTGTGGGGTCCCTGGGAATGTCGGGTTGAATTTAAATTATGCAGATTGAGACCTACTGATAAAATGAGGAGAAGCAGAAAGGCTGTGTTTAAGCACAGAACCCCAGAAATGCGCACTCCCCGGACGATAAGCGGCAGCAAGGACGCCGAGGCCTCACTTGGCGGCCTGGGGGCGGGGGGGCTGCGGACGCTCACTCGGGCTCGTGGCTCCTGCACTGGGGGCAGGGGGCCCCCCAAGGAGAGTCCAGTGACAGGCCCAGCCTCGCCCCCTCAAGGCGCCAGGCGTCAGGGCCTGGCTCCCCATGCTTGGAGCCCGTTAGGTCGTGACCTTGTTACTCCCCCTGAAGGATGAGACCCCGCAGGTCCTAGGGGCGTGGAGAGGCAGAGCTGGGATCTGAACGCCGGCGGGAGCCTGACCCCCGCGTGCCCACTGCCCTCGGGCCCCCATGGACGAGGCCCCTCCTCCCAGTCCTCCCTGATGCGTGCTCACCGTCCGCAGGACGTGCGGACACAGCGTCCACACCGCAAGCCCCTCGTGCCCCAGGGATGAAGGGGAGCGTTTGCCCACTGTGTGTGCAGTGCCCAGCGGAGTGACGGCGCCCTTTAAAAAAAACTGAAAGCTGAAAACACGTGCAATGATCCAGGCCAGTTAGAAACTCAGACGGGAACACCAAACCTGAAAAATGTCCAATAAGAAAGGCAGGAAAGAGCGTGATGCCTTTGGTTGTAGAAGGAGCTCCTCAAGCAGGACACATGAAGCCTGAAGCACGTGGCCAAGAAGACTTGCGTGGCCGCATTAAAATTACAGCTTCCTCTTTGACCAAAGACAACACAACGAGACAAGAAGACAAGTCACAGAGAGAAGAGAGTTTGCCTTTGAATCCATGGAAAGGGAGCAATGTCCATAACGGGCCCCAGATCCTGCCAGCCGGTAAGAAAAGACCGAGCGCCCACAGAACAGCAGGCAAAGGGTGGGGACAGGTGAGTCACAGAGGGAGGCCTGACACCAAACCGCAGGTGAGGGCAGGCTTCACCTTGGGATTTCAGCCCCACGAAGGAAGCGACTTCCCCAGTGGCTCAGGGGCAAAGAATTCGCCTGCAGGGCCGGAGACACAAGAGAGGAGTGTTCGGTCCCTGACTCAGGAAGATCTCCTGGAGGAGGAAATGGCAGCCACTCCAGTATTCTTGCCTGGACAATCCAATGGACAGGGGAGCCTGGCGGGCTACAGCCCAAAGGGTTGCAAACAGCTGGACACGACCGAGCAGCTGAGCATGCCAGCACCGGAGCAGCTGCCCTGCACGAGTGTGGGCATCACATCAGGGACGCGGGGGACAGAATCTGCCAGCAGATCCGGGGCTGGAGACGTGCTCGCCCCACGAGTGTTTGGTGTAGCTCCAGGTACGCATTCTGCAGAGATCTTTACACATGTGACAAACAGGTTTGTATAAAAGTCCTCATCAGCCCATCGTGTGTAAAAGCAAAGCTTCAAAACTCCCCCAGCAGTCACGGCTGAGGATGGGTCAGCCAATTCTTCTGCAGCATTGCAGGGAAATTAATGACATAATTGTGTCAATACGAATAAAACTGGAGAACATATTGTTTAGTGAAAACATACATAAACTGTGTGTGCGAATGTTCAGTTGCTCAGTCGTGTCCTACGCTTTGCGACCCCCTGGACTGTAGCCCGCCAGGCTCCTCTGTCCTTGGGACTCTTCAGGCAAGAACACTGGAGTGGGCTGCCATTTCCTCCTCCAGGGGATCTTCCCAACTCAGGGACCAAACCCGTGTCTCCAGGGTCGACAGGAGGATTCTTTACCACTAAAACTGTGGAATTTGTTAAATGCATATGATCATTCACAAAAAAGTGTAAGAATGCAAAATAATTTTTAAAATTCCACAGATCCTCTAGCATAAAAACAGGAATTATTAAACACTGCTTCAGGACCGTGGCTTCCTAGACCCTGGCCTGCGTGTTTGCTGTCTGCATCTGTGTGATACCCACAGACTTTGGGTCAGGAGGGGCTTTCTCTTCCTCACGCTCTCCATGGGGCAGGGGTCAGGGCACAGCCTAGCGGGGTCCTCTGCCCGGGGTCCCTGGGACTGCAGTCACAATGTGGTCGGGCTGGGGTCCCACCAGGAGACTCAGCGAGGGGGGCGTCTGCCTCCTTTTGCCTGTGGGACTGGGGCTGGGGGCTTACGGCTGCCTGTTGGCTGGAACTGACAGGAAGGCCAGGTCAGGACAGGGTCTGGGGGCGGGTCTTGGGGACACAGACGAAGCCTCCCCTTCCACAGTGGCCCCTGGCTTTCAGCGCCCGTGACTGCAAGGAGGCCAGTGTTCCAGGGCGCTGCGCAAATGCGGTGGAGACGGGACACGTGAGAAGCTGTGCGACTCACCTATCACCCTTCACGGTCCTGGGCTGACCCGACGCGGCAGGTGGAGTCCCTCCACGGAAGTCACAGACGGAAGAGCCTTTTGTGGGTATTATTGTTACAAATGCTTCTAAAAAGGTTTAGCCCCGTGAGAATGTTCAGCTCAGGTTTTGTCATCCGTGTGATTGGGAAGGGTGGTTCCTGAGTGGGCTCGGACCCACCGCATTGGGTGCCTGTGGGTTTGGGAGGAAGAGCGTGGGGGTGTGGGGGCCACTGGTGAAGAGGAGTGTGTGCAGATACAGGTGCATGTGTGTGCGGGTACAGGTGTGTGCAGGTGTGTATACAGGTGTGGGCATGTACAGGTGTGTACAGGTACAGGTGTGTGCATGTGTGTACGTGTGTGTGCAGACTGTGGGTGCAGGCATGTATGTGTGTACAGGTGCAGGTGTGTGCAAGCACAGGTGTGTACACGTGTGCAGGTCAAGAGTGTGCGGGCACGTGCACGGGTGTTGCACAAGAGGAGCTGCTCCGTCTGCCCCTGCAGTCCTCGCTGGAGTCCTCCCTGTGGGAAGTGTGCTTCCTCCATTTGTCGAGCTGAAGTGACTTTCATGTTTTGAACTCTCTCATCAGACACACAAATAGGTAACTCTTGATGAGATGACTTAATCAATTCTGCTCATTTTTTCTGGTTTTAATTGGCATTTTCTGTCCTAATGAGAGCAACAGTATCCGTTCACCAGAAACCCACCTAACTGTTCCCACCCCCCCCGACTCTGGAGAGACCCTGCACAGCTCACAGAATGTCAGCACGCTCTGTCCTAATGAAGCGAATAATTTATAAATGCCGAAAGCAAGGGGGTGTTATTTATCACCTCCTAACAGATTGATGGGTATCAGATTTACCTTCTTCACACAGGACGTTTTTCTTTCTTTCCAGATCTGCGGGGTATAAATTAAAGAACAGCCATCAGCGTTAAAATCCAAGGACAGTTGCTCACCATTTCTCAGGGTTGGGCGGCACAGAAAGGAGACAGTCACGTGATGAAATGACTCCGGGGACCCCTGCACCCACGGTTGAAAAGATGCAGGGGGGTCTGAGATGCCATGGAAATGCCGAGGCCCAGACAACGTGTCCACACGTGCACCAGTGCACATTCCCACAGACACGCTCCTGCACACAGACATGCACACACGGGCAGGCTCTTACGCGCAGACACAGTTACAGAAACCTGGGCGTGCACGCACACGGTGCCAATCTGCAGGTCAGCAAGGCCCGCTGGACCTTGGTCCTGGGCCCAGATCTCACTCAGAGGCGCTCTACGTCCTGTGCGGGGACGTTTTCTGGGGAAGCTCACTGAGATGCCAGTAACCTGGGTCACCCGCCTTCTGGAAGAGGGAGGAGCAGCCCCACGGTGGGATCGGAGGGCACTACACCAAGATGGGAAGGACCCCCGCCAGCCTCCATGTGTGGTTCCCCATCTGGACTATCCTGCGTCCTGCAAGCACCGAGTCAGACGTTGGCTCTGCCCACCATGAAGGAAGATGCTTTGCTGAGTGAGAAGGAAAGCCAGAAGCTTCTGGACACAAAGGATGGCCTCGGCCTGTGAGAGGGGCTTCCCTCCTCACCCACCCCCCAGCACGATGGTGAGGAGTCCTGCCTGGGGGCCGGCCAGCAGCTCCACAGGCATCCCCCCCGCTCTCTGTCACCCCTCGCTGAAGAGCTCCCCACTGCTCTGCCTGTGCCCACACCTGGGCAGGGAGTCCACTGCAGGCCGTGCCGTCAGAGCCTTCACTGGGCCGTGACTCACACCAGCCCCACTTGTTGGAAACGAGGCCGGGGCTCTGATCTTTCGAGCCTTCAGGTGCTTTTCCCCAGGGGGAGGGGCCAGACCTGGCCGGCGCCCCTCCGAGTCAGCAGCTGGACCGTGGCCATCCTGTGCCACGGAGACCCTGTGCAGGACGGGGGCTGGCCTTCCTCCTGGAAGCCCCCGGGGAACAGAGAGGAGACGCCAGCATCAGGTTAAGACTCCTGGGTCTGACTTTTCCAGACCCGAGCCCTTGAATGAAACGCCCATCAGAAAGGACGTTTTTCTGGGGCCGCAGCCGCTGCTGGAGGAGGATCTGGGGTCTGCAGTGTCTGGACACAGAGGTCCTGGCCCCACGTGAGTGAGGAATGGGGAGAGGCCTGGGCCGGAGATCAGGTGAGGGTGGACACACGTGGGACGTCAGTCTTCCGGAGACCCAGGTGCCCCGGCCCCCTCCTCACTGTGGTCCCTCTCCCGTCCCTCCCCCCTCCCCAGGGGCATCAGGGCCGCAGCAGGGAGTGGCTCACACCAAGGACAGGAGCGGGGGCTGGGGGCAAACACCCCTCTCCCTCTAGACGAGTCGCCCTTGGACAGAGTGTGGACGTCCCGGTAAATTTTTGGAGGACCCCACTGGGAGCATGGGGTCCGCAGGAGCCAAGACAAGCAGTGGGGGCGCGGCCGCGAGGGGGGTCGCTGAGAGCAGGCAGGACGCCCTGAGGGCAGCTGGGGGGCGCGGGGACTCAGACCCGCAGGCTCGGTGGAGACACGTCCCTCCTGGGCCTCCGGTGCCCCGTGAGGAGACGACTCTGCTACAGAGGCTTTCTGTGCTCCTATCTCTCCAACTCAGACTTGGAAGGGGAAGTGCTGGCAGGAATCCAGCCCACAGTGGGTGCTGGCGGACTCCTGAGGACGCACGGGGTTCCCGCGGGTGCAGCCCCGCACCCCGCACTCTGCCCTCCCCACCAGCCATGTGATCCCTCCCAGCCCGGCAGTCTCCCCTGCCCACCCACGCCCTCCCTGAGAGCCCGGCGCCCCTGGGAACACCTCCCCCAGCGTCCGTCACTCAGGAACCACCCCCCAGTGATGACCGCGGAGAGCCTCTGTTGGTGCCAGGCATTCAGTCGGGCCCCCCAAAGACGCTGCAGTCAGGACCCATGGACATGGCTCACCTGGTAAAGGGGCCTTTGATGATGGCCAAGTTCAAACGAGGTCCTCGCGGAGGGCCATGTCCAGCAGGACTGGCGCCCCCGGGGCAGGGGCACTGGGGCCCGGAGACAACGGAGCGGAGCGGCTGTGACGTGAGGCCACGGGGGACGGGGGAGAGGCGCCTGCAGGCCAGGGAGAGAGCCCCCGAGCCCGCAGAGAAGCCCAGACCCAGGTCCTGACCGCGGGCGCTGGCCTCCAGGCTGGCAGACGGCGCGCTCCTGCCGCTGAAGCCGCCGCCTGGGCCTGACACCAGCCCCAGGACGCTCTCACAGCCTCACACAGGATTGTGTCCCCAGCCTGCAGCTGGGGGCCTCAGACGAGCACCCACCGGGCTCATCCGACCCCTCCCACGCCCACACCAGGCCCAGGCGTGGGTCTCAAAACCGAGAGACCGCGGCTCCACACTGCGGCTCAGGGATCCACAGCCAGGACCGCCATCACCTCCAAGGACACACAGACGCTGTGCCTCGTGACTCGTGAAGGGACTCGGTCCTGGGACAGAACACGAGAGGGCATGTCTGGGCCTGGCTGATCCACAGACTCTGGGCACGTGGGCGCCTCCTCCTTCTCAGGTCAGCGCAGCCTCAGGGCCAAGTGCAGGCGCCCCACCCGGAATTCTGCTCGCCTCGGGCTCCAGCGATAGTAGGTATCTTATTTTTATCTTTTTGAAGCATGGATGATTTGCACGCTGTGCTAATCTCTGCTGCACGGCAAAGCGACTCAGTTGTACACATATGCACGTTCTTTTCCACTATGGTTTGTCCCAGGATATTGAAGACAGTTCCCTGCGCTATACAGCAGGACCTTGTTGTTTTGTTTTTTAACTTGTCAGCAATCCTATAGGACCAGAGCGACTCATCACAGCCCCGAGAGCTCTCCTCCCCAGCAGGTGGCAGCCCTCCGTCTCCTGCCGCTGGGGCCGGGCCCATTCCTTCACAGACACAAAAGAGACAGTACTTTGAAGTTTGTGTGATGGGATTTCTTACACTTAGCATCAGCACCTCTGCAGTTTTTATTCTGAGGAAAGAAAACCTCACGTTTCTCTGTATTATTCTCTGCACCCAACACTTTCCAGCTGTTGTTACAACCTTCTTTTAATCTTCCTTCTTTAAAATGTTAATGATTTTCTTCCGAGAAGAGACTGCTATATCCAAACACTTTTCCGGGTACCTGGGATTATGAGACACCACATAGGATGCTCCCGGACCCCCAGGGGCATCTCAGCCCAGGTACTGGCAGGAGCCCATGCTGGCGGCCCCGCAGCTGGGCACAGTGGCCGGTCCCCAGAGGGGTCACAGTGCTGGGAACCCGGGGGCCTCAGCTGCCACCCAGCCCTCCCACCACACACCCTGACGTTGAGCAACCTACGTGCAGTCAGCAGGTTAGACGGGAGGGAATCAACTCACCCAGCCCTGAGCCATAAGAAGGCCTCCTCCAGGCCGCAAGGCAGACAGGGTCTCTGCAGCCACAGGAAGGTCATTGGGTTCAAGGATTTGCCTGGGTGCCTGGGAGGGACTGGCTACCCACTTGGGCTTCCCTGGTGGCTCACCTCGTAAAGAATCCGCCTGCAATGTGGGAGACCTGGGTTCGATCCCTGGGTTGGAAAGATCCCCTGGAGAAGGGAAAGGCTCCCCACTCCAGTGTTCTGGCCTGGAGAATCCCACGGACTGTATAGTCTATGGGGTCGCGAAGAGTCGGGCACATTTGAGCGACTTTCACTGGGAGGGACAAGCATGGGTCGGTGACGGTTAAGTGACGACGGACCTGTTCACCTCCGCTGGGAGAGAAGCTTCACTGTTCTTTGAATACAGAGGGTTCCAAAAGAACCGACTGGATTTTCTTCTCTTTTTCTGCTTACTGACTCTCTCCCCTGGGGGCTTCACCGTCACCCTGACACACCCAAGCAAGCACGGCAGGTGTTCATCTCCACCCTACGGCCAGCCCCACACCGGCCCCAGCCCCGCCTGGAGGGAGGGCATCCACGGGACCCCCAAGGCGGGCCCCTCACCACCCACACACATCCTCCTTGGCGTCCTCAGGATGAAGCCAGGTAATTGCTTGGCTTCGTGATAACTTTCCAGGCTCCTGCATCACTCTTAGGGGTCACAGGCACCCAAGGGCTTAGGAAGAAAATGCTCATGACAGCCCCCAGCACGCAGCGGCCTTACCCGGCGCGGGGAGGGTCCACCGCTGCCCCTCACGCCCGGGAGCCCCCGGCCGGGCCCTCAGACTGCAGGGCGAGGACGTCAGCACCTCCTCTTGCCGGTGGGCTGACGGCTGTGTTCTGCGGTCACACTAGCTCCTCAGAGACGAAGGCGCCCCTGCGGGTGCGCGGGAGCAGGCGGCGGTGCGGGGGGTCGGCTCACGCGGCTGTCATCAGGGCTCAGGAGGAGGTTCAGCCTTTCGGACAAAGGCCCTCGTCCAGGAGAGGCCCCGCTCCCCGCCCGAGGTGACAAGCGCAGAGGAACGCCGGCAGGAGAAGCGGCCGCCCCGGCAGACAGGCCCCGCTGGACGCCGTGCTTCTCGGACCCTCGTCCTGTCCCTGGCAGTCGGGCTGGGCAGGCCTGGGGCAAGCTTCCTACCTTAACATGCTCATCAGTCTTACACCACGTGGCTGTGAAATGCCCTCCTGCTAGAGTAAGGCCTCCCGGGATGCTCGCCTGCCTACAAAAGGCTCTACAGGAAGGTCCTGGGTTTTGCGATGCCGTGAAGGCCTCACCAGCATCGTTTATGAGCAAAGGGGGAAAGAAGGCCCACCTGCGGGCCGGCCTGACCCAGGTGTCTGAGAGCTGGGGCAGGTGGGGTCCTTCCCCTGGGACGGGGGTGAGGAGGGCACGCGGGACAAACCCGCCCCCCGGGTCCCCAGGCCTCCGCCTGCAGCTCTGACCCAGCACCGGGCACTTCTCCAGCTTTTCATGTACCCTCGCCTCCTCTGATGGAACGGGGATCCAAACGGGCCTCTGACCGGCCACCGCAGCGCTCACCCACTGAGCATGGACTTCACGTACGGTCCTGCAGAAAGCGCGCCCTCCCAGGCTGCCCCAGGGGCAAACCAGGGTCGCAGAAGCTGGGAGGTGCTGAGAGAGCCTGACCGCGGGTGACAGGTGGGACTGGAAGAGACAGAAGCCAGCCCCAGGCCGTGGAGACTCTGCTTCTCCCTGCGCACAGGGAGGCTTGGACCTGAGGGCAGACGCAGATTGAGGTCTCGGAGAGGAGCCCTCGGGGCCCGGGACACACCGTCCTGCCCAGCCAGAGCTGGGCAGCCTGTCAGCATGTCCACAGGCCAGCTGACCTGTCCCGGCCTGTCCCGTGTTCCCTCTTACAGCAAATGTAGGGGCGTCGGAGAGCCCGTGGATGGTGACATCCACCTCCCCCCAGGGTACCCCCAGGTGGAGACCAGGACCCCGGCCCCCCCACCTGTGGCTGGAACTCCAGATGCTCTGGGGTCCTGGCCGTGCTGACATCTGAGGCCGCGGGGCCCTGCTGCGTGCTGGTCTTTCTCTGCAGCCCCATCCCATCCACAGCCCTCAGGTTGACGGTCCCTGGAGGTCAGGCCTGTCCACACGCCCAGACCAGGCTTCAGGGTCCAGAAGGTCAAGGAAGCCCACAGGCCGACCCCTTCTTTCCCTCTGCCCTGCATCCTCCATGCGGATTCCACCCTCAGCCTGCGGGGAAGAAGCCTGCGGCTGCTCCAGTCATCACCTCGGCACCCAGAGACTCAGGAGGAATGCCACCCACCAGAACTCTGTCCCGGGAAGTAGGAAAGGCCCCGAATCCCCTTATACCGCACGTCCCCCCCACGCCCTGGAGGGACCTTGGAAACACGGTGTTCATGAACGAAACCAGCCGCAGAAGGATCCGGAACAGAAAGTGCCCGTAGCAGGGACATCTGCAGAGGCAGAAAGCGGGAGACACACAGGCTCTGTGACAGAGGGCACGCAGCGCCGAGCAGGGCGTCCCCCAGCCCCACAGTCTCTGTTAACGCACGACAGTCACCCGTCCTGGGGTCAGCTGTTCCTTCAGCAAAGTGGGCGGCCCTGGCCTGGTCACCGCGCACAGCCTCCGGCAGGGGCAGCCCTGGAGGATGCTGGGCAAGCACCCTTCGGGTCATGTGCATGCAGGCTAAGTCGCTTCAGTCATGTCCGAGTCTTTGCGAGCCCATGGACTACAGCCCACCAGGCTCCTCTGTCCTTGGGATTCTCCAAGCAAGAGCACTGGACTAGGTGGCTATTTCCTTCTCCAGGGGATCTTCCTAACCCAGGGATCAGACCCAGGGATGGAACCTGCGCCTCTGACGTCTCCTCATTGGCAGGCGGGTTCTTTCCCGCTCGTCCCACCTGGGAAGCAGGTGCATCCCAACCCTGGATGCATCTGTTAGCTTGGCTGTGTGTCTCTTCCAGCTGAGGCTGGCTGACCAACCGGTGAGAAGACCGAGCACCCGAATGTGACCGTCTCCAAGGACAGTCTCTGAGGACCCGCCCCGCCATGAACCCGGAGACCCCCACTGCCCCACATGGCAGCTGCAGCCTGCCTCTCTCCCATCCAACCAACCCACTTTGTGCATTTTAAGCCTTCTTATTGCCTGTGTGCTAGCCAGACCCCCTGGTGGAATGCTGGGCAGCAGTGGTGAAGACAGCAATCCTGGCTTTATCCCCCACCCTGGAGGGAAGGAACGTGTCCAGACTCACATGAACAAGATGCTCGCTACGGGCTTTGCACGGACGCCTTTCCTGAATTAGAAGGTACTCTGCTGTCCCATCTCAGAGTTTCTACCATAAACGCTGACAAACTGTCAGGCTCTTCTTCTACGTCTCTTGAGGTCATCCCATTTTTCTCCTTTATTTCGTCCACGTGGTGA
This sequence comes from Moschus berezovskii, assembly GCF_049115385.1. NCBI lineage: Eukaryota > Metazoa > Chordata > Mammalia > Artiodactyla > Moschidae > Moschus > Moschus berezovskii. Next base: position 122,875,407 of record NC_142465.1, read on the forward strand.
GTGACACAGATGTTGATTGTGAAGCAGGTTTGCATCCCAAGATAAACCCCACGTGGTGCAGCGGCAGGCATCGTGTCTTGCGGAGTTGGGTCTGAGCGGCCACCACGTGAAGCCCGTCTGCACCTGTGCTCCTCGGGGATGCCGGCCTCTGTTCCCCGCGACCCGGGTGTAGTATCCGTGTTATTTGCTCAGAGAATGAGCTGGGAATCACCCCCCTTCTCCACTTTCTGACATTATTTATCACGTGCTCCTTGCCTATTCGGTAAAATTCTTAGCAAAGCCACATGGGGCTGGACTCTTCTTTAAAAAAAGAAAGTGGGTTGGTTGGATGGTGTGTAGATTTTTGTTTGTTTGTTTAATTCTTTCACTTTCTGTTTCTTTCTGACATAGGGCTATTTCATGTTGGTTTTTTTCTTGTGAGACAACGCAGGACAACCTGATGACATTAGAGGCAGAGCCGGGGAGGCAAGCGGAGCCCGGGGTATGCAGAAGCAGCACGCGACTCAGGGAAAAGTAGCACTTGACGTGCTTTGAAATTTTGTAATCCAGAAAACACCAAATTTGGAGACAGAAAAAACTGCAATTACTGAAAATGTCTACCTTGATATTAATTCTCCATCTACAACTTAATCCTCAAGATGTGCCTGGAAAGGTTATGACATTATTAGTTCCTGGACTGGCACCTTGATCCCTGCTATTTCAGGCTGGATCAGAAACTTCACTGCTGCCTGGTAGAGTCTTTAAAAATAGTGTTTCTCGTAGACATGCTTGACAGTAGCTACGAAATCTGTACCAGCGTAACCAAGCTCCTGGAGACCCGCGGGGAGGGCGTGTGAGTCAGGAATCAGCCATTCTCTGTGTTGTTACTCTCATTTCTCTTTAGATAAATGTTTATGTGTCTCATGAAGCCAGTCCCCATGCAAATGCTCACACGTCACTTGCAGAGGGCGCCCCGCAGTCGTCGGGACACAGGCCCCCCGGGGTTGCTGCCGGATCAGACCAACCTCCCAGACCCAGCCCTAAGCACCTGCCTGCCCGGGGTCCAGCTGCGTGTGGGCAGCGCTCTGAGCTCAGGGGGCCGGATGTCTCGGGGATGACGTTTCTGTGAGGAGGCTGAACCATTGAGAGGTGAGCCTGGACCCAGTGAGGGGAACCAGGTGCTTCTCAAAACCTGCACCAGCTGGGAATGACTATAATCCGATCACACGCAGAATTCAAAACTGGGTCCCCTGGGGCTTCCCAGGTGGCTCCGTGGTAAAGAATCCGCCTGCCAGTACAGGAGATGCAGGCTTGATCCCTGGGAGGGGAAGATACCCTGGAGGAGGAAGTGGCAACCCGCCCCAGCAGTCTCGCCTGGAGAATCCCCTGGACAGAGGAGCCTGGTGGGCTGCAGTCCACGGGGTCACAAAGGGTGGGGTACGACTGAGCAGCAGCAGCAGGGCCCCCTTAGTGTGGACCTAGGGACTCGTCACTGCCCTGGCCTTGAGGAGTGTTTGCATCCTCTTGTGTGGCTCCTGGCTCTGTGCTGAGGAAAAGAAATATCACGACACCAAAGGCACGATCACGAGCGAAATAATCGATAAGCTGGCCGTCACAGAAATTAAACACTTCTGCTCTGCGACAGACAGCGTCAAGAGAATGAGACCAGCCACGGAGAGAACACTGGCAGAGACACACCCGGTAAAGGGCTGGTGTTCAAAACGCACAGTGGGTTCTTAAAGATCTGCAGTGAGAAACAAGCAACCCAGTTAAAAGGTGGGCAGGGAAGCAGGGCAGACCCCTCACCAAAGAAGACACGCAGACGGCAAGCAGCCACCTTACAGATGCTCCGCACCCGATGCCATCAGGGAGACGCGGGTAAAATGACAACGGAGCAGCGCCACACACTCATTTGCTGTCGCTCAGCCGCTCAGCCGTGTCCGACTCTTGGCAACCCCGTGGACCACAGCACGCCAGGCCTCCCTGTCCATCACCAGCTCCCAGGCATCAGGGTCTTATCCAATGAGTTGCCTCTTCCCATCAGGTGGCCAAAGCATTGGAGCCCACATACCTGTGAGAATGGTCAACACCCGGACACCACAACACCACATGCTGGCGAGGGCGCAGAGCAACGGGACCCCCTCCTCACCGCCGGAAGCGACCCCTCCTCATCGCCCGCAGGGACGCAGCACGGTACAGCCCCTTGGAAAACAGTTTGATGTTTTCTACAAAACTTAACACTCTTGCATATAATCCAGCAATCACCCTCTTGGGAATTTACCCAAAGGAGTTGAAAAATTGTCCACATAAAAACCTGCACACGGTATTTATATAACTTCACTCATAGTTGCCAGCCTCGGGGGCAGCAAGGTGCCCTGCAAGGTGAGCGGGTGAGCAAGCTGGGTCCATCCAGACGATATCAAGCAGCACTTCTCAGACTGAGCTCTGGAGCCGTGACAAGACATAGAACTTTACCTCTGTCACCAGGTGGAAGCGGCCGGTCTGAAAGGGCCACAGGCCGGGCGAGTCCACCTCTGTTAGGCTCTAGAACAGGCTCGGCGACCCACACGGTCAGCGGGTCCGAGGGCGCCTCCATCCTCTCAGGTTCCTTCCATGGCTCCCACGGGGACTGTCCAAGGCCCCGCCGAGATCCATGAGGCCCCGAGGGTCACGGTGTCTGCGTTCCTGCCGCTCTCGTCCTCCCCAGGGCGTCCTGAGCCCCGCGGCCACCTGGTGAGGCTGTGGAAGGGACCCAAACTGGCTTCCAGCTTTTGTGACAAATTAACACGGAGTCGCAACAACCTGGTACCGTCTCTCGGAGTCCATGGGCCAGAGGTCTGCTCGGGTGCCCCAGCTTGAGGCCAGGTGACAGCCTGGCTGGCTCTCATATGAGCCCTCCTGGCTCCTCCTCCAGTAAGTCAGGTCCTGCCGCTGCGGGACTGAAGCCCCAGGGGACCAGAGGCCACCAGCTGTGTCCAGGCCAGCGGGCAGCTCTGCCCCTCCCGAATTTCCCCCAACTGGGCCAGGGACTCAGAACCGTCTCCTGGGACTGTGGTCGGGTGAGGGGCCCACGTCTCCAGACACCCCAACATGGCCCCCCGACGAGGATGATGCTCAGCCGTTCACCCCTCAGTGCTGGGCCCGGGGTCTTGCTCAGGGACAACATGGGGGTCAGTGGGGATCAGCAGTGCAAGCCTGGGTGGAAGGACGCTGTCCCTGATGGCTTCCGCCCTGAGCCCAGGTGGGCAGTTGCGTCACAGGAGCCAGCGAGGGGACTTTCGGGGGGCAGGGGAAGCACGTGAGATGGGGCCCTCCCGGGTTCCCAGGGGCCCCAGCATCACCCCATGGCTCCTTGTCGGTGGGCGGGGGGCAGCACCAGAGAAGGTGTGGTGATGGGCGGACGGACGGCTTGGGGGCCCCTGAGCCGAGGACGGGGCGCCCTGGGGGCTGGGAGGCGGAGCGGGCCGCGGGGCCCATCCCACCGGCTCCAGGCCTGCTCCCTGGGTCCCTGCAGGGCCTCACCCTCCATGCTGGGGGTCCAGTGACAGCACCCCAGCCTCGGGGCAGGGCCCCTCCTCGGGAAGCAGCGGGAAGAGCCGCATCCCTGCGGGGACACAGGGAGGCTCTGCTGGGCTGCCCACCGTCCGCGGGGGCTGGGCTGACAGTGGTCCATCCCACCCGCCTCCATGAGCCCACGAGGGAGCAGTTCTGCTGTCAGAACCGCATCTTTGAAACTAAGGGACCAAGGACGTCAGATCCAGGAGGTCTGCACGCTCCTTGGTCCAGCCACCGCCTGCAGCTCCAGCCTCCAGGTGACAAGACCACGGCATCCTGGAGGGATGAGAAAGGGCAGCGGCCACTTCCTCCCCTCTGGCCTGGCCAAGCGGCTCCCCCACCCCCAGCCCTGCCCCTCGCCTCTCCCCTGCCCCCCGTGCCTGCCCCCTCACCTGCCTGGCCCTCAGACAAGTCCCATCTATTCTGAGGTGAGCACTGAGAACCGAGCTGTTTCACAAGCCACCTGCTCCCTTCCCTCTGGCTAGAAATCTCACGCCCACTAAGAGTGTAATTACCATAATATCTTTGCAGTTCATCTCATAATTACAAAGATAATGACAGTTTAAGACACATTATTTGAAACTGTTAACCCTTTCAGACTGACTAAGGAGCTGAGTGCCGAGCACCCCACCCTGGTGGACCTGCTGTTCTGCTCCAGCCGCTGTTGGCAGAGGCAGGGGCCCCAAGCGCCGCTCCCAATGGGGCCACGGCCCTCCTGGAGCAGCTGGAGCGAAGGCCGAGGCCAGAACACAGACGGACGTTGAAATGCAAGCTGCACTGCTGTGGAGGGGGGCCCCTGGTGCAGCAGGCCGTGGGCACTGGGGCAAAACCCACCCTCAAAACCAATGGTCCCCACCAGCGCAGACTGGACAGCATAGGGGTTAGAACGAAATGCAGTCTACCTTTCCATTAAAATTAGTGAAAATATGTCTTTTACTCCCTGGGGTTTTAACTGGTGGCAGTTTCAGGGTTGTATTAGTGGCAGACATAAAGGCTCAGGAAGTTGCTGAGAGCCCAGCAGAGGCCAGAGCCCGGGGCATGTGAGCCTCGGTTCACCCCAGGATCTGGTTCTGGGCGGGACCCCTGAGCCTGAATCTGGAGGTCTTGGATTCCAGAGCAGAGGGTGTGGTCCACAGCCCCGGGGAACCCAGCTTTCACCCTGATGCTCGGCTCCAGCAAGTGCGCACGGACAAACACCCGGGAGGCCCTGCCTGGTGATGCGCTGCCTTGACTGGTCCAGTTCTCCCAGAATCCGTCTGTCTGCAGACACGGCTCCTCACAGGCACTTTCCATCCTCAGAGAAGGGATTCTGGGGGCCTGAGGACCCAAGAAGAAGTCAAGACTCAATTGCCGGGGACTGTCTCTCCCCAAGGACTCCCCATCTCCTCTGGGACACTCCCTCTCCCCAGGATGGGCTGAGGTAGAAGGGAGAGGGGAAGGGTCAAATGCTCAGAATCTTCCCACGAGGGTCGCCAGGGCCAGAAGGAGGAACTGGGCCCCACGGCAAGTGCAGAGGAAGGTCATCGACATACAGACTCACAGAAGCAGGTGAGCAGGGAGCCGGCTGGCTGCCAGGAGGGAGGGCGGCCCAGAGCTCTGGGGTGGGCGGTGCCCAGATGGGGCTATCACGGCGGTCAGGAGGGACCCGGGGCCTCGTGGAGAAATAGTGCCCAAAGGTGACTTTAAGAAGTGCGCTCTTGGCTTTGGAAAAAGAGAGAAGCCAGCAGATTGCTCTGGTCCCCTGTCTCTTCAGACGTGAAGGAGACACATGAAATGTGCAAAATGTTCTGGAAAAAAGACCAGCCCCTGTCAGAGTCAGATGCAGAGTCATCACGGACCTCAGCCAGGAGAGCTGGGGCCGGTGGCTCCTCCTGACGGTAGCCCCCAGGCACACCAAGAGCCTGGAGGATTGAGGTTTCCAGGACGGGAGGGGCTGCTGGTAAATTAGAGATGGTCTGGACAGGATGCCAGGATCTGGCAGGGACGTCGGAGCCAGATGCAGCCCGCCAGCACCACGGCAGCTGCGGCGCCCTATGAGGCTGCTCTCCTCCTGGAGGAGGACGCAGGGAGGGTAACTCTGGAGGGCACCTCCGAGGTGCAAGCCCTTCCCCAAGCACAGTGCTCGCCAGGGCACGCTGACCTTCAGTTCTAGGGGCCACACGTCCAATACACATTCACACTGAGGGGAGCCACCACCCGGGAGGTTTAGTAAACATCCGAGCATAATTTTCCATTAACATTTCCGATTTTGGCATCTTCAGGAGACTAGGAGTTGATTTTGGTTCAACATCCTGTGGGGAAATTAGTTCATTTTGCTAAAGTATCTTAATAATTACAGTGACATCAAGGTTAATTGCTTAATCTGGATTGCCACCGTGCAGGCTGCCAAATTCCCCGCGCAATCTGTGCTATAATTAGTGCCAGGGCGGCCGCATTTAGACGCCGTTTTCACTGGAGCAGCAGAATCAGCAAGGTGATCCGTGGGCGTGACCCAGAGGACTCCCAGGGCAGGTGCGTATCGGATCCACGAGGCCACGTGGCCCGAGCTCCAGGGACGATGGACCCGGCTCTCCAGGCCACGGAAAGCGCCGGAACTGCATCCCCTTCCCCCGACCTGAGCGGGACAGGACCCCCCACATCCCTTTGCAGGCTGTTCCTCCTCGGCCTCGGAGGGGCGGGAGGCGGGAACAATGACCTAAGGACTCCTGCTGACCTTGGCCACAGACGGGGCCGGGACCTAGAGGCCGCTGTGAGAAGGAAGACAGGCGGAGCCGCGGTGACCCCCTTCGTTCTCCCAGACCCCAGGAGGAAGCAGCACCCCGGGACTCCCCAGCGCCGCCCCCAGCCCCACCCCAGAGCCGGAGACATGGGGGCTTCAGAGTAAGGGGCGGGGCGGGGGCATGCCCACCCGCGATGCCCAGATCGCCTGCCCTCCTGGGAGGGGCCTGGCGCCCGCCTGCCGGAGCCCCAGGACCTGCTCTCAGCAGCTGCACGCTCTCGGGGGCCTGGCCCACAGAGGCAGAGGGTAAACCGAGCTCGCTCCACGGCTAAGTTCCTGGTGAGGACCCTCTTTGCGGGTTCGCCCTGCGGGCTGTGTTCTGCCGCCCCTTCCTCCACCCCACCGGGAGTGGCCCATTGCGAGGCTGTGACGGAAGGCGGCCGCCCAGTCCCCGGGGCCCCCAGCGCTGGTCCCACCATCTCAGGGCCCCTGCACCCCTCCTGGGACCACACGTCCCTCCAGGCGTCACGTCCCCCATAACTAGCCGTGCTCCTGGACACCTCCCAAGGTCCCCCGGCGACCCTACCTGCCCCAAGATCACTGCAGGGTCCAACTTTTTGGTAAAATACAGCTGTGTTGTTGTATGTATAACTTCCTCTGGGCTTGAAACAGAAGTGAAGTGTAGAGTCCATTTCACCTCACCCATGAGAGCAGTAAAAAGCTCCAGCTCTCGGTCCTTGGAGGCTCATACATGTGGTCAGGAGGCTCCACCATCAGAACCCGCCTGACTCTGAGATTCTCCAGCTGAAGGGTCCAGAACGCATTTTCCCCAGCAGGGAAGAGCCAGTGGCCTCCTGCCCAGGAGGGTTCAGATGATGGGGTACGGGACGGTTCCCACGCCCTTGACGAGCAGCCACGTCAGGGTGTCACCAGCGGAGCCCACTGGGGGCAGGGGCGGCCCCTCGAAGGGCAGCATTTATGCTGATGTCAGCTGTGAGCTCCTGGGCCCCTGTGGCTGCAGGAGCAGGGACCCTGAGTCCATCCGTCCATTCCACTCTTCCCAGGCCGGCAAACCCTCTGTGTACCCCTGACAGTTCTCCTCTGGACTGCTGGTCTTTCTCTTGTTTGTTTTTAGGAGATCTTGACACATTTCAGAGATCGTGCCGCCTTCTCTCCAAAGACAGCTGCCTCCGCTCTCCCCGCTCCAGCTCCAGCTGGCTGGCCGGTGACCAGCAGGATGTGGGGAGCCCAGGGCAGCAGCCTCCACTTTCTACCCTTGGAGCCCCGAGCCCCCATCTGGGAGTGACTCAGAATCAGAAACCCCAACCTCTCACTGATCCCTGCTGACTCACAGGACAGAAGGTGGGTGTTTCGAAGGCACAATGAATCTGAGACGGTGAAGGACGGAGGAGCCTGGCATGCCGCAAAGAGTCGGACACGACTGAGCTACTGAACAACCGCAGCAAAGACTCCAGTGCTTTGTTACACACCTCAGTTCAGTTCAGTCGCTCAGTCGTGTCCGACTCTCCGCGACCCCATGAATCACAGCACGCCAGGCCTCCCTGTCCATCACCCACTCCCGGAGTTCACTCAAACCCATGTCCCTCGAGTCGGTGATGCCATCCAGCCATCTCATTCTCTGTCGTCCCCATCTCCTCCTGCCCCCAATCCCTCCCAGCATCAGAGTCTTTTCCAGTGAGTCAACTCGTCTCATAAGGTGGCCAAAGTATTGGAGTTTCAGCTTTAGCATCAGTGCTTCCAATGAACACCCAGGACTGATCTCCCCCAGAATGGACTGGTTGGATCTCCTTGCAGTCCAAGGGACTCTCAAGAGTCTTCTCCAACACCACAGTTCAAAAGCATCAATTCTTCCTTGATCAGCTTTCTTCACAGTCCAACTCTCATATCCATACGTGACCACGGGAAAAACCATAGCCTTGACTAGACGGACCTTGGTTGGCAAAGTAATGTCTCTGCTTTTTAATATGCTATCTAGGTTGGTCATAACTTTCCTTCCAAGGAGTAAGCATCTTTTAATTTCATGGCTGCAATCAGCATCTGCAGTGATTTTGGAGCCCCCAAAAATAAAGTCTGACACTGTTTCCACTGTTTCCCTATCTATTTCCCATGAAGTGATGGGACCAGATGCCATGATCTTTGTTTTCTGAATGTTGAACTTCAAGCCAACCTTTTCACTCTCCTCTTTCACTTTCATCAAGAGGCTTCTGAGTTCCTCTTCACTTTCTGCCATAAGGGTAGTGTCATCTGCATATCTGAGGTTATTGATATTTCTCCCAGCAATCTTGATTCCAGCTTGTGCTTCTTCCAGCCCAGCGTTCCTCATGATGTACTCTGCATATAAGTTAAATAAGCAGGGTGACAATATACAGCCTCGACGTGCTCCTTTTCCTATTTGGAACCAGTCTGTTGTTCCATGTTACACACCTATATGCCACCAAATCAGACTCTGAGCTTCGTGGGTCATACGTGTGGTAAATATCTTCCCTCATTTTTTATTTTTCACGTTAAGTTCCTGATGCTGTTTTGGGATGAAGCAGTTTCTCACTTTCAATGACGTCACTTAGTTTCATCAGGGCTTTTCCTTATTGTTTATGTTATCTGTGTTCTGATTGAAAAAGCTGTCATCACTTCAAAGACATAAAGCTTTTCTGCTATACTTTAATTCTTACAGCTTTTATTTTCAGTTAACCTCATCACCCTCCTGGAACTTGCTTGGTGTGTGATGTGAGGTAAGGGTCCAGCGGGATTTTCCCTATAAACGATCAGTGCTCTCAGAAGCAGTTGCTGAGCCGCCCATCGATCCACTGTGCTCTGTGAGAGTGGAATAAGGGGATTCACCTCCTCTGCTTCAGAGTTTCAAATTTCTCCTCACAAATTATGTTTAGTGTTTTCTTCTTTCTTGCATTACTTTGTAGGATTGAAATTTTCTCCCATTATATTTTTCTATGCTTTGCATTTGAACTTACACACTTTCCACTTTTTAAATGGTGGTTTTATAAATGTTATTGTTCGTTGTTCAGTGGCCAAGTCGTGTCTGACTCTTTGCAACCCCATGGACTGCCAACACCAGGCTTCCCTGTCCCTCGCTATCTCCCAGAATTTGCCCAAGTTCGTGTCCATTGAATCAGTGACGCCATCCAACTATCTCATCCTCTGTTGCCCCCTTCTCCTCCTGCCCTCAAGCTCCCAGCATCGGATCTTTCCCAAAGAATGGGCTCTTTGCGTCAGGTGGCTAAAGTATTGACGCTGAAGCTTCAGCATCAATCATTCCAACATGTTTCCAGGGTTGATTTCCTTTAAGATTGGCTGGTTTGATCTCCTGGCTTTCCGAAGTACTCTCACAGGCCTTCTCCAGCACCACAGTTCAAAAGCATCAATTCTTTGGTGCTCTGCCTTCTGTATATTCATAAATGTTACCATGTACATATAACAAACTATAATTTCAATTAGCAGCTTTATCATATTCCTGAACAAAGATCTTAGAATGACTGGATTCCAAGTATCAGCTTGTGGATATAGTCTTATTTTTGTTTAGGTCTATCTCATTTTCAAATTCTGTGGACCAGATATTATTTTACTGTGATGTTTGTTTATGATTTGCTTTGTTAATGTTTTCATCGTGCATCTCAGACTTTTCTTCCAGGGCAAAGTTTTCTCCTTCCTAAGTACGTCTTTGAGGCATTCCTTTAAGAGGGTCTCATTTTTCAAAAAACTTTTATTTTAATTGAAGGGTCACATGCATGCACTAAAGTGGAAAACTCATAAATGTACAACTTGGTGGTCTATTTCAAGGTGAGCACACTCAAAGAACCATCGCTCGGGTGACAAACTTCACAGAAACGCCTGTCACCCTCCCCTCCTCGTCTCAGGGCCCTGTGGCTCCCCAGAGGTCTCCACTATTCTGACTCTATTACCATAACGAAATTTTCCTTGTCTAGCATTTCGAGCTCCAGATTAACTGGGGTTTTGAGATTGCTTATTACACTATTACATTTACTCTTCAGTTTTTGATAGTAATTCATTGTAGGAATATGTTAAAGCCTGTTTATCCCCTGTACACTGACTATGAACTTTGGACTGGGCTCAGCTTGGGTCTGTTACAAACAGTGCTGTCGATGATATCTTTGCGTGTGTGCTTGGTGCTTTTCTATCGAGTATGTGCATAAGACAGAACCACTGAGTCACATATGTGTGTGTTTACAGCCTTAGCTAGTGCAGCCAGACAATCCTCCAAACCGATCGTCTCCACTGACGTCCCCATTGTCAGTGTCCGAGAGCTCTAGTTGCTCCAGATTCTCGCCAACATTCCTGTTGTGGTTTTTTCATTTGGGACACTCTGGCAAGTGTGTGTGTGTCCTGTAGGATATTAATTTTCATATCCCAGATGACTTACAGGATTGAGCATCTTGCCATATGTTATTGACCATTTTGGATGTAGAACTCAACTTGAGTTGCCTGCTCATGCCTTTGCCCTTGTTTACTATTAAGTAAATTGCTTTTCTCCTACTGATGTGAAACAGCTCCTTGCATCTTTGAGAATCCCGTCTCTAGTTTGTCTCCTATATACACACAATGTTTCCTGCTTTGTGACTCTGTTTGTCACCCTCTCTAAGGTGTCTTTTACTGAAGAGAAGTTCTTATTCTTATTGAAGACCAATTCATCAGTCTTTTACTTTATGTTTAGAGATTTTTGTGCTTAAGAAGTCTTTGCTTGCCCCAGATTTATGAAGCTGTTTTCTCATTTTATATCTTAAAAGTTGTATTGATTTGCCATTCACAAAGTGACTTTTATAATGCTATAAAATAGGGTCAAAATACAAATGTTTTCCATCGGGAAAAATATGGACGAGGTTGTATTTTCTCCAGCATCATTTATCTAAAATGCCCACTCCTTCCCCAGTGATCTGTGCTGCCCTCATTTTGTTCCTAAGTTGAATGTACACACACACGTTCATCCCCTTCTGGGCACTTTATCGTCTCGTTGTCGGCCCTTTCACCACTGGTTTCATGACTGCAACTTAATAACACAGTTGATATCTTACAGTCTCCAACCTTGGTTTTAATCTTCAAAGCTCTCTGTATGTTTTTAATCATTTGCCTTTCAAACAAACTTTATAATCAATTGCTAATTTCCACAAAAATATTATAGTGGAATTTTACCTGGAATCTTTTTGTACCTGTACAATTTGTCCATAGATCAATAGATATATATACAGTATTTAGTCTCTCGATTTTTGCAAAGATATTTTAGCGTTTTCATTGTAAAAGTTTTGCATGTATTTCATAAGATTTATTGTTGTTTGAAGTTTTGGATGATGTTGTAAATGATGTCACTGCCGAACTTTCACTTTCTCCTTTTATTGTTGCTGATATATAAAAATATGATTAAGTTTTCACTGCTGAACTTGTATCTAACAAACTTGTTATGTTCTCTTATCAGAGGTCATTTTACGTTTCCTACATGACATCTGATTAGATGATTTCCTTTCTCCTTTCCACTCCTTATTCTTTCATTTTACTCTATTTCACCCACTTACTATGGAAACATTCATTCATCCAGCCAAGTGCTTTTCCGAAATGGCTGCACCATTGTGCGCTCCCATCAGCAGTGATGCGATTTCCACTAGCTCCACATCTTTGCTTACACGTGGTATAGTTGTTAGTTTTCATTTTAACCCTTCTTAACGTGTGGACACCACCCTTACGGCAGAAAGTGAAGAGGAACTAAAGAGCCTCTTGATGAAAGTGAAAGAGGAGAGTGAAAAGGTTGGCTTGAAGCTCAACATTCAGAAAACAAAGATCATGGCATCTGGTCCCATCACTTCATGGCAGATAGATGGAGAAACAGTGGAAACAGTGAGAGATTTTATTTTTGGGGGCTCCAAAATCACTGCAGATGGTGACTGCAGTCATGAAATTAAAAGACGTTTGCTCCTTGGAAGAAAAGCTATGACAAACCTAGACAGCATATTAAAAAACAGAGACATTACTTTGCTGACAAAGGTCCAGCTAGCCAAAGCTATGGTTTTTCCCGTGGTCATGTATGGTTGTGAGGGTTGGACTATAAAGAAACCTGATCGCCGAAGAATTGATGCTTTTGAACTGTGGTGCTGGAGAAGACTCTTGAGAGTCCCTTGGACTGCAAGGAGATCCAACCAGTCCATCCTAAAGGAGATCAATCCTGGGTGTTCATTGGAAGGACTGATGCTAAAGCTGAAACTCCAATATTTTGGCCACCTCACGCGACGAGTTGACTCACTGGAAAAGACTCTGATGCTGGGAGGGATTGGGGGCGGGAGGAGAAGGCGACGACAGAGAATAAGATGGCTGGATGGCATCACCGACCCTGTGGACATGAGTTTGAGTGAACTCCGGGAGTTGGTGATGGACAGGGAGGCCTGGCGTGCTGTGATTCATGGGGTCACGGAGAGTCGGACACGAGTGAGCAACTGAACTGAACTGAACTGACCCTATATTCTTGAATCTTTCTTTCTTGTCTTTCACTTATCTAGAGCCAGTCACTGCTAGGAATACAGACAATCTTATTCCTTCCTTTCTAACTTGCACTTTTATCTCTTTTTACTACAACCTTGCATTTGCTGCAATTTCCAGTAGGCTGTTGGATAGTTATGGTGATAAAGAGTGTTCTCCTATCTTGTTTCCAGTCTTTAAAGGAAGCATTTATTCTTCACCACAAGATTATGGACTTAAGTGTGTCCCCCAAAAGTCACATGTTGAAGGTCTAACCCCCAATGTGACTGTATCTGGAGACGGGGTCTTGAAGGAGAAAGTTAAGCTTGAGCAGGGGGCCCGGGTCCAAGAGGACTGGCGTCCTTCTCAGGAGAGGAAGAGACTCGAGGACACCCTCTCGCGGGAGCGCTGCTGTCTCTCACACACAGGGACAGAGAGACAAAGGGCCCCGCGAGGACACAGCGAGGACACACCACGCGCGAGCAGGAAGCGACTCCTCACCAGGAGTCAGCCCTTCAGGCGCCGTGACCCCCGCCTCCCGGGCCCAGCGCTGAGGGGGTTGAGCCCTGTGCCCGCGGGGCTGTGCAGCGGCAGCCCACGCAGGCGGATGTACCGTCCGTGTCAGTTTAACGAAGTTTCTTCTATTCCTGTTTTGTGAGGTCTTTTAATTATGGATGGATACTGAATTTTGTCAAATGCTCTTCTGTTTCACTTGAATGGCCAGATGCTGTGTGATTGATGAGTCTCACTGGTTGGTTATTTAATGTTGACCCAGCCTTGAATTGCTTTGTTTTGAGCAAACTCCCGGAGGTGGTGAAGGACAGGGGAGCCTGGCGTGATGCAGTCCACGGGGTGGCAATGAGTCGGACGTGACCGAGCGACGGAACAGGAACAGGCCTTGCGTTCCTGGGTTAACAGTCACAGTGACGCGCTGGCCCTTGTACGCGCCCCCAGATCCTCCAGTCTACCTGGGAGATGGCACTGAAACCACACTTGTGCACATACATGTACACTCCCACACGTGTGCACACACAGACACGTGTGCACGCCGCACACGTGCGCGCGTTCGCATGTGCAGACACCCACGCATGCGCAGACACCCACGCATGCGCGTCAGAGCGAGAGGCCCGGCCCTCCCGAGCTTCTCTGCACTGTCTCCCCCTTTCTCTCCGACTCTCCCCTTCTCACCAGCTCGGAAGGCTCACCGCCTGGGGCGGGGGTAGAAAGACCGCTTTTATACCGTCTTCTGCACCTTTTCCTGCTGCGTAACTCACCCTGGTTCTGACTTTCCGAACATTTTTTTAACCCAAGGAAAGAATACCTCTGGCAAATCAAAGCTCCTTGGCCCTTGGGCTGTGGACCCTGCTGTGACCTGACCACCGTGCTTGAGAAATCAGTGCTGACTCAGGACCCAGGCCCCTTGGCCCCTCCCGCCTTGGGTGCAGCGTTTGCACAGGAACCACACCCAGCTCGGCAGCGGCGCCTTCTGCAGAGGGCCCAGGAGGACGGGGCACGACGGAATGCCAGAAGGGAAAACTCAGTCTGCCTCTCAGAGTGGGCTGTGCCTGGCCAGGCCCTGGACGTGACGGGGGCTGGTGACCCACGTCCCTGCAGGGTTAAGCTCCGCCCGTTCCTCCCATCCACTCACTCATTCATTGCTCCACGCTCTCGTCCACCTGTCCATCAAGTGCCGGCAGGGTCTCTGGGGTGAAGCTGCCAGCAGGGAGGAGGCAGGTACCTGGGCACACAGGTTCCCCGGGGCGGCCTCCGTTCAGAGAAGACGAGGGCTAGGCCCCTGACACTGCTGCCCTGGGGGACCCGTGTCCCAGGTGAGAACATGGACCTGGGAATTTCAGCAACTCTCTCCTTAACAGAGATGGACACAGAGGCACAGGATCACGGGGGCTTTCTGGGCACATCCATGGCGACAGAGGCAGCAAGCAGGAGGACCCTTCCACAGAAAGCAGGGAGTCCATTTAAAATCACCCCTGTCTTTTCAGGGGTCAAGGGCACTTCTGGGGTCACACAGTGAGCCGCTGTCTTGACGTCCAGAAGAATCAGTGACCACACCACTGACACGATGTCCACACAGCGAGCGAGGGCCCAAAATGACCAGCGAGTGAGAGGCTGCAACCTGAACACACGCGGGTCTTGCAGGACCCACGGCGGCGCTGAGACAAGTGGCCAGCGGGGACTCCGCTTCGGGGGATGCGTCTCTCCGGGGAAGGGCTCTTCCAGAGCCGAGAAGCAGCTGGGCTATGTCTCTTGCAGAGGGTCCCCACACCCCGTGATGCAGCCTGCCTCCGTCCAGCTGGCGAGATGCGAGCCCACAGCCCTGCCCATCCATGCTGGGGCCCACGCTGTCACCCTGTGACACTGTGACCCCCAGAAAGAAGCAGAGAGGAGCGGGGGGCGGGCCAGGTTGCCCCACCCCAAGGCCACAGTGAGGGGGAGAGGCAGCTCTGGGAGCGGGGGGTCGAGGACCGGCAGGCAGGAGGCCCGAGGCACATGGCCTGTCCCCAGGGGCAGAGCAGGAGGACGGCCTGCCCGTGGCTCCCGGTGGCCTCCCGACTGGTGGCTCTTCAAGCTCCCGGGTGACAGCTGATTGGGAGGGTGTTTCTCCCCTAGATGGCTGCACGTGGACATGACAGGCCCCGCATCGCCCCTGTCTGCAGGCAACGCAAGGTGTGCTGCTCCCCAGATCCCGGCTCCAGTTTGACCAGGGCTGGCAGCAGGGCGGCTCAGTCAGTGCGTGAACCCACCGGGGCCTCCGCTGTATAAAGCACTGCGTGGACTCGGGGCTCATCAGCACGAGGCCCTGGGGCTCGTGATGCCGGGTGGCCGGGGGCAGGCACCGTGCGTGCGGGCGTGTGCGTGACCCCTCCGCTCTCCCGGGGCCAGGTCGCGGGCTCGGCAGGAGGCAGAGGAAGGGCAGCTGAGCAGACTCTAATGCGCTTCAGCGCCGAGTTCTGGGGACCTGACGGCCAGCACGGGACGACAGGTAATAAAAGTGCCCCACACACTCGGGAGCTGCTAAGGGAGTAAGTGTTAGGCGTTCTCACCAGACGCACAAAATGCCATCCCTGCGCGGAGGCGGCGGCCTCAGCTAGCCCTCCGCCGTAAGCCTCCTGCGGTAAGTGTTGCGCACCGGAAACTTACACAGCATCGCACATCGTTTCAGCTCGACCAGCCCCAGGGAGGCGGGGTTGCCAGCCTCCTAAACACCCCCACCACGTGGACAGGACTGTTCGGTCGCCCAGCAAATAAAATGCAAGTGTCAGAGCGTGGCGCCCAGGAGTAGACAACACATCCCCTCATCCAGGCCACTGCCCACAGGTGCCTGTGTCCCGGTCCCACCCCACTCAGAGCCTCAGCTCAGGATCACCTCCTTTCTGGGGTCTTCCTGGGTCTAAAAAAAACACGAGTGAAGGAAAAGTCTTGTTTCAACAGAGGCATCTTTCTGCTCTATGTTTGCTGCAGATACAGCTCTAGAATCAAATAATGAGCTCTTTCTTTTTCTCTATTGACCAGAGTTAAGCTGATCCTGTTGTAACCTCTTGGCTCTGTTGCGGGGTGGACTTCTGACAAGGCCCCCTCGCTGGGTGGGCCGTCGTGTGCGTCCCTTCCATGGAAGCAGGGGTTTCATATTTCCAGGGCAGCAGGTTTGTTTTCCGTGTTCCTAGTGGTTCCTGCTCTTCTCTCCCTGCGGACGGAGAGAGGGAGTGATTTTAAGCCCTTTCCCGGTGGCTCCGTCACTTCCGTTGTCTGAGTCTGGCGCCCCTGCTTTTCTGTCTGAGCATCTCTCCCCCTGCTCTGTGCAGTCGTCTGAACTGGGGCTGAGGAGCCTCGCCCTCCTGGCTCCTGCTGCCTCCTGTCCGGGGGTCTGGGGTTGCTGGTTCCCTCGAGGCCAGGGCGCTCAGAGCCCAGATGCACGCGCGGCGGCTGCCCCGGGCGGGCAGACGGAGGGAAGCGGGTGAGACGCCACGTCCAGTTCAGGCCCCACAGACGTGACGATGCTCCAGCGGCCTCTGGATCCCGGCAGTGGGGGTCTGCCCCTCACCCCTGCAGGGGTGTCGGTCCTGCAGCCCCTGAGACGTTTATCCTGACTGTCTGCGGCATGTTTTGTGACACGCTTGTGTTTTGTGTGTTATCAAGCCCTGCAAAGTGTCTGCAGCAGAGGAAACCCTCGAAGCACAGCTCACGGTGCCTTCGTGAACACAAGTGCGTTTTTAATTGAAGACAACAAATAGGGAAGTAACAGGACTGTTGAAGTCACAAGTAACAAAAAACGGCAAGTGGCTCTGGTAAACGAAGACGAACGACGGAAGAGGGAGCGTTAACAGCAAGCGCGGGCTGACGCGAGCAGCGCCGAGCTCTTCTGCTTTCAGCTGCTCAGGCGCTCGGTCGTGTCCGCCTCTTTGCAGCCCCATGGACGGCAGCACACAGGCCTCCCCGTCCTTCACTTTCTCCCAGAGCTCGCTCAGACTCACGTCCATCGAGTCAGTGATGCCGTCCAACCATCTCATCCTCTGTCGTCCCCTTCTCCTCCTGCCCTCAATCTTTCCCAGCATCAGGGTCTTTTCTAATGAATCAACTCTTCGCATGAGGTGGCCAGAGTATTGGAGTTTCAGCTTTAACATCAGTCCTTCCAATGAACACCCAGGACTGATCTCCCTTAGGATGGACTGGTTGGATCTCTTTGCAGTCCAAGGGACTCCCAAGAGTCTTCTCCAGCACCACAGTTCGAAAGTACCAATTCTTTGGTGCTTAGCCTTCAAGAGCTCAGTCCAGCTCTCACACTGGTACATGACTACTGGAAAAACAAAAGCTTTGACTTGACGGACCTTAAACCGACAAGGCGGGAACTCTCCAAGAAGGATGCGGGCAAGCAGCTGGGCCCCACGCCCCAGGGCCTGCATCCCCCCTGGTCCAGGCCTCCAGCGCCGCTGCCCCAAGGATGCTCTGCAGAAGTCATTAAGCACCGCGAGCCCCTGCTCTCCTCGGAGCCCCTGGGTGTGTTTCCAGGAATCTTTCAGTGGGAAGCTCCCATCTTTATCCCCATGGACTCGGCACAGCCAACCAAGGGGACTCCAACCTGGCAGCATTCAGAGCAGCGGAGATACGAGTCTGGCCCCGAGTCCCGGGGGCACTGTGTGCAAGGCGGGCGGTGGGTTTCCCAGACCCGCCGGCGCGGATTTCCGTTTCAGAGCACAGTGAGCCGTTCACTCGGTGACGAGCTTGCGATCACCCCGAAGCGCTGGGATCGTGAACGCTGCTTCCTCGTGAGCGGAGGATGCGTGTTCTGCTTGTGTCGCAGTGTGTCTGCACAGTGACTGATGCAAACATGAGGAGCAGAACTACGGTACAGCAGAGCTGGCTGTGGGAGCCCCGGGTCGGCTCCCCCGGGGTCTGGAGGAGGCGGCACAAGCCAGAGGTCCGGGCTCGGTGGGGCCCGCGGGGTCTCCCTCTAGGGGCCCAGCGGGAGCCCTGCAGAGGGGTGAGGGGGGCCGGGGCTCGGGTGGGCGGCCAGGCTATGCAGAGTCAGGGCAGGAAGCCAGGCAGGAAGGGCCCAGGTGGAGATGGAGGCGGCCTGCCCAGGGCAGGCAATGGGGTGAGGCTGGGGGTCCGCCTGCTATTCTGGAAGCCTGTCTGGACAGCCGTTGTTGGTCCCCTGGCACACAGAGGGTGGGCAAGGGCAGAGGCTGTAGGCAGAATGCCGGGGAGGGCCCCAACACCCCAGGAAGGCAGGGACCTCAGCATTGTGCCTGACCCAGCCCCCCGGAGTCCCGGCTGCCCACCCGCCTGCCCCCACCCCACCCTGTCGGCCACTCCCTCCACGCCTGCGCTCAGAGGCCTGGGTGTCTTGAAGCGTCAGTCTTAATCTACAGCTTTGGAAGTTCTACCTGCTGTGTCGCCGAGCAGACCTGCCAGAGGCTCCCGGGAGTCGGCCGAGGGCCGAGGCTCCCAGGTGGGTCCCCCATGGGGCTGCTGCTTGGCCTGTGACCCCCAGGCTGCGCACGCTCATCCCGTCAGGGCAGGAGGTACTCACAGGGGAAGGAAAGCTGGCCCGGACACCCCCGGTCACCCCTGCCTCTACATCCTGCCAGGTGACCAGAGCCTGCTCTCTCCTGGACAGAGGAGGAGGGTCAGCGTCTCCACGCGTGACGAGGGGGTCACCCCCAGGGCGGCAGTGAGCCAGCGGGGCCCGTGTACTTGCCGGGGCCGGGATCCTGGAAGAGCCCACGTTTTCCCTGAGGCCTGAGGGTGATGGAGGTGACGGGGATTCCAGGGGCGGGGAGGGCATCCCTGGATGAGAGCTGGACGGATGCCCACGGCAGTGGTGTGGACAGGGGTGCACAGGGTCCATCAGGATGTCCAGCTCCGCCTGGGCTCCCCGGACCAGAGGCGACGGGAGGTGTCAGGCATCCCCCTAGCTGCTGTGGGCAGGGCTCCCACAGCATTTCCCAGGAGCGAAAGCAGCAAAAACATCCCCCAAAAAGGGATACGACCAGTCTTTCGAAGAAGAATAATTAATTGAAGGCAAATGGGAAGCCCTGAGAGTTTTGAATAAACGCGGAAACGCAGTTATGAGAGCAAAATATTATCATTTGTCCAACGTGATTATTTTCTTGGAAACAGCCGATGATTAATAAAGCACATTATAAATATGCTTTTGTGCCTCCAATTTCATCTCTCCAATCTAATTAACATGCGAGGGAATTGCCTTTTTGGTGGGTAAAGACATTTAAAATATATATTTCATGAAATCCAAGTTATTTGTCATAAGCTCCAAGAGGAAAAAATAAAATATGAAGAATGCTACAGCCATTTAAATACTTTATTACACAACTGCGCTCAAATAAATAAGTTCCTCGGGGCCTGCAGCGCCTTGGGACCCACGGGACACACGGCCTGAGGCAGCGGCGCGGCCTGCCAGGGAGACACTTCCCACAGCTGGGCTGCGGGCGGGCCGTATCTTTTTCCGCGTGTCTCTGTCTGGGCCGCGGCCGCTGACCGGGCTCCTCGCTGGCTGAGCTGCAGACCCCCGGGCAGTGTCAAGACCCCCACGAGCACAGGGCTTGGCAGGGGTGAGAGGGAGAAGAAACTCAGAACCGAGAAGCCAAGAGACTCACCTGCAGGGACCCAGGTCCTGGAGGAAAAGCAGAGTTTGGGGCAGGGGTTGGGCGTCTGAGGACAAGCCGTCCACTGGGGTTCTTTCCTCTTATTCCAGGGAAAGGGGGGTCCAAGGCGGGTCAGGGGTCACGCCCAGGGCTGACCTGCGTGTCCAGTGCTGCTGCCTCCGGAAGGACGGACATCAGCCCCGCCCTCTTGGAGAACTGTTATCGTAACTTTGAGTGGACGGCGGGTGCCTGAAACCAGGCACAAGCGGTCCAGGCACGACCTGCCCTCTGGCTAACCCCACGCCACGCCGCCCGCAGGACCGGCTCCAGGGCCCCGTGCTGTGCCGCCCACAGGACCGGCTCCAGGGCCCCGTGCCACGCCGCCCGCAGGACCGGCTCCAGGGGCCTGCGTATTACGGCAAACACAGGGAGAAGACATGAGGATGAAGGCTGCCTTCCCTTAGCTCACCCGGGGAGATGATTGCTGCGGGGCCCTTGGCCTTCTTGGCCCGGGGTGCTCCCTGACTCCAGCCCGGCTGTGGTTGCTGCAGCCTCCTGAAGGGCCTGCAGGGCGGGGCCGTGGCTCGGGGCCACCCCACCTTCCTATCCGTAGATCCAGGGCTCCTGGTCATGGGGTGTGTTCCGGGTTCGCGGGGCCGTGCTTCGAATCCTGCATCCCATGTCCTTGAAGGTGTGGTGTGTCCACGGCAGCGCTGGGCATTCTGCAGGCGGACATAGAGTCAGCCCTGGTGAGCTGTGTCAGCCCGATGGGCCATGGGCGCACGGGACGCCTGGCCATGTCTGGGGTGGTTCCTGGACAAGATCACATGTGAGTCGGTGGCCACCATGAGGAAGACTGTCCCCCGCAGTGTGCAGGCCTCGTCTGTCCCCCGCAGGCCTGAGCAGAACGGAAGGGAGTCTGCTCTCCACCTGCCTGTCCTGAGCGGGGACGCGTCGCCACCTGCCCTGGCACTCAGCCTGGACAGCCCACCTGCACACCTGGGTCCCCGCCAGCCGACCGCTGGTCCTGGGACCCACAGCCTTGCTCCCTGCTGCAGCCAGGCCCTGCAGGGGTTCTGTTTCTCTGAAGAGCCCGCGGGGACCTCACCTTCATTTCCGAGAGAGTGACTCTCACCACCCGCTAGACTGGACACTTGGCCACAGGCCAGAGGCACCCCTGGGCTGTCCCCGCAGTGGATGGGGCATTCGCAGGAAGACAGCCAGGGCTGCTTGTCTGAGGACCCTGGGAAGCAGTAAGTGAACTGGTCTCCAAAGGCCACAAGGGCAGCCTTGTTAAAACTCATGAAATGTAAACACACTAATTTCTTAAGCAGCCTCGGCAGCCTGGCCCCAGCTGTCGACACTTCAGGGTGTTTGTCTTTAGGTCAGAAATGCTCTCGGCCACCGGCCCTGCTGGCATCTTGCACGGGCCTCAGAGAGAAACCCTCAAAACGGTACAGAAACTTCTGTGCCACAGACAAGAAGCATCAAGTGCCAGGCAGCGTCACCCTCATCACTGGCTGGGCTCTGCAACCGCGCGTCTGCCACGCCTCACCCGCCCTGACCCCACATGCGTGCTGGGCGTGTGCTCAGACCCGCCTTCCTTCCAAGGGACACAGTGTGTAACCACAGAACTGTCTCCTCATCCACAACAGCAGCCAATTCTGGGAAAGCCACTTTGAGAGACGAGCCCGCTCAGGGCAGGATGTGCAGAAGAGGGCAGAGAGCCGCTGGGTGTCAGGAAACCATGTGGACGTGGATGGGACCGGGAGGGAGCGTGCGCCCAGACCAGCGCCAGGCCCCCTGACGGCAGCGCCAGGCCCCACGCAGGCTCATCCCGCGTCGTTCCTGGGGAGACTTCTGTGCACGACGCATTAATAACTCCGCCGACACGGACGCTCTTCCCTGGTTCCTAAGGGACACACTGACAATTCTGTGCAGGAGCCAAACAAGATGTAAACAAATAGATCATGCGCCGTCTATAAACAGGAGCCATTCTCAACGTAATTAAATGTGCATTTCATAAGCCATGTAGGGGAAGCACGCATGTCTTCAGAACACGACACTAACACAGACTCGGGCTCCCGTCATCGGCACGTCCATCGTGCGGCCCGCCGGCCATTCCGGGCTGGACCCCATTGCCCTGGAAGTCTTGCTTCCTTCCTCTCATGGATGACGGCATCCCTGGCTGAGGAGCCATCCAGGGAAGTGGTCACCCCGGGGCCATGCTGCATGGACACGTCCGGGGACCCCGAGAGGCAGCTGCTCACCCTCGGGCCAGTACGGGGTCTCCCTGGGTGGTCACGGTCTGTCCTTGGGACACCCACATGTGGAGCTAAAGCAGGAAACAGTGACATCACGCCCAGCCCCCTCGAGGCTGCTCCCAGAGATGCCTTGCTCCCTTCCACCCACGCTTAGCAGGTCCCCCTGGACCAGGAGCTCCCGACACCGACACCAAGCTGCTCCTCTGGCCCCACTCCCCCAGGCCCTCGGGTGGACAGAGCCCCTCCCAAGGTAGGGGCTGCCCAGAGAACTGACAGGGCTGCAGCAGGATGGGGCCTGTTTGTTACACAGCGTGGCCTGGCCGTGCAGACTGGTGCAAGGCTTTAGAGCAGGTGAGTAAACTGTGCCCAGCTGCTGCTGCTCGTGGGGGAATGAAGTTGTATTGGTCTCACTTCAGTTCAGTTCAGTCGCTCAGTCGTGTCCGATTGGTCTCAGCCACACCATTCATTTATCTTTCTGGCTCCTTTGGGGCTGCAGTGGCCGAGGGCTCAGACAGGGACCCCATGGCTCAGAAAGCCAAAAACATTCCCTGTCTCATTGTCTGCTCCTTCTGTGAAAATATAAGCACCTAGCGTTGGCTGGGCATGGGAGCCTGGGCAGCCCTTTCATTCCTGGTAACCCACAGGCCATGACGTCCACCCCTCACCTCCAAGGCGGGCTCCCAGACAGAGCACCGCCCCCCACCCTCATGGCTCCTTCAGGACAGGGCCGGTCACCTGCAGGGACATGGGCTCTGGGAGGGCTGCAGTCCAGCTGCCCACTCCCCGAACCAGGGCTCAGGGCACCTGCAGGCCCTGCCCGCACATCAGGGGGGATCAGGTAGGTTCAGGTAGAATCAGGGGCAGTTGGCTGTTTCACCGGGAGCCTGGTCCCAGACCTCATGGGGCCACCTCTCGGGCACTTGTGGTTGTGGACAGGAGAATGTTTGTCTGAATACCTCCCACGGTCTGTGTGGGCTGGCCTCCAGGGGCCCTGAGCTGGGGTGCAGACCCTCCCTCGGGAGGGGCGCCGACTGCGGCCCCCCAAAATCCGCCCTCCTCTGTGTTTCCCTAAGTTGAGCAGATGTGGATGCACCGGTGACCATGGCCAGTCCGTGCAGCTCTGTCCCAGAACGGGGAGGCTGTGTGTCCTCTGCCTCATCGGGCTGCCTGGTCCATCTGGCCTGCGGGCAGGGCCACGCACAGCCAGACACATGCCCACAGTCCAAGACCAGCCCTCCGGAGGCCTGGGCTCTGAGAGTCTCGGGGGACTGTGCGGAGGGGGCTGGCGAGCGGTCTCAGAGCCGACGTGCCGGGTAGGTTGCTCCCATGCCCAGAACAGAGTGGCCGGACCCTCAGCTTTCACTAGCCCAGCTCTGCCTGGGCCCCCACCTCCCCCTCCTCTCATCCAGAGTTTAGCCTGACGACCCACGGACACGTGGCGTGCCCAGGCGTCCTTGTGTCTGTCTCAAGCGGGAGACGGTGGAAGAGATAAAGGAATTCATGCGTCAATAGTTCAAGATGAAAACAGAAGAAAGTAGGAGAATACGCCGCCCATACATGCAAGTGTGGCTAAAATTCATCACTTACAAGATGAAGAAAGCTGTTAATTAGGAATCAACTGTCCTAGTTTCAGGCAGAACTAGGCCTGGGACGTGATCCCTGTGTCTTTACAGAGCAGTCTTAGGAAGACATAACTTCCGTAAGAAATACATCAAAAAAAATTAACAAGAATTGTCTCTGGGCAACTATGTTCTGGTTGATTTATTTCTAAGTTTCTTCTCTGTGTATTTCAGTGTTTTCCAAACCCTCTATAATGAGCATTTTTCAGCTCTATAATAAAGGCATGTTTTAAAATAAGGGATAAGTCAAAGTCAAGGTGTATTCATTACAGTGTCAGACTGGGCGAGTCCGTCAACATCTCACCACCCAGACTTCCCCCCACAGAACTTTCAAGGGCTGGAGAAACACCGCCAGCCTGATCGCGTGCTCATTCTGAATTTGAGCTCCGTCCTTAGCACAAAGGTGACCCCAGCAACGATGGGGGAGCCCCAAATCTGAGGTCAGGAACCACCGGCTTGATGGAGGACTCTTTCCCAGAACACAGGGGTCCCATCCGGGAAATGAAGGGAGGAAAAGGGTGAAGCCGTGCCCGGAATCACGTGGTTAAACCCGCGTCCCCAGGGTGGGGGACCCTCCTGGGAGGCGGGGCGTGGGGGTGATGAGGCCAGGCGGATGAGAGCCTCGTGATCAAGATTTATGCTCTTGTTGCGCAACAGACGCCAGCAGGCCCATGAGGGCACAGCAGGAAGCCCGCCGTCTCAGTCAGGCCCTCGCCAGACCCGGGATCTGCGGCAGAGAAGCTTGGGTTCCCGCCTCCAGACCCTGAGAAATAAACACTCTTGCCCACAAGCCACCTGGTTTATGGTGCTTTGTTGCAGCAACCCCAAAGGGCCAGGACAGGTGAGGACCAGCCATCCTCCACCCAAGGACCTTTTGGTGCCAACAGTGTGGTCTGAGACACAAGCTGGACGTTCAGGGAGTGTTTTGACAGCCCATCCAGAGTCCGCCCAACCCTGCAGAGGCAAGGGAACCGGAGCCCAGCTGCACCCCAGCCTCCCTGCCGGACCTCCGTATGGACTCCAGCCGTGTGGACAAGGACACTGCCCGTTCTGCGGCCTTGCGAGGAGTCGGGGTCTGTCCTGGAGTCTACTTCACCCCCGTGGGGGACGCACTGACCCAGTGTGTGCCTGTGACGGTCCTTCTCGGGGCTGGACGTTGTTGACTGGAAGGACCGAATCCAGCCTCTGGGGCTGAAGGGCACAGTGACCAGAGACACCTAACAGTCCCTGCGGCGTCTCCCGGTTGCCTCAGCATCAGGGAGGTGAAGGAAAGGAGGTCACGCCCTCAGGGCAGAGTGAGAGGGACAGACCTCACCGAGACAAACTCCAGAGAAACTGCCACAGCCAGAGACCCGGAGGAAGGGGGCGGCCCTGGGATTCCTCCCAGAGCACGGCCTGATCCCGTTTCACAAGCAGACGCTCTTCTAAAAAGACAACACAGGAAGACACTTCCTAACCTCTCAGGGGTCAGTCTGTGAACCAGGACACACATGGCCCCGTCTCGGGAGAGCTGGCCCCACTGGCCCTGACTCCTCGGGCAACACTCAACAGAAACGACAGACCCCAGAGACGCTGGGCACTACGGGGAGGTCAGGAGGGTGGTCCAGACCACGTGCTGGCCGGGCAGGGTCTCCACCTGGGGGGAGGCCCGGCCGCAGGGCAGGAGCCCCCCACAGGACGGGGAGACACCCCATAGCAGAGACGCCCAGAGCGGGTCTGGCCCCTGTGGACACAGCTGCGGGGGCCAGACCTGCAGGACCTCCCGGGGCGACAGCCTGGGGGCGTTCCAGCTGCAGCGGGAAAAGACCAAAAAATAGACCCAAAGCGGCAGGAGACCACATCTGTGTCACCGAGGCCTGACTCACAGGGTGCCCCCAGGCTGGGGGAGGGACGCTGCCTGAGACACAGCACGGAGGCCGCGGACCCCGCAGCACACGCACCCCAGGCTCCCCCAGTCCCCATGATCCTCCCGCCCCGGACAGGCCCCGACCCCTTCTCCTCTCCACACACCCACAGACCTTCCACTCCAGGGGAACGGGTGCCCCCTGCTCACCATGAGGCCTGCAGCGGGGACTTCACGTTTTATGTCTAAGACGCCCACCCCCAGCACCCGGTCCCCAACACTGACCAGACCCCCCACCCCGAGCCTTGGTCTGCGGTCTGCACGTTCACACGCCCACCCTCACCGTCTCCCGGGGAAGCCCGGGCGCTCCTGCCACCCACTCCGGGAAGATCACTGTCCACACGCCCTGGCACCCAGCCCACCTACTGCATCCGACTCCCCACACGAGGCTGTGCCCTCAGACTGTCTGGGTCACCCCCTCACCCAGAAACCCCAGTCCCCCTCCACCGCTGCTCAGTCATCAGACTCAGAGGGAGAGGCAGCCACAGGACGTCCATCCAACACGCGGGCTCCCTCCTCCCCACACCTGAACCACCTGAAGGCTGGCATCACAGCTCCCCAGGGTCACACCCAGTCGTCACCACCTGAGCGCCTCTGAGGCCTGAGCCCCGGGCAGGCTGAGTGGGGCCGGCTGTCTGGAGATGAGTCAGAGAAGACACTGCCCCCCAGCCCGAGTCGCGGGGGCCTGGCAACTCCGCAGGGCTCATCTCCCGCGAGAGGCCAAGGGCGGGCAGGCAAGTGTGTCCCCTCCACACCTCACGTGTCCCCGGAGGAGAAGCCCAGTGCCTCCCGGGCACACGGAGTGGATGCCCCAGGAGTGGTCACATGGGGGATGTCCACAGAAGGCCCCCTCAGGCTCTGAGGGAGGGGCTGCCCTGCCCCACCCCTCAGGGTCCGGGTCCGCCGGTGGGCAGGGTGGACAGTGCCCCCTGCCCCACAACCAGCAGCCGCCCCAGGCCATTGGCAGACGGTGAGCAGGCCCTGACCCCGGGTCTCCCAGCCACATGCCCAGCTGTGCCCAGGAAACCCCGGGAAGCCAGCAGAGGCCCCTCGGAGCTGTTTGCAGCGGGTTGTCTGGAATTTTCCCCAAAGACTAACCTTGTCCTAGGAGCAGATCTGAGTCCTGGCCTCAGGCACCCAGGACAGACGCGCACACCACACCTGCTTCCGACTCACGACCTGTAACGCCCATTTATCAATAAGCAGAAATTGCCTCCTTGATAAATGAGGACTCCTAAATAACTTTTCACTGTTTCCATTAATTCTGGAGGAGAAAACCCTCCCCCACTATTAAGGCAATCTCTTAATGTAAACAAAGTTGTTAATTAGACAATTTTTGAGCTATTGAAAATGAATTCTGCTTTAAAAGAACAAATAATCACAATATAAAAATCACAGCATTTCTAATACATCAACTAATCTTCCATCATATTCTTAGAAAAATGGATTCAAATAATTTATTAATGCGCCACCTCCAATTTCATTCATAAATAAGTCATTGCATCTCAAGCCCCATTTGATGGATCGGAAAGGTTGTGAGAGCTCCACGCTCTAGGAAAACAGGGGGTGAAAAGGGACCATGGCCATCTCAGGACCAATGTGGGCTTTTGTAGGAGTTACATTCCATGCCACCCCATCAGAGACCATTGTCCTTTTCCTGGGTCAGGGGCTCCGTCAGTGGGCATGGCCTCGGCCGTTCCCAACTGTAGCCCAGGCTGCGGGACACAGTCTGCCCTTTCTGAGGAGGAGCCACAGAGGAGAGAGGATATCACTCTAGCAGTAGCATGACGGCTCAAGTTGCAAATCTGACCTCTGCCCGCCTGACCTCTGCACGCCCCACCTCTGCACTCCTGACCTCTGCACACCTGACTCTGCCCACCTGACCTCTGCACTCCTGACCTCTACCTGCCTGACCTCTGCTCAGCTGACCTCTGCCTGCCTGACCTCTGCACTCCCGACCTTTGCCCGCCCGACCTCTGCACCCCTGACTCTGCCTGCCTGACCTCTTCCTGGCCTCTTTCCAGGACGCTGCTCTGATCACCCCCTTTGAAGGGAGGTCCCTGTCCTAGGCCGTGTGGGTCTCCCCTCCTGGCCCCCTCGATCGCACACAGGACGACCTCAGTGCAATTCTGGGACTGAGAGCAGGAGCGCCCAGGACCACCTCAGCTCTCACGTCCCCTCAGCCTCCAGTCAGTCCTCGGGGGGCGGCCAGGCTGGGTCAGGGGCTCTGTCCATGGGTGTAGCCTCGGCCGTTCCCGGCTGTAGCCCAGGCTGCGGGACACACTCTGGCCTTCCCACGGAGGCGTCACAGAAGGGAGGGGCTGAAGCCCACCAGGAATAGGGGGTCGCCCATAATTTCCAAGATCAGTGGGGGTGTCGCTGCACTGATGCCGGCCGGGGCAGGAGTGACCCCGCCCCCGTCCTCTGTCTTGGCCACCTCTGGTCGCGCCCGACGTCCACAGCTCTGCCACCCCCACCACGGGGTTCGTCCGGTCTGGCCCTGGCGATGGGACAGGCGCAGCAGGGACTGAAGGCCCCTTCTTCAAGACCTGAGGGCTCCGCCTCCCGCCCTGTGTGGCCCTCTCCTCCCGGCTAACCCGCCACCCGCTCCAGCCCCTGCATGTCCCTGAGTCACCTGCACCAGTTCCCTGTGACGGGGGCCTGATCAGGTCACAGGTGACCCCGGACGGGCTGTTCCGTCCAGAGGTCAGAGGAGCACCCCCCCAGGAGCTGCACTCGGGAGATGATGGGCTTGGTCCAGGCAGGCGCCCGCCCTGCCCCGCCC
The DNA here is from genome assembly GCF_049115385.1 of Moschus berezovskii. Taxonomy (NCBI): domain Eukaryota; kingdom Metazoa; phylum Chordata; class Mammalia; order Artiodactyla; family Moschidae; genus Moschus; species Moschus berezovskii. Next base: position 122,903,844 of record NC_142465.1, read on the forward strand.
GCCACCAGGCTCCAAGCTGCACCCGGCGGTCTCCACTCTGGCCGCCGGGCCGGCCCCCAGCTCCCACTGCGCCAGGGTCCGGCCTTGATGACACGGGTCTGCGCGCGGCCCCTGCCACGGGACCCCTCCTACGGGGGTGGGGAAGCCTGGTCACAGGGCAGAGGGAAGGCTCGTCCTCCAGGTCCAGCGAGTGCCACCCGGACAGCCCCCAGCTCCTCCGTGAGCTCCAACAGGCACGGGGGTCTCCAGGGCCCAGGGAGAACTGGGGGGAGGCTGCCCCCCACCCCCAGGCAAGCAGGCGACAGAGCCACGACCACCCCTCCCTGGGCAGCGGCCCCTCACACAGATCCATGCCCACCCTCAGGGAGTGTGGAGGCCTGGGCCGCCCCGGTCCTGGCTGGGAGCAGAGGTCACTCAGAGAGGTGGGCAGGGGCGGTGTCTGTCGCCTCAGCCCGGGGGAAGAACCCCGCTGCTCTTCAGAAGCTGAATCCGCCATCTCCTCTGTGACTTCTGGACTCCACTCCCACCCCCGGCTTTATGAAAGCTTCCTCCAGCTCTTTAATGTCTCAGCACGGCCACTGCGGCTCCAGCTTCTCTGTGACTGTGCCATGGGGACCGGCCCAGATAGTCGCTCTCACGCGGCCCAGCCCATCTTCCCTTTCTTGGATCAGAAAGTCCCTCGCTGAGGTCGACCAAACCCCCGTGGGTGTGGGGCTCACAGTTGCCCGAATTATAGTCCACCATGCCCTTCCTATGCGGAGAGTCAATCGCTGGAAAAGACCCTGATGCTGGGAGAGACTGGGGGCAGGAGGAGAAGGGGAGACAGAGAACGAGACGGTTGGACGGCATCACCGACGCGATGGACGTGAGTCTGAGTGACACCGGGAGTTGGTGAGGGACAGGGAGGCCTGGCGTGCTGCAGTCCATGGGGTCGCAAAGAGTCGGACACGACTGAGCGACTGGACAACAGCAGTAATGCCCTCCCTCCCACCCCACCCCGCAATCCCCTGCTTAAAATCCTTCCCAACTCCCGACCTCCCCTCTCTAACGCCCTCTGGGCCTCCATCCCAGGTCAGCGGGGGAAACAGCCAGACGAACAGGTGAAGGTCACAGCCCAGGGCAAGGGCTCCCCAGGGGCCGGGACTGCTAGGGACCCCCTTCCCACACTTCACCATCTGTCGGGCACAGTCAGACAAGAGTCCGAAAGGACAAGAGTCCCAGACCTTGGTTACAACGGGGAGACACGATAGAGAACGAATGAAAATAACGTAAACTCCTGTCCTCTTCTAATCCTCAACAGATTGAATGCTTGTTCAAAAACACGATAGCGGCAGCCATGTGTTTGGTGGTAACGCTGTTGGGATAAGTGAGGCAGATGGCACAGGTCGTAAGCGGGGACTGGAGACACCCCTACTACAAGGTGCCTGCAGCCCCAGGAAGTGGGGTGCGCTGGGCAGACTGGACCTGTGCTCACGGTGAGAGGGCGTCGCTCACTCCGGCGCGCCAGCGTGCGCTAAGTTGCCCAGTCGTGTCTGACCCTGTGACGCCGTGCACTGAAGCCCACCAGGCTCCTCTGAGCACGGGATTCTCCAGGCAGAGATACTGGAGTGGGCTGCCATGGCCTCCTCCAGGGGACCTTCCTGAACCAGGGGTCAAAGCTGTCTTTTATGTCTCCTGCATCGGCAGGCAGGTCCTTCACCACCAGTGCCACCTGGGAGGGCTTCCCTGATGGCTCAGCTGATAAAGAATCTGCCCGCAATGCGGGAGACCTGGGTTTGATCCCTGGGTCAGGAAGATCCCCTGGAGAAGGGAACGGCCACCCACTCCAGTGTTCTGGCCTGGAGAGTTTCATGAAAGCCCATTGCAAGCTCTAGAGCAACAACCAAAAGGTTTAAAAACAAAAAGAGCATTAAGATGTGTAAGAGAGGAGAGGAGCCGTTAAGCAGAGCCGGCAGAAGGAGAGACCCGAAAGGGACCGAGGCCGAGGGCAAGCCGAAGCAGGGAGGGGGGGGTGGGAGCCCCATGTCGGTGAGTGCTGGCTGCGAGTCCACTAAGGCCAACCAGGCAGAAGCTCAGGGGTCCGGACACGACTCCCACCTTCACTTCTTCCCAGAGTCCCCACTAGGAGAGGAGTCCAGTGAGGACATGGCCCCCTCCCCATGCCCAGCAGGGCCCACAGGAGGCCCTGGGCAGTTCCTTGACCTCCAGCCTCCCTGCCCAGTGTCCTGAGGCCACTGACCCCCAGCTAACAAGGGACCATCGTGGGGAGAAGGCGCCCAGATCCTCTTCCCCTGAGGCTCTGAAGCAGGCAGCTGCTCACCTGGGCTGAGTGCCTAGGAGCAGCACAGCCCCCACGACAAGGGCCCCAGAGGCCCCTCGCTGCCTCCAACCTCCCCACGACCCACCCCAGCAAAGCCGGCCTCCAGGGTGCAGCCCTGGGAAGGATAAGTCATCACGTTGCTCCTCAAGCCCAGTGTCCTTGGAACGAGCAGCCCTGGAAGACAATCAAAGGAAATAGGCCGCTGGTCAGGGGCCAAGCACACTTCCCTCCTGCAGACAGGCAGGTGTGGTTCAGAGCAGGGCCTAAGGGCTTTGCCCCCAGTGAGAGGTTGGTGTCCCCACGTCCAGTACCAAAGCGGGGGTCCGGCTCTGGGCGCAGGTGGGGCCGTGGGTTGGGGGCGTCCGTCCACCTGGAAGGCCTGCTGGCCCTCAGCACCTTCCGCGCCATTGTCCCCGAGCAGCTCCGGCTCCTGCAGACGCGTCCGGGCTGGTGTCCCCTCAGGACAGAGTCTCAGCCGCCGCCCCTGTGCCAAGGCCAAGAGGGTCTTCCCTGCTGGCACACAGGCGAAAGACCGTGGTTGAGAAACAGCGGATCCGGCGTCACCCAGGGCGCCGGGCACAGACGCAGCCACGTCACAAGGCAGAGACGCCCTGCTCCGTGTTTACCCGGCCTTGACTCAGGACCCGCGTCCCTGGATCAACAGCAGTTTCCGCCGGTCACTGCGCGAGAGGGACAGCGAAGGCAGGGCAGCAGCGGGCCGCGCGGGGGCACAGCGCCACCTGCTGGCAGAGCAGCCCTCGGCCGGCCCCCGGGGCGGGCCGGAGCCTCTGCCCACGCGGCAGGGCAGGGAGCCCCCTCGGCCAGGAAACCGCACGAAGCGCTCGGAATCCACCGGAATCCTCTGCAAGGAGGAAACTCTGAGAGCTTTTATCTAGCAGAACGTGGTTTTCACTCTCTGAAGAGCGGCTCAGCTGACGGCCGATTTCAGGCTCAGAGGTGAGCTCCTGGCTGGCCTGGGGGGCTCACAGCCCAGAGGTGCCCCCAAGGCCCCAGGACCCCCACCAGCGGCTGCTTCCAGTCAGAGGAGGGGCCACCCTGTCTCCGCCACCTCATCTGTAACGGCCCCCGGCCCACCTCATGCCCAGACCAGCAAACGCAGACCACCTCTGACCCACCGCGGCCAGGGCTTCCGCAGGAGGGGGCCAGCTGGGGGGCCATGGGCACGGCTCCCACTCACACGTGAGGACCACAAACAGAGCCCCCCGAGTCCCCTTGCGAGTGAGCGAGGCTGAGGTCGGCCCGGAAGACACAGGCTCCCCACATCCTGTCCCCAACCCCGAACGTGCCCTCCGGTCAAGCAATGCTGAGCTTCCTAACAGCAGTCTGACCTGGGGCGTGGGAAGCAGACACAGGGCAGGACCTGCCACCCACTCGCTGTCTTCACAGAAAGCAGAGGGTGTTGGGGGGACCAGAGCACAGGCCTGGGCCCTGGAAGCCCCCACCCCACCATGGAGACCCCCGTCGGTGGCCTAGCCCCCTGCTGCCCCGCCCCCAGGGCCCCCAGCATTCCAGGTCAACTCCAGGGCCCACCCACTTTCTTCCTGGCAGCTTCTGCATCCACACCCCTCAAAGGGCTGGGCCCCTCGGAGACCCTCACCCTGACTGGCCCCAGGAGGAAAGCTGACCGCTGGGTGTGTCCACCCAGGGTCGGGCCTGTGCTCTGTGGCCCCTGCCTTCAGGGCCTCTGCCTGCAGTGAACGCGCAGAGCAGGGGAGGGGAGCTCCCAACAGACCCCTGGACGACCAGAACCGCCCCGTCCAGGCAGGAGCCCCAACCCGTTTCACAGTGTCCACGAGCTCAGGGTGTGTCCCTGCAGGACTCCAGCAGCTTCCCTTCCTGGCATTCCCCCCTCTGCAGGGGTCCCCTAACCCGGTGGCCAGACCCCTACCCGGGGGCACCAGGGGCTCAGACACCTGGAAACAGGGAAAATAAACACTCAGAGGTTAAAGCAGGTGACCCTGGTCTCAGGGAGCAAATCCACTTTCAATTTCCCTAATGGCTCCATTTATTACCTACTGAGAATTTATTTGAATCCCTAGTGGTTTGAAAATTTCTTCATTTCCCTGTTTATCAAGAAACACGATTCACAACCAGAGTGGCTCCAAGCTCACAGGCCGAGCTCATATTTCACTGGACCTGCAGGAGTGGGGGGCTCCCAGACCACTGGACCCCCACCCAGCTTCAGGGAGCTCTGTGGGATCTCCTTACGACCCAGGGACAGGGTGTCCCCAGGACCCCACCCCGAGATGAGCAGGCTCCGGGACTGTGCCCCCCTCTGGACCTCTGGCCCCTGCCCACCCCCTCCCCTAGCCTGGGCGTGAGCCCCCTAGGGCATCTGGCTGGGGTCTGTAGATGTGCGTTCCCAAACAGCCTGCGCCGAATGTAAGCATCCCATCCTCCCACAGCTCCTGAGCAGACTGTTCCCATCCCCTTTGATCTCGAGTGAGCACAGAGAGGGGCAGCGACTTGCCCAAGGCCACACAGCCCTCCAGCAGCAGCCTGGCTCCAGAACTGGCCTCTGAGTGCCCTGGGCTATGCAGCCACAGTCCGAGCTCTCGGCAGGGTGAAGGCCTGAAGGTCACAGTCCATGCAGAGAGCCGCCGCAAGGATGGGGCACGGATGCAGCGGGGGCAGGGGGCATGGCGGGTAGGAAGGAGCCGGGCAGAGGCTCCGGGCGAGGGAGAGATAACGACAAGCCTGGAGGTGCATGGGGACCCAGAGGATGAGCTCCCAGGGCTTGAGAGCCACAGAATTGGTGATATATCTCGGGGACGGCAGAGCCTGGAACGTGCGGGAAGGGGGCCCATGTGGAGCGGCCTGAGTCAGAGGTTCTGCCAGGAGCTGTTCTGACCCCAGAGCTGTGACCCCAGAGCTGCGCTAACCCTGGCACTGGCGGGAAACAAGGCCTTGGGGTTGTAATAAATTGAAAACAAAACTTAAAGCTCCAGCCCCCTGGGTAAACTTTTCCTCGGAGTTAATTTCCAAGATAAATTGTTTTGGAATTGTGTGGTCCATCTCGCCTAAGCCCCCGGTGTTTCTCTGATTAGACATTTTCATCTAAATGGACCTGGAGTCTGAATGGCACCTCCATCCCACCCGCACTGACATCTGCCAGGGCAGCAGGTTTATGGGGAAAGTATGAATTCTTCGCCGATGGCTTTGCTCAAATTGAGCTATGTTCCCAGTGAAATTAGATGAGGCCCTGGGCTGTCTGGGGAACATCCACTCAGCTCAGGGTTTAGGGAGCAATGGGGCTGCAGCGGATGGGATCAGGGAAGGCAGATGCACTCCTTCGGCGGGGGGAAGGGGAGGGGAGCCCAGGACAGGTTTGTGGGTGCCCCCACATGCAGGCTGGCCTGCCCCATAGACTGGCTTCCTGCGGCCACAGACCTCATCAGAGGGGCCGCACTGAGAACATTCTCTTTAAGGACACAATTCCTTGGTGAGACAGGAACCCGCCAGCCCACCAGCAAAATCTGTACAGAAGCTGGGTGCCCACTCCAGTGCTCTTGCCTGGAGAATCCCATGGACAAAGGAGCCTGGCGGGCTACAGTCCATGGGGTCAGACACAACTGAGTGACTAACACACAACACATGCCGTCCCACCAGCGGGGGGACAAGGGCCCCAGGGAGACGGTCCCAGAAGGACCTCCTCTGCACCTGGAGGGGTGAACCGCCTGCCTGGCAGGATCCCAGGAAGCTCGGGGGCCAAAGGGCACATCATCCCCAAGGACCTGGTCAGCACAGAGAAGCTGCAGGTGGTGACCAGGGGCCTACGGAGCACCCCAGCCTCCCGCCACGCGTCTGGGCAGCTGAGCAGCAGGAACACCGGCCGTGGTCTCCTGCTGGGAGTCGGAAGCTATTTACCTTCCAAGGCTCTGAGATGTTTCTCGGGGTCAGGACCACCTCCCGGGCTTCACTGTTAATGAAACACAAAGGGAGGAGGTGGGAGAGGGAAGTAACAGCAGTGGCCGCACAGCACAGGTCAGATCCGTAACCAGGGACACGGACCTGGGCTCGGGCTCGAAGCACAGGCTGGCTGCCGCTCACCAGCCCACGTGAGCGACAGATATGCACAGGGATGGTGCCGCCGCAGCACTCCCTGCAAAGCCTGACCCTGGCGGGTCCCTGCGAGTCCAGCCCGGCACCGACAGCAAAGCGTGTGGTTGTGTCTGACGGCCAGAAGAGGAATCAGCCAGGAGCACGGGAGTGCAGAGAGAGGGTGACGCGGCTGCTGCAAGGGAAGAGAGGCCCGAGGGAACACGGAGTCACGGAGAAGGAGGCCGGGAGGATGTGCAGCAGCAGCCGGGAGACGCCGGGCCGCACCCGCAGCGGCGACTCGGCCGGGAGGAAGGCGTGTGACGATGAGAAGGTCAGGTCCAGAGCGAGTGGTGCCCACAGAACCTTCCACCTCGGAGGAACTCCGAGACCTCCCAACGCGGGAAGAACCAGACACAAGCCTGGGAGCTGGTCGCAGCTGAGAGGGGGGACCACGGCTCCCCGAGGGGGCCCGGGACCCAGGTCATGGGGTTGGGCTGGCAGGCTGGCTGCCCCGGGCAGACTGGGCCTGGTGAACAGAAACTACTTCAATTCTCGAGGTGTCCAGTGTTTTAAATTAATTACTGCAAATTGAACTGCCTTTCCTTTCCTTATACGTGGTAACCAAGAGTAAAACAGTGTTTAAAGCTTTGACAAAAAGTCATTTGCTCAGTTCTGGCCCATGAGAAACAGCCGCATCTCTTGTGTTGCGAGCGAAGTGTGGACGGCTCCCGGCCAGCACACTGCTCATACTGATCGGCCTCCACGCAAGAGTTTGACATTCATTTCCCACTGGAACCTCAAAACAGTCTCAGATGAATCCTGACCGTCCCCAGTTTACAGATGAACAAACGGAGGCAGGAGAGCTAAGGCAGGGGCAGCAGGCACACGGGGGACCTGGGGAGCGGCCGACACCCGAGGTCTCTCCCGCGCATGTGTCCGGATGGACTGCCCACACCTGAGTGGTGGTGACTCTCCCGGGCCCTGGTCCCGAGTTTGTTCTCCGAATATTCATGCCTGACGCCCTGTCCTCAGCGCCCTTCAGCCAGAGCAAGGGTCTAACAGGACGAAGCTCAGTGGCACAGCTCTAGAGACCCCCCTTGTGCACACAGGCCATGGGGCCATCAGAACCTCACCACTGGGTCGGGTTTAGACCCTCGAATGTGATCACAGCTCTTCAACATGAGATTCCACCCACGGAGTGACTTGGTTGACCTCCTGCGCCACAGCCGTCCCTTCTTGGAAATTTCAAAGTCCTGCTGACGTGTTTCACAATGGATTTGGGGACAGAAAGTCCTTTCTGTCATGTGGGGACATGGTCTCTGCGACATGGAAACCGAGGCTCCGCCTGAGACAGCCCGCGTCGCGCCACGTCCCTTCTGTTCTAGAATCTCCGAGCGGGCTCCAGGGATGGTGTCCTCCCCTCAGCTCTGCCGGAAACGGAAAGTTCAGAAAGATCAGAAGTCAATTAAAATAAGAATATGTTGTTCCGAGGGGACTTCCCTAGTGGTCCAGTGGTTACGACTCTGCACTTCCAAGGCTACAGTTTCCATCCCTGGTTAGGGAACTAAGATCCCACATGTGAGATGCCAAAAAATAAACAAACGGTTATCACTGTCACCCCGGCTTCCCTCCCCCACAGCAAAAAGGGTGTGCTGACCAGTGTCTCAGGGCCACTAGACAAGACCAGCTTTGACCTCCTCCCAGCCCCAAGGTCCCTCCTCAGCCTGCCTCAAGGAGACCCCACTTTCTGGGCACAGGGGCCTCTCGGACACACCTCCTACCCCAGACCTTACTCCAGGGCCCCAAGCGTGCCCCCCCAGTCTCCTCTGCCCCCCGCTGCTTCCCCCTCCCTCTCTGTTCTCTGCTCTCCCTGATCACCCGAACCTTTCCTCCTCCAGGAAGTCCCCCTGGCCTGCACCACCCTAGCCAGGCTCCCTTCTGTGGCTGAGATCCTGCCACAGGATCCTGCCACAGGGCTGGGGGGCGGGAGGAGGGTCTCAGCACTCCCCGGAGGCACCACCACATGTTTGTTTATCTTGCTTTTAGCCCCCCTCAGCTTCTGGGCAAGGAAGACGGCTGGACAGGCACTTCCAGGGTCACCCCTGAGTCGGCAGCTCTCTCCTCTCGGCCTCCCTGGGCTCCGCCTCCTCTAGGAGTCCATCGGTGCCCAGAATAAACCACACCCCATTCTTGGAGGCTGGGCGGTCCACCCTCAGAGGACCCCTGGTGGACTTGTAAACAAAAGAGCAGCTGCTGCAGAGCCATGGGGAGCAGTCAGCCGAGGCCGCTGGCCCCCGGGCGTCAGGTCCAGCTCCCCTCCAGGCCGTCCTGCAGTGCACACTACAGAGGGAAGTCTCCGGCTGGGCGTCGAGTCCAGCTTGCCTCCGGGCCTTCCCGCAGTGCACACTGCAGCAGGAAGTCTCCGACGGGAGTTGGCGAAGTTCCTGAGTGGCCGAGGGCATGGGGCAGGCCTGCGGGTCACCCCTCCCTGGCCGAGGACGCCCTTGGCAATGTGTCCCCCAGGCCGTGGCACCCAAGCTCGGCCGCTGTCCAGCAGGGCTGTGTGTGAGCCAAACATGCCTCGCTAATTCAATTGCATCTGTAACTCTGAGTTAATCTGCTCCATAATTGGGTTTTTGCAGGTGACACTTGAGATCATTGGATTTACAGGGTCTGTGTTCTGTCTCTAGCCTGCCATCGCCAACACTCAGGGGGCTTCGCCACCTGTCCCTTACAGCACCCCCCACCTCTGCTGAGGCCAGCGGGGCTCAGAGCAGGGGCTTTCAGACAGTCACAAAGCTGGCGAGGCCCCTGGCCGGCTCCAGGCCTTCCGCTCACCACCTCCTGTCCCCCGGCCCCGTCAGTTCCCACTCCTGGGCTCCACGGGTGCCCCGGGCCCCCGAGACATCCAGCTCCGCTGCCCCAGCTCTCCCAGGGCATCTGGTCTGCAAGGCTCAGGGGTCCCTCTGCCAGTGACCCCACCTGGCTAAGCCTGGAGCCCTGGCCTGTGACCCGGACAAGAAGCATGGCTGCAGGCACACAACCGCGCAGCTCCGGGGCTGGATCTCTCCCGCCTCCCCTGCTTCTGCTGGGCCTCGTCCCTTCCCGAGCTCTGGTCCCTGTCTCCACAACCAGCCCCAGCACCGCCCTCAGCTGCCCCCTGACTCCCAGCACCCGCCCCCACCCCCTGGTCCAGCGTTCTCCCATCCAGCCTGGACTCGTCCTCAGGGCCCATGATGCTGGTCCTATGGTTAACACCCAGGGGAGCAGAGGGCGGTGCGCACAGGGCTGGCACTTGGAACCCCCGCAGTGCCACCCCCTCTGGTCCCCACTCCGGACACAGGGCTGATGGAGGCGAAGAGAGACAGCAGGAAAGCAGGGGGCAGGATTCAGGCTCAGAGATGCGGAACAAGAGGGGCCTCCAGGCCAGAAGGCTCAGGCTTCGAGCTGGAACCGGGGGTGGGGGGAGGCCTCCGGGGGCAGCAGGGAGCCTGTCCCCGGGGAGAATTCCCCCTCCCCAAGCTGGGTTCACACTGCCCTGAGCTTAAAACCAGAAACCCGGCGCCCACGTGTTCCTGGCCCCGAATCAGCCCCTGCGCCCCTGCCCTGCCCTGTGCCCTCTGCGGACGCCCCACGGTGTGAGACCGGGCCTCGGGCGTGCCATCGCGTGTCTCCTCTCGGGTCAGACCTCTGCCCAGCAGAGGACGTTCGCCCATTCTTCCATTTGTCTAATCTTGCCCCTTTTCCACATTTCCATCAAGTTATTGTTGTTGTCACCGATTACCTCGGCAGTTGGTAGGCTGGCTTCAGTGACTAGAGGCTCTGCCTCCATTGTATGTTCTGCGAATCCACGTGCGCCTTGGCTTCTTTCCGAGGCCGCTGGTTACCATGCATTTTTCACAGACTTTTGGTGGCTCTCTTCACATCCGTATATGTGGGTCTGTTCCTTCTGCCCCAACTCCAGAACCACGTCCTGCTCAGGAAGGACCCCACTTCATACCCCGCAAATTCTCCCTCCTCGTCCAGTGAGCAGCAAGACCGCGCCCGGCCAGCTCCAGAAAGCACGCTCCTTCCAGGTGGTTTGGGTCAAGACCTGCGGCTTGACTTCTATTCTCTAATCACAGGTCCAATTTTGACCCGAACCACGTAATAAACAATCCAGTCTATCCCCTCATTCAAAATGCACTATTGATTATACACTAACTCCCCATCCATTCACCCCCGACACCTGCAATCCAGCCCTATTGACCAAGAAGGCTGCACGCGCTCTGACTGATGAGAGAGGGGAGGACCGAAGAGGCACCTTCCTGGAGGCAGCTCTGGACCAGGGCAGCTGTGACGGACCCGGGAGGGCACTGTCCTGGGGGTAGCACCTCTCAGAGACCTCGGACAGGGAGGCTCCACCCAGCAACCTGGGGGGAAAGGAGCAGCTTAGGCAGGCTCCTAAGCTGACACTCTGGATCCCTCCCAGAGGGGCAGGAGTCTGGGGCCCTGCTGAGGCCCCCTGGGTGCCCGGGGTCCACTGCTGGGTCAGTCAGCACCTCCCCAGGCTCCCTTCTAGGACCTGGAAAAATCAGACAGGAGACTGAGAACAGAGCGCCCTTCCTGCCAGCCTCAGGCCAGGCTCCCAGGATCCCATCTCCCCACAGCCAGGCCCCTGCAAGCCTGGCCCCACGTGAACAGACACGGGAGGTAGACAATATTGGGTGTGAGACAGGCTACAAGGATGTACGGGGAATACAGCCAGTATTTTGCAGTAACCATAAATGAAGTGTAACCTTTAAAAACAGTATAAAAAAAATTTTTAATCCATCAACATATATGCTTCCCTGGTGGACCAGGGGTAAAGAATCCACCTACCAGTGCAGGATACAAGGGTTCAATCCCTGATCCAGAAGATCCCACTTGCGCAGCACAGCTGAGCCTGGCCACCTCAACTCCTGAGCCCGTTATCCTGAGCCCGGGAGCTGAACGCACTCAGCCCACGTGTGGCAGCCACGAAGCCCGCTTGCCCCAGAGCCCGCGCTGCACACCTACTGGAGCCACTGCGATCAGAAGCCTGCATGCAGCAAGGAGAGAAAAGCCCCAGCAGCACTGAGGAACCAGCGCCGCCAAAAGTAACAAGCAAACAAGTAAAACTGTTTCAAAAAGTCATCAATCAGGGAGGCTCAGGAGAAGAATCACGCCCCCCCCCCTCCACTGTGGCCATTGCTGCTGTAGAAAGGCACTCTCCAGGGGACGAGGGACAGGCGACTCTTCCTCAGGGACCCCTTCCCAGGAGCCCAGTGGTCGGGGGGCTGTGCCACCCCCAGTGGAGCCATCACCCTGTTGAGCTGTCTGGGGAGGGGGAATCAGAGGGTTAAAACGGGAAGAAGCAGTTGAGTTACAATGACGGGCCCTGTGAGCTGATACCCCCAGGCTCCCGGGAAACCCACAAGAATCAGACGAAAAGAACCACCAGGAAGATCACCGAGCACATGGCTGGGAAACAGAACTAAAACGTGAAAATGAATCGTCTTATTATAGACGATCATGAAAGAGAAGCCAGCGTGGGAGAAGGAAGCGCAGGTAACAGTCGGTCCAGACAACGGGGGTCAGCTAAGGAGTGGACTCTGGGAAGGACCCCGCACCTGCAGAGGGGCCTCTCGCAGCCCTCCTGAGGACACGAGGCCACAGGCAAACACAGAAACACCCACATGGCCCTGGACGCCAGGGCAGAACCCTGGATACCGGCCTGCAGCCTGAGTGAGTCTGCGGAGCTTCCAAGCCCAGAGCCGCCTGGAACGGCGCCCGCGAGTGGACTAGAGAGACGCTCACTTGCAGGCAGAGAGGACCAAGGCCGTGGTCACCGTCTGCAGAGGGCACGGCCACACCAGGTCCCTGGAGGAGCTGCAGACCCACCGTGTGTCGCAGGCTCATCCACTTAGCGAGTCTGTGAAGCCCAAATAGACACCACGATAATGAGAATAAATTTATTTTCTACATAATCGCTGTTTTTCTTCCACACGCTGCTAATATCTCTTTGATACTTATTCAATATCCAGTAAGACTGTAATTAATCCAGGTTTTCTTTAAAAAACTAGAGACATGGCAATGATTCTATCTGGTTCCTAGGGAAGATGGAGGAGGAACAGCGCGGCACCTGCTGGCCTGTCCCCTCGTCCTCCGCCGGCAGTGACGCGACTGCAGGGTCACAGCACAAGTACGCTCCGGCCCAGACACCGCCCAGCAGATCAGCAGCCTCTTCCGGTACCCACCTGCTTCCTTTGTGCGTCCTGCTCGCCCAGGCAGGCACCCCAGATACCTGCTCAGGGACCAGCCCAGACTGCTGCATCCAGTGGTCCTGGAAGACTCCCGTGCCAGGAATGGCCACTGACCAGCTGAAGGTCATGGCCACTTTCCAGGCTGGGAACTTGGAGCAACAAAGCAAAGCACTCTCCAGTTTCCTTCCTGGAGGGTCTCAGACGATCCCCCCTCCTGTCACCCCAAAGGGGCTCAGGGCCCCAGGTCTAGCCCCCAGCACTTCTGGAGTAGGCAGGGGTCCTGCCAACAGCCAGGCAGTCGGGCCGGCCCCCTCTGTGGGGAGCAGGCTGCCCCAAAGCGCACTCGGGCCTGGAGGCCAAGGACACAGCCCCCAGCACAAGGCTGGCCTCCCCACAGTCCAGACTCAGAGATGCTCTCCTCCGAGCCCACCCTGCAGCCAGAACTCCCTCCCTCCCCAGAGAACCCCCCTTGCCGTCAGCAGCTCAGGGACACAGCTGCTCTCCACACTGGCTGTCCATGGCCCTGGACTACCGACGACTCCCTCGGGACTTCTGACTTAGCAGACAGGTTAGACCAGTTCCTGGCCCAGGTACATCCAAGACGCCCCCTCACCCCAGGGAGAGACGCCAGGAGGGTCCTTGTGGCCCCTCTCCGTTCCATCAACAAGGGTTAATTAAAACGCATGCGGTTCCCGAGAAGTGATTGGAAGTGGAGCTGTGATCTATTAATTTATCGTCTCCACTTCCACTGGGCGCGGGGTTCATACATCTGCAGATCTTCAGAGGGGAGATTTCTGGCAAAGGACGGCCTTGATCCCCTGCAAGATGGTGTTTCCCAAGCGAACGCCCTAAATGGAGTGGTTAAAAGTGAAAAGCATAAATACCCACCCACTAAATGGAGTAAAAATGGAAATGTCTCCTGAAAGGCATGGGTACCTACTTGCAGAGGTGAGTCTGGAGCTTTGCATCCATTAAGCTTCCCCCGGTGGCCTCTTGTCCATCGCGATGATAGGCGGCCACCCAGATGGCGGACAGCCTGACCTTTATTCAGCTAAAAGCACGGGGCTCTGGGTGTTAAGCGGATGTCACTCCGGGATGGAACTGATCCTAGAATGAGAATCTCTGGAGCTGTCTTAGATAATGTGATGGCAAATGGACTCAGTGCGCTTGGCTCGGGGCAAATAAGACAAAACCCAATGCAAATAGTCCTTCCCCTGCTGAGCTGCTTTAGAGACCAGCAGCTCCTCTCCCCAGAAAGAAGGCCTGGTCCCCAGAGACGCAGCAGCTTTCACAGGATCCGGAGGGAAATCCCTGAGCTTGCTGCACGAAGGGAACCCCTGGGGGTAGTCAGGTCGACCTGAATGTCTTCCCGCTGACGGAGCAGGTTTGAACCGGACAAATAAACACACGTGTATTAGAACAGTTAAGGGCACTTTTAAGAAGACTCATAGGAAAGCACTTGCCCCACCAAAATCAAACAGAGTGTTGGGACCGCCGGAAATACGTCAGGAGGGAACGTGGACACAGGACCCTTCTCAGAGACAGCAGTCATAAACACCGGATAAGAAGACCGAGACACTGGGGAGCCCGCAGAGCAGACGGAGGAGACAGAGGATCAACCTTGGGAACACAGTCTGGGGAGGGGAGGCGTCAGCGCCCCTGTCTTCCCGGACCACCACCTGCCGGGAGCGCAGACAGCAAGGCCCGGCCGCCCAGGCTGACAGGCCTGGGGTCGGTGTCCAGGGCTCCCTGTCCAGCAGACTCACCACCTGCCAGGAGCGCAGAAGGCAAGGCTCGGCTGCCCAGGGTGACAGGCCCGGGGTCAGTGTCCAGCAGACTCCCCTCCTGGGCCTCGGGGCAGCCTCCAGGGCCCTGCAATCCCCAGTGTTGAGGGCTGAGCTCCGGGGTGGTGGGAAGCAGGCAGCCAGGACAAAGCTGAGGGCGGGGTCGCATGGGAACAGGTGAGGGGCAGGGCCCGCGAAGGGGGTCCCAACGGCACGTCCCCGACTGCGTTCCCAGGAATCAGAGGAGGACCCTGTTTCCGGCAGCCGAGATGGAGGACAAGGCTTTGGACACTGCAAACATTTCGCTTATTAAATTTGCTCATTGTCCATCAATTAAAATTAAACATTAAACGTCCGCGTGGTTTGCCACTGGTGGTTCGCAATTTGTTAGGAAACAGGAGAGTCAGGACTGAAATCCTAGGAGACTCTGAACGAGAAATCTGTTTAGGACAAAGCCAAGTCAAAGCCACAGTATCATGACTTCTGAAAAATTAATGCTGTCTGTGGCTAGGGTGTATTTTAAACGTGTTGCATTTAATTCACACTTAAGTTGTGACTTGTCTCTTGCTTTGCTGAAAAGCTCTTCCCATTTTTTTTTAAGCTGTCAAAGGAAAGAGCAACCGAAGGGAAATTAGAAATACAATAAGAAGGACTTCCCTGGTGGTCCGGTGGTTAAGACTGAGCCCTCCCAATGCAGGGGCCCAGATTTGATCCCTGGTCAGGAAACAACTAGATCCCACATGCCATAACTAAGTTCACGTGCCACACCGAAGACCCAGTGCAGTCAAATAAAGTGATTAAATGAAATTTTTTAAAAAATAAAATAAGAGATTAGAGACTGGTCTGAACATTCTTCCAAAGAGTAAACGTAGAAATGCCACATGACCCAGTGACTCCACTCCTCGGTTTTACCCAGGAGACATGGAACAGACTCACACGCCCAGCAGACGGTGGGGACAGCCCCAGGTTCCTCAGCTGAGGACACACAGGTGGTCTGTCCATGAAGCGCATGGACTGACCATCCAGCCTTAAGAAGGGGTGAAGCCTCACACTCACTCCAGCACCGCGAACCCTGCAGACAGTCTGCTCAGTGAAGGACGCTAGAGGCAAAGGGCAGGTACTGTGTGAATCCGTTTGCGGGATGTCAGGCAGGCAAACCCAAGGAGACAGAGAGCAGGTTGCGCTGCCGGGGCTGGGGGAGGTGGGGAGGGGGCATCAGAGCTTCACGGGCAGGAGCAACCCTTGGAGTGATGAAATGTCTCAGAACTCTATAGAGGTGGTGGTCCCACAACACTGTGAGTGTGCTACACGTCCCCGAACCGTTGACTTTAAAATGATCGTGTTACATGAATCCCACTTCAGTAAAACGAAACAAGTCGTGGAAGCTACGGGGAGATCACAAGAACTGCAGAGCTGTGTGCAAAGTCAGAAGCCTCCCCAGGCCAAGGTGCAGGAGGTCCCTGACCCCAGGTAATGCCCGTGTCCCCCAGGCTTGAGCCCCACGAGGGTGGCATCCTGATGGATGGGCTCTTGCCCCTTCAGACTCAGTCCGGCAGGGACACAGTCATCAGTGCTCAGCAGCCGGGCTACGAGCAGGTGGAACGCTGCTCCCCCTCCGCTGACCCCCTTGACCATTCCCCACACTCCCCAAATAACACCCCCATCCATTACACACAGAGATCTCCCACCTGATGACTGATAACCGGTACAGGTCAAGGTCTCATCATGAGTCCCTCCCCCTTGCATTAGAGAACTGGCTCATGGTTTCAAGAGTTTGTTCGTGGTCCCAAACTATCTGTCTGTCTGTGGGGCCGGCAGGGCAGCCTCTCCCTCTCCTGGTCTAAGGAAAGTCCCTTTCAGTCACAGGATAGCCTGTTTGCCATCTGAGCAGGCTCAGCCCGCATGCCCACTTAATCTAAACCATGAAGATGTTCTGGGTGGATCGGATCATTTCAGGCTGCACGCCGCCCCCGGGCCCAGGCACCCGACAGCTGCCACGTCTGATTACACAGTGCTGCATTGAAGCTGACTCTCCATGCGGGGCTGTTCGCGCGGGAGATGAGGGAGCAGTGATCCAGAAAGAACGCAGGCCCAGGCAGGCAGCTCTTTCCATAAGACCCTGATCCACAGTCAGGAAACACAGCGCCTGCATCCCTGGGGGTGTGAACACTCTGTTAAAACCAGCAACCAGGAGGAAAGAGATCCAGAAATGTGGCCGCGTCATGGATGCAGAGTCGGATCCCCCGGTGTCCTGCCTCTGAGACCCTGGAGTCGCTGCACCAATGGGCAGGTCACTCGCCCTAAGGAGACCGTGGGAACCCATGAGCACGTGACCCCGGCTTCCGGCCTTGTGACATCACAGCCCAGCAGCAGCAGAGGGCTTGGGGCCCAGGTGCTGCCCCAGGGGGCCGCAGAGAACCCACCGGCATGGGGGTCCCCAGAGCCCAGCCCTTTCTCTGTCAGACCACCCACCCCGCCTCACCGACTGCCTGCCACCCTCAAGGAGGTTGCAGAGGGGGTTACCGCATCCTCCTGTGAGCCTGCCCGTTGGGGCAGCCGAGGGCAGGGAGGGGCCAGACTGCAGAGTCAGCAGCAGCCTGGGGACCCCCATCCAGAGCCCCAGAAAAAGCCCACCGAGTGTGAGGATCGGGGCAAGCACCCGCGGAGGGGACTGAGGTTTCTATCACCCAGGCTCAGCAGCCAGGGTCCCAGAGAAAGAGCTAAGCTGTGGGTGGAAGGGGCAGCCAGCAGGCACCAGGGCAGGGGCGACCCCCCTGGGGAAGTGGACTCCCCGAGCCCCACCACCCAGCCCAGCACCCGGTGAGCTGTGCTTGGAAGCTTCGTTTCCCCAACACAGTGGCTGGTCCATTTGGGGGAGCGGGGAGACAAGCCGTCAGCCTCGGAGGCTGGGTGTCCACTCCTGCGTCTGTGTGCCCCTGTGCATCTGTGTGTGTACAGGTGTGTGTGTGTTCCTGTGTGTGCATTGTGTCCGTGTCCCTTTACACGTCTGTGTGTGCTTGCGTCCATGTGCTCATGTGCAGCTGTGTGTTGCACACGTGTGTGTATGCAATACGCATGCCTGTCTGTGTGTCCCTGTGTGTGCCTGTGTGTGCGTGTGTGGGGTGGAGGGTGCATGTCTGCAGTGAGTCCGCTGGGAGCAGGGCCTCCCCCAGAAGCAAGGCCCACGGCCCCGGGCTCTCCCCGCCCTCTCGGGGAGGAAGCCCCAGGCAGACGCCGCAGCCCATGTCACTCAAGCCACACGGACACAGGACGGGGTCACAGATCCCAGCATGCCCACGTGTCACATCTGTAACCAGTTCAAGCAGCAAAGGGCCCCGGGAGCCACACCTGCCTCATCAGAGGCTCTTCTGTGGCCAAGGCCAAGTTGAAAGTTGTTTGGGGCAAAAAGTGGCTTGGAAGGGCTGTGCCCTGCAGGCCTGGGGAAGCGAGGGTCCTCCAGACCCTGGAGAGGTGACCCCCAGGGCGCAGCGATCCCTCACCCCAAGGAGCAGCTTCACGGGCACAGGAGGCCTCGAGGGGCCACCCCCGAGCGGGCCACGGTGCTGAAGACGCTGACACACAAAGGCGCTTTCCCGGGGAGCCTGGGGTCTCTAAGGAGGACACGATGGGGCTGGAGCAGCCCCCTCGGTACGGGCCCGGCCGGTCCTTTGGAGGCTTCGGGCAAATTAACTGTGAAGCAGCGAGGAGACGGGTGAGCCACGGCTCACCTGCTGATGTGCAGCCTGGCGGCACGGACAGGCCCAGCTCCCGCTCACGGCTGCTCCCAACGAAGACGAAGCGTGGGGAGGGGGCCGGGTCCATGCGCAGTGAGCCGCCATGGGACATTCGGCCATCACGGGACACGGGACCCCTGCAGGGACCTTCACAGGACGAGACCATGTCCGGCCGCCCGAGCACCAGCCCTGTCCCTGCACCCAGAGCTCCCAGAAGGGGGCCGGCCCGGCTCAGACGCTGCTGGTGGACACAGGATGAACACAGGGCCCAGGAGGCTACGAGGGCTCACATCCCCGCACCCTCCAGAGGCACAGAAACAGCCCAGGCGGGGCTGAGGACTGCGGGGATCAGAGAGGGTCCCCGCATTCATTCACCCCGAGCCTTGGAACTCGGCCTTATTTGGAAAGAAGATCTTCGCAGATGTAATTATCGAGACGAGGACACTTGGGTTCAGGGCGGGCCCTACGTCCAGGGACAAGAGTCCTCATAAGAAAAGGGAGGAGGAGCCAGGTGATGACAGAGGCAGAGCCTGGGGAGACACGGCCACAGGCAGGAGCCCTCAGAACTGCAGGCAAAGCCCAGAGGCTGGGAGGGGCAGGAGGGACCCTCCCCGGGGACACCTTGACCTTGGACTGATCCACGCTGCCAGGGAACAGTTTCTCTTGTTTTCAGCCCCCAGTTTGTGGCGATTTGCTCTGGAAGCTTCCAGGGAGCAGGGCCACGTCCGCCTGCAGGCACCCTAGGATGGTGGGTCCCAGACAGCCTAGGTCGCGGCTTCTCCTGGCCCAGCCTGCCCACGACAGACCCGGCAGAGGTGACAGGTCGGGCAAGCACCAGGCAGAGTCAAGTGACGCAGACACACAGGAAGCGCAGGAACGGGAGACAGTGCACACACGCCTTTGGAACAACCAGGAAGCGTCCATAAACAACAGGCTTTGCAGAGGCGCCTCAGGGACGTCTAAGCTCCGAGAGAGGCAGGGAGAGCAGCCGGAGAAGGCGGGGCTTGCTTTGTTTGAAAGCAGATTTCTTTATAACCTGAAACTTTAATGCTCTAAGGGGCTCTGACATATGTATGGGCTTCCCAGGCGGCTCAGTGGTAAAGAATCAGTGCGTTCAATCCTTGGTCCAGAAAGATCCCCTGGAGAAGGAAATGGCAACTCACTGCAGTACTCTTGCCTGAAGAATCCCACGGACAGAGTGACCTGGCGAGCTGTAGTCCATGGGGTCGCAAGGAGTCAGACACAACCGCGCAACTGAACGACGACATCGGTCTACGATTCCCGTCAGTCTCCTTGTAAATGGGACAATTAACAAATACGACTGCGTAAATAACACAGCCGTCATCCAGATCCCTCCAGGAGGAGCTCGCAAGAGACACACAGAGCAGATGGGACTCTGGGGATCCCTAACGGAGGGCGAAGCCTCCATGCACACGAGTGTGAGCTCCAAGTGAGTGTGACCCATGAGGGCCCTGGAGCCCCGTTGGTGACACCCACGTTCCTCCCAGCCTTGCGCACCGCCCCCAGATCAGGGTCCCGGACGCGAGTGTCTCTTCTGAACAAAAGCCTTCCCACTTCACCTTCTCTGCAGCTCACGGTAAGCGGACAAGGGCATTGGTGTGATTTCTGCCCCGAATCAAGACTCCGCTGTTGGCCCGGTGAGTGGAGACGTCATTCTCTCACGCCTGCCTGGCTGTGCCAAGTGGGAGGCCCTTCCAGAAAACATTTTGACAATAGGTTTGATAAATTTTCAAATAAATTGCACTCTTGGAAATCTGTCCTGAGGGACTAACCTTGAATACATGAGAAGTTTTATCCACAAGGGCGCTCCCTCTCCAATCACAGCTTCTGGGGCTGATGATCGACTCAGAGGGGTCTCCACCCATGTCCCGAAGTCAATGCCCAGACCCCCGTGAGCCCAGCCTTTGCTCTAAACGTCACAGAAGCATCCAGGCGTGCCCCCCACGTGGTGACGCACAGGCGTGCAAACCCGTCTGTCCACGCGGAGCTCAGCCCTCACACCCTAACCCTCCAGTCACATCCAGGACCGTCCCTCAGCCCCCCGCCCTACCCAGCCTCTCCTAACGCCACCTGCCTGCGTTGGCCCCCGACGCCCCCACGCCCAGGCCCTCGCCTCACGTACAGGCCTCACTCCAGCCCCCTCAGACCCATCTGCCTCGCAAGGGCCCGCGTGACCGACCCCAGGGGGAGACAGACCATCTCCCCGACCCGTGCCAGCACCCATAGCCCGCCCCAGGGGTTGCCCGTCTGGAAAGCTGGCAGGCCCAACCCTCACGTGGAGCCCGGAATGCGCCTTCAGGACAAATCTGGAGACACAGCTCCAGAGCAAGCCAGGGGCTCCGCACAGAGAGCCGACCCAGGTCACCTCTGAGTGCTCGAGTCCCCCAGGCGGCCCCCGGAAAGCACCCTCAGGACAAACCTGAGGTACAGCTCCAGAGGAAGCCAGGGGCTCCGCACAGAGACCCGACCCAGGGCACCTGTGTATCCGAGTCCCCCAGGCAGCCCCAGATGGACCCCGAGAGCAAGCAGCTGCCCCAGGAGGAGACCTGCAGGCCCAGAGGGGCTCGGGGAGCACACAGGTGGCAGGGAGGCAAGCAGACGCAGAAGAAGCCGGGTCCCATGACGAGGCCACGCCTGACCCTGCTGGGTGCCGAGCACCCAGGGCCCGAAGGAGACAGGACTTACACAGCTTACACACCAGCACCGTCCTCTGGGCGCTGAGGGCTGCCCAGGGCGGGGGAGGCGGGAGCTGAGTCTCCAGACGGGCAGAGGGCCCCCCCCAAGGAGGGAGAAGCGGGCGTTGGGAGCTGGGGCGCATCAAGGTCGCCCCAGGTCTGTTCACCTCGTCAGGACCTGCCCTTCCCCTCCAACCCCCGCCAGGAGGCTCAGCAGTCTCCTGGAAGCAGCGGCCCCTGTCTGCTTGCACCCCCACCAACCCTGCTGGTTCCCGGGGAGAGATCCTCTCCAGGGGCCGGCCCCTTCAAATACACACCAGACGCCACACACCAAGTCCCCGTCTGCGGCTCACGTGAGGGTCCTTCACGTGTTCACACACGATACTCATAAGCCTGGGGACTGCCCGGAAATCTAACACCTGTGTATCTTCATTTCAGAGAAATTATTCAGAAGCAACTTCTGGCAAGCATGCATCCTCATCCACACACTGCATGTTCCAGACGTGACCCCGAAGAGCCAGGCGTGTGTGTTCTTACACCCTCCCCGGCTAAGCTGAGCTCGTGCGGGTGGGAAGCGCAGCGTCCCGTCGTGGAGGGAGTCAGACCAGGGCGGGTGGCTCTCAGAAGCCTGTCTGCGGACTCCGCAGCAGTGGGCAGGGAGGGAGGCCTTGGGCCTATGAGTGACACCGGGGCCGTCTGGGAATCCAAGCCACCGCCTCTCTCTGGACCAAAAGCCATGTGCAGGCCGGAAGCTCTGTCAGCAGCAGACGTGCTGGGGCCGGGCGGCCTGATGCCCTGGACATCGGCGAGCATGGCACGGCTCTGGCTGGGGCTCCCCCCGCCCGAGAAGCTGAAGGGGAGCAGCAGTCTGGGGCGAGGGCACCCGTCACTCCTGCCTCAGGGGACGGAGCTCAGGACGTGGGGAAAGCGGGGGTCTTGCCCGGGTCAGAGATGTCCATCGGGCACCTGACTGCCCTCTCACACACCCAGGCACCGAGCTGGGGCTCCGCCAGCGCTCCCTGGGTAAGGGGGGGTGCGAGGCGTCCACTCGGAACAACGCATCCTGTCCCCTCCACACCGGCCAGTGAGGGCCGAGACGCCCACAGGTCACAGCCGCACAGAGAAGCCAACCCAGGAAACAAACACAGCACCTGGAAGAACCCTGGTGATGAGACCCCTTCAGTCTCAGGACAAAATAAGGACACGAAGGGCTGCTCGCTGAGCCGTTGGATTTTAAAGTGTTTCTTGCGCCACTAAGTGACCTCAGGAAAACACGTCAGGTCCCGCCCAAAATCCACACGGGTTCTGCAGACAAAGGCACAGGGAGAGTGACTGAGGGGCCAGGACACACGCAGGGTGGGGGTCCCGGCCAACAGCCAGAGGCAGGAGCAGTGGATGGAGCAAAAATCATTTTATATGGACAAAAGTCACACCCAGAAAATGAAACCACTACAGTGAACTTGGATGAGCCTAAGAACAAGGCACTGAAATTTTTATATGAGACCAAAACGAGTAAAAATATTTTCAGGTTTGACAGAAAAGCAATTAGGGTGAAAGAATCTAACCTACAATTCAATCTTCAAACACTGAAAAGGACAGAAACAGATGCGATTGTAGGGGAAAATGAATAATATGATTAATAAGGTTGATTTAATAAATATCCCATTCAGACAGAGCACACACTTTTCCTCCAAAATTCATGCAGGGTTTGCAAATGTTGATCGTAAATAAGATCCCAGAATAAAAACCACAATAAATTGCTACAGAGAGAAACTGCAAGTCTTATTATCTCTAGACAGTGCAATTAACACCAGGAAACATCACAAAAATGAATAAGGTTTAAAGAAAACGTCCAACCATATGCAATTTAGAACACATACATGAATAATTCTGCGTTTAAAAAGGAAATCAATATTCCAAACAGTAAGTTTTCTGAAAATTACAACAAGAAGCGTTCAGTGAGTGGAAATGCAAACAGCACGGCCACTGTCCATTCAGAGGGAGGCCCCAGGCTTCAGATTAAAGGAGCAGAAAGGGAAATGGAGGTTTTGAATCGAAACGCCCAGAGTCAGCAGGAGAACAGAGGAGCAGGAAGGAGTTGCCCACAGGGATGTGGGTGACTGGAACTTCCAAAAATCGCCAGCTCTTTGCGGGAAAAAAAACAAGAAAGTAGGCAAACCTCTGAGAATCAACGGAGAAGAAAACAGAGCTCCTGAAATCGCTAAGACATTTCATCACAACAGAACACGCGGCCAGCACGCTGATCCCAGGAAAGGGACTCCCGGGGAACCAAGTGCCATCTTCCAAAAGAGGCTCAACACACAGAGAGCCGGAGCAGGCAGGAAGCCAGGCAGAAACACGATCCAAACCCACCTCGGCAATGGCTGCGAGCCCAGAGCCTCACTGAGGAGCGCTTGCAAATATTCAACTGCAAGACAGGAGCCGTTCCGCAGCTGGGAGAATAGGAAACACGGCCCAGAGCGCCCGAGGCCGGGAGGGCTCTCATCCCCAAACCTGACAGACGAGAAAGAAGCCGCAGTGCAAGCCCGCTCCCGCGCGACTGAACGCTCAGCGCTGCACTGAGCGTCGAGGCTGGGGCAGACGGAGCCTCTGCTCCGACCCGAGGCTCGTCCTGGGGCACAGCCGGCAGAAAACCTGGGGGAGGCTGAGCGTCGGGTGAGAGCTGTGGGGACACCATCAGATTCATAAAGCTGTTTGGTAAAAGTCAGCATCTCCTGATGAGGAAAAGGAAGAGTTTTCCAGCTCGGGATAAAAGAGCCTTTTCCTAATTACAAGGATTATGTTTCAGTTCTGGGCTTCCTCACATACACAGGGGAAAGCCCTTTCACACACGGCGTTGGCAAAGGACAGGGAACCCAGGGGACAACGCCCCGGAGACCTGACCTCACCTGGGCCAGGATCCACTTCCGGCAGGAAGGGGGTGACCTCCCACTTTGCAGAGAAGCAGAGGCTTAGAGGCTGATGCGGGACCCCGACCTGGCAGGGTGGGGTCTGCAGGGCGGGTGGGACACCCCAGAGCGAGGGCTGGGGGGGGGGGCGTCCTGACGAAGCCCAGGGTCCCAACCCCCCAGCCTCCCTCCGGGGCTCCTGTCCCTCCTGGACACACCCCGAGGATGGCCTTCCAGCCAGGTGGGTGCACCCACAGCTACAGCATGAGATGCTGCCTCCCGAGGGGGCAGCAGGGCAAATGGGCAGGCCTGAGTGCCTCCCCTGCCAAGGCTGCCCCTGGCCCCCGGCCCTCAGAGACCCTGGATCTCGGGTTTCCTTCTTCAGGGACAGCTGAGGCTCCAACTGGCCAGTGCCCACGGCCCACAGGCAGGCAGGGGTCTGCACAGGGCACTTGGGTTGCTGTGCTATCTAGAGCCCTTGAAGAGGCACTAAAGGTCCCTGACTTTGCGTAACAGCTGAAGTATTATTATTTCGTTTTGCCTGACAAATTTCCTTTCGGTGTCTTCTCACTTCTCTGACTGAATTTATTCTGGGACTAAAATTTTTCTGCAGACAGAAGGTAGGTGGAGCACACGGGTGGGGGGGGTCTATCTAGAAAGAAGACCCCATGGGGTCCTGTTCGGCTACACCCCAGGCCATCCTGTGGCTCCGAAGGAGCTCTGCTCCCCCAACCTCGCTGAGCCGCCCCCCCTTCCTCTTCCCCTCCCTGCCCCTCCCGGCTCCTCTCCACCCAGAGCTGACCCTTCCAGGCAGGGGCCTGACCCTTCCTGGCATCTCCTGGAGCCCTCTGTTCTCACTTCGTGAAGTCACCTGCCATGATTGCTCACACCTAGTTCTGTTTTCAGCGTCTGGTTTTCAGTTAAAAACCACAGCAAACATCAAGCCATCAAAAGACGCAGGAAACGTAACAGCGGGCCAGCAGGTAAAAGAAGCTCATCTGAAAAGTCCACACGCTGCATGGTTCCCACGGGAGCCCCTTCTGGAGAAGCAAAGCTGCGGAGGCAGCGAAAGGCCAGGACCGCCAGGCTTGGGGCGAGGGCCCAGCACGGGGGTCTCGAGGGCACTAAGACTTCTCTGCCCGACGGTGGGTCCCCATCACTGCACACACGCCCTAACCCACGCGATGTCCAGCACCGCAAGGGAACCGCGACCTCAACCAGGGATTCTGGGTGACGACGGACGGCATGGAGGCGTGGGCGCATCAGTTGTGACAAACGTCCCCTCTGGGGGGGGCTCTCTGTGCAGCGGGGAGGGCGGGGAGACAAGGCATCTCTGTACCTTCTGCTCAGTTCTGCTGTGAACCGAAAACCGCTCTTGTGAAGTCTGGTGATTATTTTAAGATAGGATAAACAAACAGACACATCAGGCCCTCCTGGCAAGCAAGGCTGAGCCGTCCAGGCGAGGCACACTCCTCCCCTGCCCGGTGACTCTCTGACACCTGGGCCTCAGGTGTGACAACATGGGCTCCGGGGCCTCTCGGGTCAGCACGGTGACCGTCAGAAAAGCAGGACAGCGATCTCAGAGCCCCTGCGGTTGAGTGAGACCACCACCATCGGCCTGCCCGACTCATCGTCTGACACCAAGAAGTCCGCAGGGCACCCGGAAAGCGCCAGAATTCCTCTCGAGACAGAGCATCCACTCACCCTGGGATGCCCCGGGTCACCAGCAACGTCCTCCTCTGTGGGCGCTGACCCCCTCTCTGCACCCCGCCCCGGGCTCCAGCCCCGCCCCTCCTGTGTCTGCACCAGAGCCGGCCACTGGCTGCCCCGGCCCCTTCTCACCGCTGCCCCGCAAGCCCCTCCCACCAGGAGTGCTGTTCGAGGCGATGCTCCCCCAGCCATGTCCCCTCCACCATCCCGGGTGCCATACTCTCATTAATGCAGCCAGGCAGGCATGCCCTTCGCAGGCAGTCCCCTTTCAGCTCAGACCCACCCGCCTTCCTCACTCTCCGTTTGCTGTGGGCGTTTGGGGGATGGCCACGCTGGCCTCTGTGCAACTGTCTTTTCTCAGGACCCACTTCTTAGACCAAGAGTCTAGAACTGACCTTCCCAAATGCCAGCCGTTGGTTCCATCCAAACCCATCCTTAACCTCTTGTTCCCCGGCGGCTGAACGCCCAGTGTGGGCATCCCGACCACGGGAGGCAGACAGGGCGGAGGGCCGACCTGCCATCAGCTGTGTCCAGCTCCTCTGGGGGTAGGGGGAGCCAGCTGGGACCACTGGCAGGCTGGGGTCCTGGCTTGTCACTCACAGGCCATTCATCTACTCCCCAGCTCAGTTTCTCATCTGCAAACTGCGGAGTAAACCTTTGTGCTGTCAGAGTTGTGAGTATCAGTGAGCTAGTGTGCAGAGAAGTGCCGCCCGGGAAACACACATATGCGCTCCGGGCTCACACAAGAAGAGCTGCGGTGTTTCCTCCTCGCCCACATTTCCTGCGAGGGCCTTCAAATGGCCACTGCAACACCGGGCTCACGCCCCCAGTCAGCACCTCCGCCTCCTCCAAGGTCCAACGCCCCATTCGCCCCAAACGAAAAAGTCACCGCCGGGAAGGGGTTTTTCCGGGTGAAGGGGGGGCACCTTTCTGTGCTCACAAAGCCCCTATCGGAGGGCACATTCTAGAACACTGCGGCGGGGAGGAGGGGAGTCCCAGGCGGAGCCGGGCGGAGCCAGGCAGAGCCCGGGAGGGGAAGGCGGAGGCGCAGGCACTGAGGCACCAGCCAGCCTGGCCCCGCGGAGCCCGGGCGCTGCGCCGCGCGTGTGGTTCGTGCCCGACGCCCTAGGCATCGTGTGCGCCTCTGCCACGTGGGCGCTGACGCTGAGCGAAGGTGCGCTGCTGCTGAGCGCCTGGCTGCTCCCGGAGCAGCGGCCGGCCTACAGCGCCGTGCACGGCTCGCTCTTCCTGCTGCTGGCCTTCCTGGCCCTGGCCTCCCACGCGCGGACCATGCTCTCCGACCCCGGCGCGCTGCCGGCGGGCGTGCTGCCCGCGCCCGGCCTGGCAGCCCGCTGCCCGCTCTGCGGCGCCCTCCGGCCGCCGGGCGCGCACCACTGCAGCGTGTGCCAGCGCTGCATCCGCAGGGCGCACCACCACTGCCCGTGGGTCAACAACTGCGTGGGCGCAGACAACCGCAAGTTCTTCTTGCTCTTCACACTCTACATGGCGCTGGCCGCGCTGCACGTGCTGCTGCTGCTCTCCGTGCCCGCCCTGCGCGCCTACGCGCGCGGCGAGTGGGACCTGCAGACCCCCGTGCGCCTGCGGGCCCCGCTCCTTTTCCTCTTCATGGTGGCGCTGAACGGCTTCCTCTTCGCCGGCCTGATGTTCACGATCCAAATGCACAGCATCCTCACCGACCCGCAGAGTCAGCCCGGCGAGCCGAGCCAGGCATCCGCGTGGACGAACCTGAAGGCCGTCCTGGGCCCGCGCCCCTCCCCGGCCTGGATCAGCCCCTTCGCCTCCGCGGGACCTCGGGCCGCCAGCGGGCCCCAGGCTGTGGTCTGAGTCCGCCTGTGTGAACGCAGCTCCCTCCGCGGGATCGGAATAGGTGTCCGCAGAAAATCGCCGCGAGACCATAAACGCCAAGCCGCCTTTTCTCCTGTCCACTGACGAGACCCCCACAACGCAGAATCAAGCGCCAGCTTCCCCTCTGCGCCGGAGGTGGGCTTTAGGGCCTCCAAGCTTCCAAGGAAACACACAAGACCGGCCCCTCCCCCCGGAAGAAAGGCGACATGCGCCCCCTCTGTCACTCTGCCAACACTCTCCTGGGGAAAGCGATTAAATCCACAGCATCTGTAAGCGAAGTCTGGTGAATCCGGGTGGAACCCCATTACAGTGGTAGCTACACACCGAGGCAAGGGTGTGACCCCCTCACGTGGCCCGTTGTGAGCTGCCTTATCTGATGCAGAACCATCCTTGCTTTCCTGGTTATCTCAGCTCCTTAATGAGGGATTATGCTGTATTATCTGTCGGTTTTGGTGAGTTCCTATTTTATTTAGGATTTTTGTATTTATGCTCATCAATGAAATGGGCTTAGAAATCTCTACTCTTTTGCTAACTTAATCTGTTTGTAATTTACTCCAGATCCCAGTTCAATTCAGTCGCTCAGTCGTGTCCGACTCTTTGCGACCCCATGAATCACAGCACGCCAGGCCTCCCTGTCCATCACCAACTCCCGGAGTTCACTCAAACTCATGTCCACTGAGTCGGTGATGCCATCCAGCCATCTCATTCTCGGTCGTCCCCTTCTCCTCCCGCCCCCAATCCCTCCCAGCAGATGTGGCTCTTTCTATGTTTTCTGACAACCTGTGTGAGGTTGGGACCAGCTAGTGCTTGAAAATTTGGTGGACCTCACCAGTCAAGCCATCAAGGTTGGGTTTTCTTATTTAACTTTTTATTTTGAGGTACTTATAGGTTAGAATGAGATTCTGGATGGCGTCACTGAATCAATAGACACGGGTTTGAGCTGACTCTGGAAGGTCGGGAAGGACCGAGGAACCTGACTTGCTGTGGTTCATGGTCGTGAAGAGTCGGAGACAACTTAGTGACTGAAAAGAACAAATGCAGTGGCAAGGGGCCATGAAGAGCCCCCTGCCCCCTTCACCCCGCTCCTCCCGTGGCACCAGGTAGGGAAGGTGCTTGACTGCAACCTCACATCCGACGGCAGTGCCGACACACCCCTTTGACCCTGTTCACAGCACCTCAGTTTTACACGCACGCGCTTGTGTCTAACTTCACACCACGCCTGAGGCAGCTAGAGTTTTCAACCCCGCTTTAGAGACGGGAAGACGGAGAGGTTGAGCAAACTCCCCAAGATGACACAGCAGTAACTGGTGAGGCTGAGAACTGGACCCAGACAGCCTGGCCCCAAGCCGGGCACCTACCCACCATGCTGTCATGCATGGCCAAGCAGAAACCCGAGAGTGACTGCCCCGTGGGGACAGCCCTGCAGCCACGTAAGCGCAGGGCAGAGCCCTCTTCTGATGCGGACGGCTGACCTGTAACCCTTCATCCCACGGGTGCCCACAAGGCATTGGGGAGCAGGGTCCGAGCCTGACAGTGAACACACAGCCCTTTCCCCGGGAGGCTTTTCAGTGATGGACCAGAAGCCATTTCAGGGAGATTAGGTAGAGCTGAAGCTGGTATGAAGTCTGTAAAACAGAGTGAAAATGTCACGGGGTGAGAAGTCTTAGCCAGGAGATAAAATCTGTGTCCCAAAGCCCCAGATCTCAGCCAGCCACTGGGAGGGTTCCCAGTGAGACTGGTCCAGAGGGTGATGACCCGCGGAGGAAACGTCACTTCAGGTCCCTGGGCTGCCTGGTGAGGGTCTGGAGTAATCAGGAGGCCTGTTTGCAGGTTGTGAAAAACACGGATTCTTTGAGACAGAACCACGGTCTGGATCCCTAAGTACTCACGGGATTATAGTTTTTTAAGTAAAATTGTACAAAGTAGTCTATGCAAGTGAGGCGTGAGGGCTCCAACTCCTACTGAGACCCTCAGAGGGGCCAGGAGGGGCAGAGCCCACCCCAGCCCTTCCAGGGCCAAGAGCACTGAGGATTACTCATGGCCCCCGCAGCAAGACAGCCACGAAGCCCCTCTGGTTAGCTGCCCCCAACGCCCTGGGGGTGTCCCTGCAGGGGCCACGGCCCAGTGCAGATCTCACATCAGCTCACCCTTCCCTGGGTCTTTCTGAGAAGGACACCGAGGGCTGCAGGGCATGCATCCGGAGCGGGTCAGCCGGCTGACTGGGTGGGGTGGGGACTGGGGCACCCGGACCCCGGCTCCTAACCAGGACCTTGGCATAGATCAGCGAGGCAGGCGGGACGCGCTTGGGCACCCCTCACAGCCATCAAGGCGAGGAAGTGATGGCCGTGGACCTGGGGATGTGGGTGGGGAGATGAGTGAGTCTGCTGGAGCACTCCCAGACCTGCCCTGTGGTCTCAGAGACAGTGCCCTCCTCCAGTCCCCAGCGGCCCAGCCGCACGCCAGCAGGGGCAGTTGGGCTGGAGCAAACACAGCAGACAGGGCAAAATGTCCAGCCCAGCCCTGCGTGAATCCTGAGATTCATACCTGAAGACCCCAAATCTCTCTCCTCTCCTCCTGCCCGCTGGAGGTCTGAACAGAAGGGTCTCTTGTCTCGGGCCGTGAAATCAGAGCCATGTGTGACCTCGTACGCACGTCCAGCCACAGGCATGCCCAGAGGGCCAGGCTGCCCTGTGATCCTGGTGAATTAAACGCACGTCCCCCTACACCACCCACCCAGGGCTGTCCGCCAACTCACAGTGTTAAGCTAACCCCACCCCTGAGAAAGAGAAACTTCCCCAGATGCTTGCATAGGGGCTGCTTTTCCTTACGCAGCACGTCGTGGGAAAGATTTAAATGAGGTTTGGGGGTATAGATTCTAACTGGTTGCAAGATAATTGGTAACAATGAAAATGGCCAGCTTAGTCGTCAAGTCCTCAAACTCTAATTTTATGCAAGAATTAGTTCACAAATATATAATTCCAGCTGCACGTGCTGTCAATTTTATGTCTGTGCGATTCAGACTTTCACCCCCAAAGTTATTTTAAATCTGTCTCCGGAGAATGTTTGATACGAGTTTGGCAAATGACATTTCTGCGGACTCCTCTGGAGGTGTCATTTGTCAAGTTGCCGTCTGAGATGTAATTTGTGTCATTTGCTGGGGTTCATTATTGCAGATATTAGCAGTCAATATTTCTTCCCTCAAACAGGACAGCAGCTGGCCCCTAGGAACCCACAGAAAGATTTCTCCTCTGCTTTAAACTGTCCTAGAGGGTCTTCCAAGTGGGCACCGATCACCCCTTGGGGACAGGGACAGTCAGCTCTCAGTACCCGGAGTCTGAGGATGAAACAGAGACAGAAAGGCAGAGAGCAAGAGGCAGACTCTCAGCGACGGAGACAGAGAGACGGAGCTGCACTGGCAGGGCCCCGTAGTGCGAGCAGGGCTCCGCCACGCAGGCGGGAGGAGCACACGCTGAGCGGGGAAGGCCCCCAGGTGTAAAGCCGAAGCTGAGTTCAGACCACACAGGCCCCAGCGGATGCCCCATCCCGAAGG
Organism: Moschus berezovskii; assembly: GCF_049115385.1. NCBI lineage: Eukaryota > Metazoa > Chordata > Mammalia > Artiodactyla > Moschidae > Moschus > Moschus berezovskii. The sequence goes on from NC_142465.1 coordinate 122,934,738, forward strand.
CTGTAAAGGCCAGTGCCTGTCGGTGGCGCCCACTAGGCCTGCAGGCACCGTGAAGCATGAGCCACTTGAAGATGGGAAGCTCTGGGACCCATCTGTTAACGCAGCAGAGGCTAACTGATACAAGGGACATGGGACCTGGGCGGGTGTCCTTCCTTGACTACTCAGTAGATAAGACCGCTCAGACTATATGTAAGATACAAGTATTAAGCACCAGTGAACCCTGGACTATCTACCACTCAGGCTAAAAAAAAAACAATTTCTGAAGCCCCCGAGTGACCTTCAAACCCACCCCTGGGTGAAACACCACCGAGTTCTGTGTTTCCTGCTCTTTGGAACTTCAAGTCCTTTCCCCACACCTGCAAGGAAGCCCGAGGGAGGTTCTGAACCTGGAGCAAATGGACCCGTGCTGGCATTCTGCTGCGATGCTGTCTCCAGAGCAGTCTCCTCTCCTGTGAAGTCCTAGAGAGCCACGTTCCCGGCGGTTCACCCACTCTCACGGCTGAGTGTCCTCCCGTCTGAATCCGTCACACCCGGCTTGTTCACTCCACCATGCCAGGTAGTTTGCAAATGTACAAACGTCGACAAGTCCAACACACGCCCCCATCTCAGGCTTCCTACGGGTGCCCAGGAGGTCACGTGTGGGTGCACATGGACAGGTGTGGTGCCCTCAGCCGTTCACTTCACACACACACTCGTCCCCGTGGGCCACAATGGGGAGTCTGCATGTCACTCACCTGGATCCGCCCCTCAGCCCTGCTCCTTTTCACTGAGTCTCTCTGGAAAGTCCCCCCGCAGCTCACACGCCCAGTCCAGCCTCCTGCTGCCTCACAGTGCTCCGTGGTATCAGACTGTGGACAGGTGTGGGAAGCATTTTTAATTACAGTTTTAATTTGCTTTCAGCTGAACACTGGGAGCTTCTCCACTGGGCGGTCCTATTTCTCTTCCAGGCTCAACTCCTTCGCTCATTTTGATCTTGTTATTTGTCTGTTTCTTACTGATTTGGAAGAATTAGTTACACATTCTGGACACTAATCCTTTGTCAGCTGAATGCATTGAAAATATCTCCTCCCAGTTGGTGGCTTCTGTGTCCATTTATTTGTGCCGTTGTTGATGAATTTGAATGGAGCAGGATTTGTCCGTCTTTTGCTTTGCGTTTCACTTGGGTTTTAAGAAACTACTTCTCAGTCAGCGGTCATAGCATGTTTCCCTGTATTGCCTTATAAAAGAGTTACAAACACTCATATTACCATTAGCTGCTTACTCCCTCTGGAACTGATCTTCATGTGTGCAGTGAAGCAAGAGCCCCTTTACTTTCTTTCTCAAGATTTTAACCAGTTTCTCCAGCATCAATTACCGAACACCTCCTTTCCTCACGGAGGGGCAAGGCCAGCTCCGTTATTAATAGAAGCTATTATTAATATTACATCACACAGATACTGCATCCCACATACATCACACATTACTTCACACATTGTCGGGAGCCGGCATGAGAGACCCCGCCCATGGCAAGGTCTTGGCATGCAAGGTCGTCCAGACCTCCGGGGATTTCTCGGGGCCGCCCCGTCATCTACTCCCGGGCCTCCGCCTTTTCTTTTTCTCATGCTTGGCAGTCCCCGTGCTTCCTAAGAATTCTTATGACTCCTGCTCAAATATCCCCCTTGAAGCCTTTGCATGGCAGCAATACAGTCCCTGAGGGTGTATGGGCCCTATAAACAGGCCAGGAATGAAGAAAATATGTTTACACAGAACATCCTGATTCTTCTGGCCCTGTTGGGGTCATAATTGTCAGTTTAGAATCTGGAATGCTCAGGACTGCACACAGCGCCCCCGGCGTAAAGCTAAGTCTGCTGACAACAGGCCTAAACACTCCACAAGCAAAATAGATACAAGGCCTTTCATGAGTTTAGAAGGGCCCCTTAAAGCGAGATCCGGAGGGAGCTCACGAGACTCTTGGCCTTCAGGGTCACAGACCAGTGCTTGCTGATATGTCTCCCTGCCCCCTGTCCATGGTGTACCTGGGAGTACACTAAAGGAAAACATAGAGATAAAGGTTTATAACAAAATAAACAAGCATACGGTGTTCGTGTAAAAAATTGTTTCTGCAGAGATATGGGGGTAAAGCCCAAAAACAGATACCACGCTTCCGAGGGAGTCACACGTTTGTGTGGCAGTGAGACTCCCGAGATGAGGCTTGCTAATAGTTTTTACAGTTGACTCACTGCTACGCAGATAAAGCCATCTTCTCGTGCCTTGTGGCCTTGATGTCTTAAAAGCCCATTGTTTGAGAGTTATGCGCAAAGGTGCTGGCTGTTCTAGAAGACTGCCTGTGACGGCATTCCTGGCACACTTGTTTCAGGACAATCCCCTCTCCCTTTTCAGTACTGCCGGCTTTAGGGTACATAAGCACTGAGGTGAAAAGTAAAGCAGTCTTGATCCTGCACTCTACCAAGACTCGACTCGCTTTCTTTTCTTTCTTTTCTGGCCGACGCCGCTCATCCTGAGGGTACCCCTGGACTCTGCCGAGGCTGGACCCCGGCAACACATTACACCATCCGTTCCTCCCCAGACCCTCCACATTGTCAGGACTGGACTTCGGCCACCAAGGCTCCTCTGCCCGCTCAGTAAAATTTCATCACCCACCATTTCCACTTTCTCTGCACACTGGCCTCTGAAGACTCCCTGCTGTGCTGTGCGTAGTCGCTCAGTCGTGTCCAACTCTTTGCAACACCATGGACTGTAGCCCACCAGGCTCCTCTGTCCATGGGGATTATCCAGGCAAGAACACTGGAGTGGGCTGCCATGCCCTCCTCCAGAGGAGGCCTCCTAACTTCCCTGATAGTTCGGTGATGTGATGAAAAGGAGCCTCACACAGATTGCATCTGGCATTTATAGTTGTTTGTGGTCAGATTATACTCAGGGCGTTATTAGCCACACTGCCAGGTGTGTACATCCAGAACTGGGATAAACTCCTCTATCAACCACCTCCTTAGACTCTACTGTCATTCAGAGTTAATGTCAGGTTTGCCAGTTTGATCCCAGTGCCACATTGATCACAACCTTTTCCGACATTTCATTCTGAAATACACTCTCTTGGGTTCCTCCAGTGAAAGCAAATTCCCGGTCTTGGCCTCAGACTATCAGTCTTGAGTATTTTAGCTGGGTATTGAGTCTGGACTGACGGTGACTTTCTATCAGTACATACAAGGCAGCTCACTGCCCTCGGCTGCCACTACTGCTGCTGGAAGTCTTTCTAATTATCTCTCTTTCTTTGGACAGTAACATTTTTACTCTCTGGTGAAGTATATTTTTATGTATTTGTGTGTGTGTATGTATGTTTGTGGATTTGCCTTGTGTATGCATGTATCTATGTGTGGATGTTTGGATGGATGGATGTGGATGGATTGCTGTTCAACCACTCAATCTTGTCCGACTCTTTGCAGCCAACCCCATGGACTGCAGCACACCAGGCTTTCCTGCCCTTCACTGTCTCCCAGAGTTTGCTCAAACTCATGTCTATAGAGTTGGCAATGCCATCCAACCATCTCATCCTTTGTCGTCCCCTTCTCCTCCTGCCTTCAGTCTTTCCCAGCATCAGGGTCTTTTCCAATAAGTGGCTCTTTGGATCAGGTGGCAAAATTATTGGAGCTTCAGCTTCAGCATCAATCCTTCCAATGAACATTCAGGGTTGATCTCCTTTAGGATGGACTGGTTGGGTCTCCTTGCTGTCCAAGGGACTCTCAAGAGTCTTCTCCAACACCACAGTTCAAAAGCATCAAATCTTCAGCGCTCAGCTTTCTTTATAGTCCAACTCTCACATCCACACATGACCACTGGAAAAACCATAGTTTGACTAGATGGACCTTTGTAACCAAAGTAATGTCTCTGCTTTTTAATACATTGTCTACGTTCGGCATAGCTTTTCTTCCAGGGAACAGGTATCTTTTTATTTCATGGCTGTGTATAGACGGGTGTGTGTGTATGTGTGGTGGATCTGCAGCTGTGTGAAGAAAACATGTGCGTGCATGTTTTTTGAGTGTATATATGTGGGTGTGTGTATGGATGGATGTTGATGGATGTGTGTGTGTGTGGGTCTGTGTGTGTGTGAGGGTCTGTGTGTGTCTGTGTGTGGGGGGGGTCTGTGTGTGTGTGTGTCTGTGTGTGTGTGGGGTCTGTGTGTGTGTGTGGATGTCTGTGTGTGGATCTGTGTGCACAAGTATGTATGTGTATGTTGGTCTGTGTGTGGGGGGGTCTGTGTGTGTGTGGATGTGTGTGTGGATGTGTGTGCACATGTGTGTATGTGGGGGGGGGTCTGTGGGGGGACGTCCGTGTGTGTGTGTGTGGGTCTGTGTGTGTGTCTCTGTGTGGGGGGGGTCTGTGTGTGTGTGTGGATGTGTGTGGGTGGATATGTGTGCACAAGTGTGTATGTGTATGTGGGTCTGTAGGGGGGGTCTGTGGGGGGGGCGGTCTGTGTGTGTGTGTGGATATGTGTGCACATGTGTGTATGTGTGTGTGGGTCTGTGGGGGGGTCTGTGAGTGTGTGTGGATGTGTGTGTGTGGATATGTGTGCACATGTGTGTATGTGGGTCTGTGGGGGGGGTCTGTGGGGGGGGTCTTTATGCGGGTGTGGATGTGTGTGGACATGTGTGTATATGTGTGTGTGTGGATGTGTGTGTGTGGATATGTGTGCACATGTGTGTATGTGTGTGTGGGTCTGTGGGGGGGTCTGTGGGGGGACGTCTGTGTGTGTGTGTGTGGGTCTGTGTGGGGGGGGGTCTGTGTGTGTGTGTGGATACATGTGCACAAGTGTGTATGTGTATGTGGGTCTGTAGGGGGGGTCTGGCAAGCCACTCCAGTACTCTTCCCTAGAAAATCCCATGGACAGAGGAGCCTGGTAGGCTGCAGTCTATGGGGTCGCTACGAGTCAGACATGACCGAGTGACTTCACTTTCACTTTTCACTTTCACACATTGGAGAAGGAAATGGCAACCCACTCCAGTGTTCTTGCCTGGAGAATCCCAGGGACAGGGGAGCCTGGTGGGCTGCCGTCTATGGGGTCACACAGAGTTGGACACTACTGAAGTGACTTAGCAGCAGCAGCAGCAGCAGCAGGGGGGGGTCTGTGTGTGGGGGGTCTGTGTGTGTATGTATGTATGGGTCTGTGGGGGGGTCTGTGTGTGTGTGTGGATGTGTGTGTGTGGATATGTGTGCACATGTGTGTATGGATCTGTGGGGGGGGTCTGTGGGGGGGGTCTGTGTATGCGGGTGTGGATGTGTGTGTGTGGATGTGTGTGTGTGGATATGTTTGCACATGTGTATGTGGGTCTGTGGGGGGGGTCTGTGTGGTGGGGCGTCTGTGTGTGTGTGCTGTATGTGTGTGTATGTATGGGTCTGTGGGGTGTGTGTGTGTGTGTGTGGATGTGTGTGCACATGTATGGATGTGTATGTGGGTCTGTGGGGGGGGGTCTGTGTGTGTGTGTGGATGTGTGTGTGTGGATATGTGTGCACATGTGTGTATGGATCTGTGGGGGGGTCTGTGTGGTGGGGGGTCTGTGTATGCGGGTGTGGATGTGTGTGGACATGTGTGTGTATATGTGTGTGGGTGTGTGTGCACACGTCTCTGATGTTCTACCATTTCACGTCAGCATGACCGAGGTGCACATTTGCTTTCACTCACCCGAGGAGCAGCGGGTGCTTGCTTCACTCCGGGGAGACCTTTGTCTGGCGTCCGTCCAGACACCGCCCACCGTCCCCCTCTTTTCCCTCCTCTGGACTCTCAGCAAGTGGGCTAGGCTTTCTCATCCCTCGGCCCTTCCCCACGCGTCTTCCTTCTCCTTGTGAGGAAGTGCCTCTCTCAGGTCGACCGTTACCTGCACTGACCTTCTCATCAGCTGTGTCTGTCGCCATTTAGCCTGTTTCTCTCTCACACTGAAAGGCTCTGCTTCCGTCCCTACGCGTTGCACCTGCTTCCTTTCCTTTTGTTTAAAATCCACGTGCCTCCTTCACTCACAGATTCGTTAGACTCATACATTCTTGCCTCGTTGTTCCCATATTATTTCCTCTCCTTATGTTTGCAAAACGACCCACTTCACAGGAGCCCCTGGAATGCTGTCCTATCTCTCGTCTTTGGGGCACACACTCCATTCATTTCATCAGCTCCAGGGCTGCCCTCAGGGGCTGGACCTTCATCTCTCCTTCCAAGTTCACCTCCACCAGGCCCTTCCACAGCAACCTCTTGGGCCTAATTGGTGGAGCTAACTGGGATCTGCTGGGGTGGACCCCCAGTGTAGGGTCACGGCTCCTCTGTGAGGCCGGAATAAATGAGGCTCCAGCTCTCCTCCCACAAATAACAGGAAAGTCGCTAAAAAGAGGGGAGAGTGTCTGAGCAGGCATCTGTGGGAAGCGCAGGCCACAAACTCGATTAGAACTTTCTCCAGAAGCTGTGGAAAATAAACCTCCTTTCTTCACGGAAATGATGAAATTTCCATATTCCTGCTGAAATATGGAATACAAAATATGGTGGCTCCCAGGGGTGCCAGGGCATGCCGGTGAGGTCCTGGAGGGATCCCGGGTGGCAGGCAGATGGGCTGCAGAGCCAGACATGCCAGGTGGCCAAGCTCACCTACCAGGGCCCAGCCACTCACCTGAGACGTCCCTGGCCTCCTTGTCTCCCAGGACCACGCACAGGTGAAGGGACAGGCCCCTGGGAGGGGTCAGAGGGGCCAGGGCAGGGACCAACCCAGGATGTGACGTCCACCTGGCCCCATCTCCTTAGCCTTCTCAGAGCTGTGACAGGAGCCCCTGTGAGGAGCAGAGAGAGGCTCAGGGGTGTGTGCGCATGTGTGTGTGTGTGTGTGTGTGAGTGTGTGTGCAAGTGCGTTAGTCCATACACGTGCATGCATGAGCCTGGGTGTCTGGAGCACGCTGGTGTGTCTGCATGTCTGTGTTTGAGGTGTGCCTCGTGCACACGTGTGTACATGTGTGCAGTGTCTGGAGCACGCTGGTGTGACTGCATGTGGGGTGGGGGCCTGTGACCATGGGTGTACGTGTATCTGTGTCTGTGAGGCCCCCAGCCTGGAGCCTGCAGAGTCCTCACTGCCGTCTCGCCCTTGGGTCATGCCGGGCCCAGGCCATTCACCCAGGAGTGGTCAGCAGGCCGTGTGGCCACTGGCCGCAGTGACTCAGCAGGAGGATCCCAAGGAGCAGGACTCACCCCCGGGACACCTCACTGCTTCTAACGTCCTGACTGGGGGGCACCTGGCATCCGGGGGCCGAGGCCCCAGTGCTGCTTCGTGTGGGTCCTGGGCCCCCTGGGGTGACAGGGATGCGCTGGCAAGGGCGAAGCTCTGGACACCAGAGGGTGGGACACAGCCACCTCGACACCTGTCCTCACCCTCCCGCAGCTCAGGGTCACCCAGAGGCAGTCAGGAGGACGTGCTGACTCCTGAAGCCTGGGGTCACCTAGGTCAGGTCCCAGCAGGCTGGGATCATGAAGCCAGAAGTCTTTGCCCAAATCCAGGACCAGCCTCCCAGGACCCTGCATGCCCATAAGGCCCCCCAAGGGCCCTGAGCCTGAACACAGCAGCTCTGCCCTCACCCGTTCCGTTCCGTCGCTCAGTCGTGTCTGACTCTTTGCGACCCCGTGGACAGTAGCCTATCAGGCTTCTCTGTCCATGGGATTCTCCAGGCAAGAATACTGGAGTGGGTTACCATTTCCTTCTCCAGGGGATCTTCCCAACCCAGGGATCGAACCCGGGTCTCCTGCATTGGAGGCGGACGCGTTAACCTCTGAGCCACCAGGGAAGTCCTCTGCCCTCACCCACGACCACCCAAATCCAGGGGCAGCATGCCCTTCCTCTCTGAGGCGCCCTCCCCCAGGAGCCCCAGCACAGGCCCTGGGCATCCCGACCGGACAGTTCAGACATGCTCCCCCGACCCCGCTTCCCAAGCTCCCTCATCTCCATCCCCCTCCCCCCAAGAGAGCTCAGGTACAATAGCCTAGCACCAGAAGGCCGGTCTCAGGCTGCTGTCAGGAGGCTGTTTCATTAGGGAACACAATTAAAGGAGAAATTGATTTCTGGCCAGAAATGATAACAGAAGAGTTAGCCCTCCCAGGTGGAAAGAGGTGCTTTTGGAAAGCCAGAGAGAAGGCTTTGAGATGCTAATGCCACCCCTAACTGCAGGGGAGGCTGGAGGGCGGAGGCTGGTGGCATGGGAGGCCCCAGACCCTGCCTCCACATCTGGCTCGTCCCCTCCACACCACGGTCTGGAAGCCCACCTTCTCCCCCAGACCCCTCGGCCACCCTGGCCAGGACCTCAGGCCATGGTCAAGGTGGGTGGCAGAGGCTTTCTGGGGTCGACGTCTCCAGAAGTCACGGGTGATGATACCCATCCACAGGGCAGGGAGCCCCAAGTGATGAGTGACCTTCAGAGAGCGCCCCCCAGGGGGCCCCCGAGTCCCGAGGATGGTGACCAGGCCTGGAACAGCTCCTCCCGTCCCGCCCTCTCACCCAGCCCTCAGCTCAGGGCAGAGGTGCCGGGCAGCAAGAGGCCCTGGCAGACTCCCCATGGGCCAAGGGAGAGGCGAGATCACCCAGGAACCCAGAGCCGGAGCCCAGCCCAGGAGTCGCCCGCAGCGTGGGCCGAGCAAAGCCCCTGGAACAATCTGCTCACCGAACACGACCTAGAAACACGTGTGCACAGGCATGCACACACCATGGCGCCATGAGCCCCCGCCCTGCCCCTGGAGGAGCCCTGCTGTGCCCCTGGAGGAGCCCCCACCCTGCCCCTGGAGGAGCCCTGCTGTGCCCCTGGAGGAGCCCCCACTCTGCCCCTGGAGGTCAGCAGTGTTTCCTGGTGGGATGTCCAGGGAGCTGACGGGGCTGTGGCCCTGGAGATGTCACAGCGGCCACAAGCAGTGTAGGGGGACAGCCAACAGGGTGGGGCAGGGGGCCAAGCAAGAGTCTGCGGCCCACTCTGCCTGCTCCCCACTCCCATCAAGGGCACAAAATTCGGGGTTTCTCACCGTTTTACCAACTGTTCCCTTTGCTTTGAAGACTGGCTTCTGCTACTACAAGCAAACTGAAACCAGAAAACTCTGAACCCCGCCTAAGGGGCCGACTTCCCGGTCAAGAGGCCGACTTCCCGGTCAAGAGGCCCTGTCCTCTGCCCATGACCGGCTGGGGGTTCTCTGTCCGGGCAGCCCGCGGTGGGGGGAGGGGCCGGGAAGGGGTGGCCGTCTCTCATCCTTCTCCAGCCTCCAGACAGCTGGGTCTTGCTTTCTTATGAAACAGGTGCATAACAGCCCAGCCGACAGCACACCAGGGGATGCTGAGTGCCCCCCGACACCCGGGAGGTCTGAGAGGCCAGCGTCTTCCTGCAAGCAGAGGTGCTGCCAGGCTCCAGGCCCGCCCTCGGGGCTGTGCAGGAGGCCTGCGGGGGGAATGGGCTGGAGGGCCATTGAGCCCTGGAGGTTGGGCCAGGGCCTTCACTCTCCGCAGCTCGGGGGGGCCACAGGACTTGTGGCCTGGAGGCCTGGAGCCCAAAACAGTGCTTGGAGAAGGGTGTGAGTGACCGCTGGGATGCCCACGCTGCACCTGCACCCTCCAAGCAGCTGTGTCAGCCCGGTCCTGTGGCAGCCAGCCCCGCCCCAGCGTCTCTGCAGGGCCTGGAGCTGTCAGCTGCTCATCTGAATTCTCCCCAGGAGGACGCATCACATAACTCAACCCCACAACGGCTCGAGAGGTGAAGATCCTTTATGAGTCACGAGTCGGCACTCACAGAACTGTCACAACTTCTCACTGAAATGATGTCATCACAGCCCCAACAATCAGGACACTCCCTCCTCACCCTGGGATGCCAGGCTCCTTGGCAAGACACGCATGCCCTATTGTAGCCGCTCTGTCGCGTGTGGTGGTTTGCTTTGTTTATGCAGCAAAATGTATTTCTACGGAGAATTGTGACTTCTGTTCTGAGTATAACTAAACACACTTCATGACCTACATATCAATTACTTACAGAAAACACCGTATTTTTTAGAAAGCCTCCCCACCCCGGGAGACGAGGCTAGGGGTGGGGGATCTAATTTTAGTCAGTGAAGTCCTGAGGAGGACCCACGGGGCGCCTGAGGGGAGGCCGGCCCCGCTGCAGGTGGGTTCATCTGTGGACACATGTTTGGAAGGTGGACACCCTGGGGTCCCACAGGGCTCGAGTCCCAGAGACGTCCCTTCAGGGCCCCAAGCAGGCCCCCACCAGGCCTTCCCCTGAGAGCGGGAGGCGGCCGTGCGGGCGGGAGCCTGGGCAACAGGGAGCGACCTCCCATCCCCCAACCCCCACAGCCTCCCCCCGGGAGCGTCCATCCCCGAAGGCGGGTGAGCCCCACCCACTGCAGGTGACCAGCTCAGGGGAGGAGGCACCTGGTCAGCTGGACAGCGCATCCATGGAGCTGAGAGTGGCCGCGGCTGCTGCAGGGCGGGAACAGCGGAGAGGCTCGGTTGTGGGTGGCGTCCCCTTGCCAGGACCACGTCCCCAGCACGACTCAGGGGCCTCCCTCCTCTCCAGGGGGTCCCCTTGGCCAGTAAGTGAGGTGCTCGTCCCTCCAGTCCATCCACGCGGGGGCACCTGCAGTCAGGGAAGCACACTGTCCGCAGACCCAGCGCAGCGTGGGGGGCAGCTTCTGAGGCCTGCTGGAGCTCGGTTCTCGCAGGCCGTGCTTGCTGTCCCTCTACCCAACTCCACCCATACAGACAAAGCGGATCCCCAGTACCCCAGCTCCCGCCGCCCTGAGCTCACTGCACCAACCCCCCAGCTGTCAAGGCCACGGACAAGCTCACTGGGTCCAGCCGGGTCACGAGCCCCTGATGGAGGTGGGGGCACTCTGATCACCACCCCGGAAGACCCTCAACATGGCCCCTGCGCGCCCTGGGCTCTGGGCTGGGGTCTCCTCTCCCCCTCCCCTGCTCCCCAACTGCAGCCCGCAGACGCCCCTGCCCTGAACCAGCCCCCAGGCTCTGCGCACCGCTCCTCTGTCGGCTGGACCCTGGGGCTTCGTTCTGCGTGGTGTGTGCCCCCGCCTCAGCCCGGCCCTGCCTCCACCCTACAGCGGGCCGGAGCCCCGTCCCAAAGCCAGGACGAAAGTGCCCGCAGCGCCCTGCCCCGGGGTAGAGCTCAGCACGCCCTGAGGGGCACACGGAGGGTAGGGCCCCACCGTGTCCCCTGGGGGCTTGCCCTGGAAGCACCATCAGTGGGGACCCAGGCGGCGGGGTTACACGAGGGCGAGGTTCGGACAGGCCCGCCCTCCCGGACCAGCTGCTCCTGACCTGCGCCCGCAGGCTCGGCGCCCACTGGGGGCCCTCCCTCTTCACGGCCGAATACAGCCTCCAGGCCGGCAGGACTGCCAGGCACAGACACCCCACCGCAGGGCGATGGCCGGGCCGGCCCACCCTTCCAGCAGCAGCCGGCCGGGCCGCGGGGTCACCGGTGGTCCTGGGGAGGGCCCGGCCCCACCTCGAGGCTGCCCGTCCCGCTGGGGCTGGAGGAACAGGAGCCCAGGGGCCCAGTCAGCCCCAGGAGACTGGCCAGGCCCAAGCCCCGAGAGACAGAGTGGCCGCCAGGGAGTCCCCTGAGCCGCGCCCTCCCCGCCCGCGGCCTGGACACCCCTCCCCAGCCGTGAAGCCAGAGACGCCGCCGCAGGTGGGCTCAGCCACGGCTCCGGCAGCTCCTCTGCCCTGATCTTCACGGCCTGTGCCCACCGCCCTGCCAGTCGCCGGCGGCTCCTGAGGCTGGAGGGGCTTCGGGGGAGAGCAGTCAGCAGGAACGGCTGCTCCCCGCCCGGCAGGCCACGGTCTGCTCCGGCTCTGGGGTGGGCTGGGGGAGCGCAGCAGAGAGAGGAGGGCCTCCCACGAAGCCCCTGACCCTGTGCCAGCCCTCGCGGTGGGCCTGGGTCTCCTCCAGGGTCAATGGCTCCCTCCTGAGCCTGCAGCCACTGCCCGCCGCCAGGCACCAGGGTGGCTAAGGGCAGCAGAGGAGCCGCCCACCGTCTGTCCTGGCGCAGGGGCAGGTGAAAGACCCCCAGGACCCCGCACAGTGGGCAGCTCTACCCAGAGCCTGGAGTCAAGCCTCAAGGTGGGGGTCAGAGCCCTCAGGGCACAGGGCTGCCCGCCAGCAGAGGGGAGAGGGCCTTGGAGGAGAGAAGGAGTGAGGGGCTTCTTTCCCCTGATGCGAAGTGCGGGTGAAGCGCAGGCGTCGGCCTGAAGGGCCCGCAGAGGCCCGTGGAGCCGTCTGGGTGCTTGACCACTCCCCCCAGGCCCCTGCATTCCTTCCATCCTTTGCTATGCTGTTTCCCACGCGGCTGTGCTTCCCCCACGGTCGTATTTTCAGTTTTTTCAAGTGAATCTAAGAACACTGTGCCCTAATTCCGAGCACCAAGCAGATTCCAGGTTGCTGACTTTGACAGAGGGTGCTCTGGTGGGTGGGGGCGGGGCTGGAGAGTTCAGGAAAGGGGGCTCTCCGGCTCCCTGCCCCTCTGGTGGGGGCTCCCAATGCGCAGCAGCCTCAGGGATCCTCAGCACAGCACCCTCTCCAGGCCTTCAGAGGCAGGTGGCCAAGACGATGAAGACGCTCCAGGGAAAATAGGAGAAAAGAGAAGCCAGCAGCGTCAGACCTGGAAGCGGAAAGCTCGTTCTTGGCTCAAGAGACAGCGAAGGAAGGCCCTGGGAGAAGTGGGGAGAGGAGAGTCTGTCTCACCCTGTGCGGCGACCCGGCCTGCCCCACCCACCCGGGAGACACCAGGGAGCAGGAGGTGCATCCCACCTGGCAGGCATCGGGAGCTGCTGGGGTGGTGCCAGGGGGCTGCCGCGCGCCTGCCGAAAGCAAGCCGGGTGCTCTGACGGCATCAAGCAAACACATTGGTGTGCCCCTTAATCCACTTTTATTTTGGCCACACCATGAGGCTTGTGGGATCTTAGTTTCCAGACCAGGGATGGAACCCCAGACCGCAGAGTCCTAACCACCAGCCCACCAAGGAATTCCATTAATCCATTTTTTAAAGTAAACGTCCCAAACTACAAACTTGGGCTCAAAGATAACAACTGCAGTATCGTTTATGAAATGAAAACTCAGAAATAGCATCAATATCAGCAAAAGGAAAAAGGTAAATAATCACACATCCATCCATTTGACCACACACACACTAAATGTCCTGTCGAAGGCAAAACAGCACAGCCAGGCTAATGGCAGAATGTTAAAAATTGCACAATGCCTTCAGAACATAATTAGGACTGTTTTTTAAAATGTTCGTAGAATAAAATATCAGGATGAAACAGACCAAATTATAACAGAAGCTATCTTTTGTGGATGAATCTGTAAATAACTTTTTAAATCCTTTCTATTTTTGAGTGTTTTTCAAATTGTTACATAAGCACCCATCACTTGTATATTATATCTTTACATATTTTTAATTGAGGCCAAGAAAAAGTCACTTGTGTCGGTCAGTGTTACAAGATCCAAGACTTTCCCTCTTCTGGGCACTGTTGAGAACTCACCACCACCCACGGCCCCAGGCCCAGATGCCCACCGCCCTGCTGCGTCCCCAGCGTGGCTCAGCCCCAGCACCCAGGGCCCTCAGTCTGCAGGCATGAATGCACAGGTGTTCCCGAGCGCTTGAAATCAGGCTCTGCTAAAAAGACAAATCTTATAAAGAAGGGCAAACCTCTAACCAGAGTGGCCTCTGGATGTTTCAGGACCTGCTTAACAAACCTACTTTTAGCTAAATCTTCAAGCACCAGGCCGAAAGATAAATGACTTCTGAAGAATAAATCTGATGAATGTTACATGAAATACCTAGAACTCAGGGAAAACAGTCTCAACTATGAAAGTAAGTCAGAAGTGGCGGGGAGGATGGGGCTAAAAGTCCTGAGGATACAAAGCAAGGTGAAGCAGACACACCCTCTCCCAGTGACCAGCTCTGGGACCTGGGGACCCGAAGCCCACTTTTCTGGGCAGTGGAGCCAGGCTTGGCGGCTCACTTGGGGGCTTGTCATGGTCAGGATTTCCCTCCCTGTAGAGGGTCTTGAGGCCTTTGCCTGCTGTCCTAGTGGGGTCTTGGCTACTTTTTAGCAGCTATCTGAGCTACTTGTGTTTTCAGATGTGATCCTTGCTATTGCTGTTCCAATATGTGGGTTTTGTCTTGTGTTTACAACAGTCTTTTCTCTAGTTTCATGATCTTTCTCTTTGAATGCCAAGCGCTGCTCTCACACTAGAATCACCACGCAGCACAGAGGTTAGAGCACCTGGATGGCCACTGGCCGCGGGAGTGCAGCGTGGGCTGGAGCAGGGGCTTGCCGCCTTCCTGCCCCAAGGACACCAGCCCCATTCATCACCTGCAGGCTGGCCTCTCCTTAGGTCACTTCTCACTGAGCAAGTGACAAGAAGGGGCTTCCAGTCCCCCGTCTCCCCATGGGCAGGGCCCCCCTGGATGTCAGGTCCCCAAGACCCAGCCCCAAGCTCAGCCCACACGGAGCCCTCATCCACCCTGAGTGCGGTGAGCCTCCACAGCAGCTGTCCAGGAGGGTCTGGGGCGGGCAGGACATGGGGCCTTCTCCTCTCAGGCACCACTGGGCAGAGACACGGCTCCACGGCCTCGGGTCACAGGCTCGGCCAGCAGCAGAGCGTCATGCTGGGCATGGGGCAGGGGGGCCACAAGCCCGCATGCAGGGCTCCCGCAGGACCATCAGCCAGGGAGGATGGGGTGTCCCCGAGAGCCCGGAAACTGTCCATGGGGGCCCGACCCCCAGCCTCGCTGTACCCTCCAACCTGGGCGAGGCTGCGTCTAAGACATGTCCCTCCTCAATCACATGACCCTATGACCCCCACCACAGTCACATGACCCTATGACCCCCGCCACAGTCACATGACCCTATGACCCCCCCGCCACGGTCACATGACCCTATGACCCCCACCACGGTCACATGACCCTATGACACCCCTACCACAGTCACATGACCCTATGACCCCCCGCCATGTCCCCAGGGGCTCCTGCAGATCCCTCGGCCCACACCCTGCTTTCTGGGAGTCACTCACCCTCTCTCAGCGTCAGCTCCCTTGAGGGTAAACTGTGGGTGATTCCGTGTCCCCCGAGTGCTGGTGGGGGCTGCAGGCGTGGCACGTGGTGGGTGCCCAGTGCCCGGAGAGCATCACCGTGGGCTCCCGCGGGGCCTGCTCTGACGTGGCCCATGGCTGGGCCCGAGAACTACAGGGACTGCAGACACCACCTCCAAACTAGACCCAGATGGGACGAGGACCCCAGTGGACGCGGAGCGGGTGGGAGATAACAGCGCTGATCCCCAGACACACGGACACGGGCGCACACATGCGTTGGATGCCTGCAGGCGTGTCCACGCAGATGCCCACAGATATCAACAAACACACACGCACACACTGTCGTATGAACACACACGCTCTGAAATCCACTCAGTAACACACATGTGTGCTTGCTGCTCAGTCGTGTCCAACTCTTCACAACTCCATGGACTGTAGCCCGCCAGGCTCCTCACTCTGTGGGATTCTCCAGGCGAGAACTCTGGAGTGGGCTGCCGTTTCCTCCTCCAGGGGACCTTCCCGACGCAGGGATCGAGCCTGGGTCTCCTGCATTGGGAGGTGAGCTCTGTACTGTCTGAGCCTCAGGGACACCCATACTGACATGTACCACACATGTTTCCATACAACATAACACATACATGCATGCACATGGCTAACATACACACACATATGCCCACAAAGACACATGCATGCCACAGAAACACACAGAAACACACATGCACAAATGCATCCACACACACGTACACTCAAGCACGTGCGTGCACAGGTCCACATGGGCAGGTCAGCAGCCTCTGTGCTTGGATGCAGCCGCATGCTGACGGGCATTCGTGTCCCCACAGGGCTGCTCCCTACCAGCCATTGCACACGGGCCCACACTTGCTGCTTCTGGAGGCAGGAAAGCAAACCTGGCCTGTAATGGAAAGAAACAGCTGAGCCCCTCAAAGAGGTGAGGAGCACCTGTCGCCTGGGGCTGAGGGCCAACACCTCCTTTACAGCTGTGGTTACATCCTGACTTCATTCTGGGGGCTAAGCGTGCCCATCAGCGTGAGAAGCCTGCCCCCAGGGGACACGCAGCCTGGCGCTCCGCAGATTGGCAATTTGATTAGAAGCTGGAATAACGCTGCAGTGGTCGCGTATGTAATTTACTTAAACGGAACAGAATGTGACACCCAGCCCTGGAACCCAGGACTGTACCTGTAGGAGCTTATTTGACACAAATTGAGATTTCAAGGTTTACAGATATTGCAAATGAAAACTCCCCGTAGGCTGTCAGTGAGGTTCACTGGTGCCTTTTATTTGGTTTGAATTAATCACAAGATGGGGAAAAAATAGGCTCTATTTTTTTGAGGGCTTTTTAAATAAAATCATTCTAAGGAGCATACATCTCTTCCAGAGACATAATTAAATTTCCAAATTGCAGTTTCAGGCTCCACCTCTGCTGCCGCCAGCACCTGACAGGAATCTCGCTGATGCTCGGGCATCCAGCATCTGATACATCTAGCCCTCGGTCAAAATGGCAGAGACCCAGCCTGCGGGGCGCCCAGTGGAGACAGCAGATGGCGTGAGCCACGCCCAGCCCATCCCAGGACCAGACGGCCCTCCTCCCCTCCCCTTCCCCCTCCTCCTCGGGGTGCACTCTGGCGGGTGCAACCCTGCAGACCGGGGTCCCCTGGGCCTGTCACTGCAAAGCAAACAAACACCGCAACTCAGCAGCCTGAAGTGTGCCTCACTGCCCAGGAACCAGTGGGTCTACAGGCTGCTCTGATCTCAGCTGGGTTTGCCCATGGGGGGAGCGGTCAGCTATGCATGGGGTCGGCTGTGAGTGGGGTCAGCTGTGCATGGGGTCAACAGTGAGTGGGGTCAGCTGTGAGTGGGGACTCGCAGCCCTGCTGTCCACAGCTGACCCTGCCCCTGCCCTGGTGTTTGGGGCTCGGCGGGCGGCAGGCTGCTCTGGGGAGGCCTGGCTGGGACACCGGCATCTGGTCCTCCAGCAGGCTGGCCCAGCACAGAGCTGCTGTGCAGCCACTGCACGCAAGCAAGGCCTGAGCGCAGCCGGCATGAAAGGGGGCGCAGACTGCACGGCCCAGGGCAGCTGCAAGGCAACGGGGCAGACCGTGGACCCTGGGAGCCCTTCCTTGGGGTCATCGCCCTGCCGGTGGCCGCAGTGCAGAGCCCAGAGCCCTGGTCCCCGTGGGCACAATCAGGACAGCTGTGGCTGCCCCCTGCCCCGAGGCCTACCTCTCTGCAGAGCATCAGCGGACGAGCTGCTGGGGTCGGGGCCATCCGCCCGGCCTCCACCCCGAGGCACCCATGGCAATGCCTGCTGAGGGAGGCCCCACCCCTCAAGGCAAAGCAGAGAACAGGAAACAGCTGCTGGGAAGCACACACTGGGTCCTCTTCGCTCTGTGTGTATAAATATCATGTCTGCTTGGAACAGGGGCCTCGCGCTTCCAGCAAATCGATCCGCTGACACGTCTGCCCTCGGGAGACACTCCACGTTCCCCACCGGCCTTAGAGCTGTCTGCAGCAGCATCCTGTAAACCCTGCCAGCAAAACCTAAACAGGCTCCGGACGGTAGCGAGTAAGCGACTCCCCCGGTAGGTAGTCAGTAAGCGCACTTCAGTTTCATTCCCAGGCTCACACGCAGGCAGCAGGCCTCACGCTCTCCTCTTAGCAGATTTCATTAGCTGGTCCTTCCAACCGCACCTCTTAAATCATTATTGCGGATGGGTCTCTCCTCAGAGCGTCTGCAGGAATATATGCTAAATCAACCCACAATATTCACTTCAGCTTCACCGTTGAGGGCTTTTATAGTAAATGTCAATAAACATTTTTAATTTGTGTGTTTAACAGGGTGGGCTTGAAAACAAAAGCAAGAAGAAAATATTTTAATGAGAAACGGCAGACTGGGAGGCAAATATCCACCACCTTTCAGTCGGGTGTTTCCCGGGAAAGAGGCAGAAAAGTGCCCGCAGTTTTTCCCATTTGAAGAACAATTGAAGGGGCCCCCTGGATAGATTACGGGGAAGCCTTTGCACCAGCGGCAAGCATGTTCCGGCAGCCTCAGCCGTCATGCTAGCTTCCAGAAGCGTCTCGGGTGACCGAGCACCGCGGTCCCAGGTCTGGGAAGTCCCACCCCGCCTCTCTCTGGGGCAGCGGGCATGCTGGGACTCAGCCTAGGTGGCCTCTTCTGCCCAGATCTGACCGGGGCAGTTTTAGACGCAACCCTGCCGTGCTCTGGGTGGGACAACAAGACAAGGGTAGACATGGTTAGGCTGGTGAGTCTGTTGGGAGTGGTTGGGAGTGGCTCCTTCTGGTTAGGCTGGCTGGGTGTGGTCGGGTGTGGGAAGAAACGGGCATGCAGACAGTGTGGGCGTGTTCCTCCTGCAAGAACTGGGGTGGGGGGGTAAACAGGAGACGAGGAGCCTGGCCCTGACTTGGACCAGAAAGAAGGCTGAGCACCGAGCAATTGACGCTTTCCAACCGTGGTGCCGGAGAAGACTCGGGAGAGCCCCTTGGACTGCAAGGAGATCCAACCAGTCCACACTAAAGGAGATCAGTCCTGGGAGTTCATTAGAAGGACGGATGCTGAAGCTGAAACTCCACTATTTTGGCCACCTGATGTGAAGAACTGAGTCATCTGAAAAGACCCTGATGCTGGGAGAGATTGAAGGCAGGAGGAGAAGGGGGCAACAGGATGAGACGGCTGGATGGCATCACCGACTCAATGGGCATGAGTTTGGGTGAACTCCAGGAGTTAATATTGGACAGGGAGGCCTGGCGTGCTGCAGTCCATGGGGTCGCAAAGAGTCAGACACAACTGAGCGACTGAACTGAACTGAATCTGGAGCTCCAGTTTGGGAAGATGGAAAAGTTCTGGAGATGATGCATTTCAGACTTCTTCAACTTTTTCCCTCTCCTCTTTCATTTTCATCAAGAGGCTCTTCAGTTCTTCGCCTTCTGCCATAAGGGTGGTGTCATCTGCATATCTGAGGTTATTGATATTTCCCCCAGCAATCTTGATTCCAGTTTGTGCTTCCTCCAGCCCAGCGTTTCTCATGATGTACTCTGCATATAAGTTAAATAAGCAGGGTGACAATATACAGCTTTTACGTACTCCTTTTCCTATTTGGAACCAGTCTGTTGTTCCATGTCCAGTTCTGACTGTTGCTTCCTGACCTGCATACAGGTTTCTCAAGAGGCAGGTCAGGTGGTCTGGTATTCCCACCTCCTTCAGAATTTTCCACAGTTTATTGTGATCCACACAGTCAAAGGCTTTGGCATAGTCAATGAAGCAGAAATAGATGGTTTTCTGGAACCGTCTTGCTTTTTCGATGATCCAGAAGATGTTGGCAATTTGATCTCTGGTTCCTCTGCCTTTTCTAAAACCAGTTTGAACATCTGGAAGTTCACAGTTCACATATTGCTGAAGCCTGGCTTGGAGAATTTTGAGCATGACTTTACTAGCGTGTGAGATGAGTGCAATTGTGCGGTAGTTTGAGCATTCTTTGGCATTGTCTTTCTTTGGGATTGGAATGAAGACTGACCTTTTCCAGTCCTGTGGCCACTGCTGAGTTTTCCAAATTTTCTGGCATATTGAGTGCAACACTTTTGGAGCATCATCTTTTAGGATTTGAAATAGCTCAACTGGAATTCCATCACCTCCACTAGCTTTGTTCGTAGTGATGCTTTCTAAGGCCCACTTGACTTCACATTCCAGGATGTCTGGCTCTAGGTGAGTGATCATGCCATCATGATTATCCGGGTCCTGAAGATCTTTTTTGTACATTTCTTCTGTGTATTCTTGCCACCTCTTCTTAATATCTTTTGCTTCTGTTAGGTACCTACCATTTCTGTCCTTTATTGAGCCCATCTTTGCATGAAATATTCCCTTGGAATCTCTAATTTCCTTGAAGAGATCTCTAGTCTTTCCCATTCTATTGTTTTCCTCTATTTCTTTGCATTGATCACTGAGGAAGGCTTTCTTATCTCTCCTTGCTATTCTTTGGAACTCTGCATTCAGATGCTTATATCTTTCCTTTTCTCCTTTGCTTTTCGCTTCTCTTCTTTTCACAGCTATTTGTAAGGCCTTCTCAGACAGCCATTTTGCTTTTTTGCATTTCTTTTCCATGGGGATGGTCTTGGTCCCTGTCTCCTGTACAATATCATGAACCTCCGTCCAGAGTTCATCAGGCACTCTATCTATCAGGTCTAGACTCTTAAATCTATTTCTCACTTCCACTGTATAATCATAAGGGATTTGATTGAGGTCATATCTGAATGGTCTAGTGGTTTTCCCTACTTTCTTCAATTTCAGTCTGAATTTGGCAATAAGGAGTTCATGATCTGAGCCACAGTCAGCTCCTGGTCTTGTTTTCGCTAACTGTATACAGCTTCTCCATCTTTGGCTGCAAAGAATATACTCAATCTGATTTCGGTGTTGACCATCTGGTGATGTCCATGTGTAGAGTCTTCTTTTGTGTTGTTGGAAGAGGGTGTTTGCTATGAGCAGTGAGTTCTCCTGACAAAACTCTGTTAGCCTTTGCCCTGCTTCATTCCGTGCTCCAAGGCCAAATTTGCCTGTTACTCCAGGTGTTTCTTGACTTCCTACTTTTGCATTCCAGTCCCCTATAATGAAAAGGACATCTTTTTTGGGTGTTAGTTCTAAAAGGTCTTGTAGGTCTTCATAGAACCGTTCAATTTCGGCTTCTTCAGCGTTACTGGTTGGGGCATAGGCCTGGATTACTGTAATATTGAATGGTTTGCCTTAGAAATGAACAGAGATAATTCTGTCATTTTTGAGATTGCATCCAAGTACTGCATTTCGGACTCTTTTGTTGACCATGATGGCTACTCCATTTCTTCTAAGGGATTCCTGCCCACAGTAGTAGATATAATGGTCATCTGAGTTAAATTCACCCATTCCAGTCCATCTTAGTTCGCTGGTTCCTAGAGTGTCGACATTCACTCTTGCCATCTCCTGTTTGATCACTTCCAATTTGCCTTGATTCATGGACCTAACATTCCAGGTTCTTATGCAATATTGCTCTTTACAGCATTGGACCTTGCTTCCATCACCAGTCACATCCACAACTGGGTATTGTTTTTGCTTTGGCTCCATCCCTTCATTCTTTCTGGAGTTATTTCTCCACTGATCTCCAGTAGCATATTGGGCACCTACTGACCTGGGGAGTTCATCTTTCAGTGTCCTATCTTTTTGCCTTTTCATGCTGTTTATGGGGTTCTCAAGGCAAGAATACTGAAGTGGTTTGCCATTCCCTTCTCCAGTGGACCACATTCTGTCAGACTCTCCACCATGACCCATCTGTTTTGGGGGGCCCCACACGGCCTGGCTTAGTTTCACTGAGTTAGACAGGGCTGTGGTCCGTGTGATCAGATTGGCTAGATTTCCGTGATTGTTGTTTCCGTCTGTCTGCCCTCTGATGCCCTTTCTCAGCACACACCGTCTTACTGAGGTTTCTCTTACCCTAGACGTGGGGTATCTCTTCACAGCAGCTCCAGCAAAGTGCAGCCGCTGCTCCTTACCTCGGACGTGGGGTAGCTTCTCACGGCACATTGAGGCGAGCGGCCGAGAGGAGGTGCCCCACGTCCAAGGTCAGTAACGGATATGATGCAGGTGAGGGTCAGACAACAGAGTGTACTTAATGCCCCGGAGCTGCACCTCAAATGGCCACCATGGTAAGTCCTGTGTGTATTTTTACTATAATTAAAAACAAAGTAAATGAAGCCTTAGTAAGTCCAATCTTTCTGGAAGATTCCATGCCCAGCTGATGTTTTTTTAAGTCCCTCTGGTGGTCACCCACCAAGATGAAGATGATGAAGATGTCGCCACGTGCCAACACAAAGCGGGAAACCCAGCCCGTCACGAAGGGAGTAAATGGCGGCTGCGTAAAATCCAGCCTCTGCAAGCAGAGGTGGAGCTCACAGTGCAGGCGCCCGAGAGCTGCTGCTGGCAACCTGCAGCTGTGTCGGCGGGCCCAGCGCTCTGTCCGCCGGCCCCGCGCGCACAGTTCCCTGTGCCCACCCCCGGCCTCCAGGCCCCACCAGTGGGGTCAGAGGTGCTCCTTGGAACCTGACCGTGGGCTTGCGGCCCCAGGTCTGAGGGCCCCCAGCCAGGTGCCCGCCTCACCGCAGGCTCCCTGAGCCCCCGCAGGCCTGCGCCCTTCTGCTCAGGGCCTTGGTGTGGCCGCTGCGGCTGCGAAGGTGGCCTTCACTTGACTGTCGCCCCTTTAGTGCCCACTCACCCTCACTTGCTGCCCAGGACACCGCCCCCACCTCCTGCGTGCCCGGAAAGACCTTCCTTCAGACCAGCAGTCGCCAAAGTGAGGCCCCATGAGTCCAGAGGTCCCCGAACCCCTGGGCCGGACTCCTTTCCCCAAGAACATCAGGGTGTCACCAGCTTCTCCACTGAGGTGACATCTGCATGGTGACGTGGAAGCTGCTGGTGGGCGCCCAGCCCCTGCTCCGCTGGGGCCTGTGCCCCCCACCCGGCGCTGGACACGGGTGCGGGGTGGTTGGATGGAGAGGGTGGCGGCCAGGCTTGTGGGGCGGTGGCGCTGCAGCGCCTGCAGACCTCAGAGCGTGATGCTGCACAGCTGAAACATGAAATAGAGACTCCCACAGCAACTCCACCCCAGGGCCGTGGGGAAGAAGAGAGGAGAGCCCAGCCCACTCCATCGTCGGGAGCTGGAACCTGCACGGACTCCCGCCCCGGGCCCTGCAGGGCAGCTGCTCCCTCCGTCCTGGCCTGGCCTCCGCAGCATCCTGTGTCCGGGAATCTGGCCGTGAGGTTCCCACAGGTGGAGGAGCACACCCTTTCTGCATTAAAGGGACTGCCTGCCGAGCTCATCGTGCACCTTACCTCATCAGGAGTGAGACTCAGACTTTCATTGAATGAAGTACTGGTTTTGTTTCTATATTTTCATTTACTGCATTGCTTTAGTGTTACCCATTGATGTATTACTACCAACTGTTGTCGTTTCCTGCTAGGCTTGACTTACTAGGGTTTTACTTCTGTGTTCTCAATGGATTTTTCTTTCTTTTCTGATCCTGGTGTCAGGGCTGTGCCAGTCTCATGAAACGCCACAGGCCTCCGCAGAGACCCTCCTCCTGAGACCTAGCCCTCGGTCCTGGGAGGGCGGGCCGAGGAGGAGGGGTCCTGTCCCCATCTCTGCTCCTCTGAAGGGTGCGTGTCGCTTGCTGGTGCTGGTTTTCGGCGGGGACCTCCCGCACCTTGTCAGCGGCTTCCCCGTCGCACGCTCTCTGGGGACGGTTGGGGGCGGTGCTATGAGACGGACACACGGACACTGCCGTCCTGCTCGGTGCACGTCGTCTCGAATGTCATTTCGTCCGATGATGACTTTAGTACGTTTGCTCTGCTGGGTGACGATCGCCTCGTATACATTTTGTTTTTTGTGTTTCGCCATCTTTTAGGGTGTCCCTTATCACCATGGGGTGGGATCACGTCTGTACTCAATTTGAGAGTCTCCGTCTTTAAATAGAAACCATCCAGCGGCTGCCATACCTTGGGGCCCACGTGCCATGGTCCGGCCCTCACTCCCACACGTCCTATTTCCACGTTCCCCCACTCTGCGTTTCTTGGCCTTTGCTGGATGGAGCTTTCTCTGTTCCATTTCTCCCTCTGGAAAGTTATCTATCCAATTTCTAGTGGTTACCCTAATTTTTAAATATAGGTTACCCAGGTTTTTAAAATAGTACATGCTCATTATAAAAACTTAAGGCGACACAAAATGAAAGGAAAGGATTGAAATTTAAAACCCTGCCATGCAAACCCTGGCTCACAACACAGCTCCCGACACCTGCAAAGTGTCCCCTGGAGGAAGAGTGGACGGGCCAGGGGACAGCACCAACTGCAGAAGCAGCCTCACGCGGCAGACGCAGATCTTCGCTAAGACCTTTGCGCTGTAGTCGAAACAGAGTTTTTCCTAAAGTGAAAGTGGAGAAATTGCTAAAATATGTTCTTCCTTCTCGAAAGTTCCTAAAAGATCCCACCAAACCAGGGTAGGGAGAAGAAATGACAAGAATACATTAAGAGGCTGGAGTGCTGCAAGACCGCGTGGCTTTTCTTCCGAAGCCCTGTGCTGTCTGGCTCTGGATTTGAGGAGGCGTCCCGCCTCTCTGCCCCGCTCGCCGCACCCCCGGCCTCCGGCCCCTGCCTGCTGTTCCCGCATGGCATCTCCGCCCCTGCGGCCCCAGCGCCCATGGGAACTGCCTGGTTTGACTGCGTTTTGCTGTCGTGTGGCCCTGTGCTGATCATTCCGGGTCCTTTCAGTCTTTGAATTCAGCTGACATTTTCCTTCCACTGTGTTTTCCTTATTGTGGTAAAGATACACATAATGTGAAATGTACCATCTTAGCCACTTTTCAGTATAAGATCTGTGGCTTTAGGTACCTTCACATTGTTGTCCAAAACTCCACCACCATCACCTCCGAAACCATCACCGCCGTCACCTCCGAAACTTTCTCGTCCTCTCAAACTGACGCTCCGTCCCCAGTGAACACCCACTCCCTACCCCCTCCCCCAGCCCGCGGCCCCTGCCGTCTGCTGTCAGTCTCTATGAATCTGACCCCCCTCGGAGAAGGGGGACCACATAATACTTGTCCTTTTGTGACAGGCGTATTCCACAGAGCGTGATGCTGTTCGGGTCCCTCCATGTTGTAGCAGGGACCCGAATTCCCCGCCTTCTGAAGGCTGGATGATATGCCCTTGCGCGTGGGGACCACACTGCTCTCCGTCCACTTGCCCGTGGACACTCGCGCTGCTCCTGCTCTGACTGGTCACCACACTGTGGTGTGCAAACGCCTGCTCAAGCCGCTGACTCCCACGGTAAAGGGTTGGGGCTTCCCTGGTGGCTCAGATGGTAAAGAGTATGCGTGCATTCACTTTGAGGGGGCGTCCCCACAAGTGGAACTGCTGGGTCACATGGCAATTCTGTGCATAGCACGTGAGGAGCCTCCATGCGGCCTTTCACGGCGGCCGCAGCGTGTGCAAGCCCGCAGTGGCGCACACAGGCTGCAGCTCCCCGTACCCCCGCCGCCCTCGCTCTGCTCTGCGTTGCATAGCCGTCGTGATGGGTGTGAGGTGGGCTCTCGTGTGGCTGGTTTTTCTTTTTTCCATGTGGCTTTGATTTGCATTTCCCTAATGGTCAGTGACTTACACTTTCCTTGAAGAGATACCCACTCAAGTATTTTGCCCTTGTTTAATCAGGTGTTTGTTTTCTGTTGTCGAGTTGTAAGAGTCTTTATTTATTCTGGACATTAGACCCTCCTCTGATGCATAATTTGAAACAGCTTCTCCTGTCCCAGGGTTTCCTTCCACTCTGATGACAGTGTCTTTGATGCATAAAAGACACTAAATTTGCTGAAGTCTAATTTATCTATTTTTTATTCTGCTGCCTGTTGGTATCATGTCCAAGAACTCAGTGCCAACCCATTAACGTGAAGGGCTTCGCTTTTGTTTTCTTCTGAGAGTTTGTGGTTTTAGCTCTTCTGTTTAGGCCTTTGACCATTTGGAGTTCATTTTTGTATATGGTGTTAAGTAAAGATCCAACTTCGTTCTGCTACTCGTGACGTCCAGCTTTCCTGGAGTCATTTGTTGAAAAAAATTGTCCTTTCCCCATTGAATGCTCTTGGCGCCCTTGCTGGAAATCGCCTGGCCATCTTTGTCAAGCACACATATTTCTGGGCTGCCCGTTCTCAGCTGTAGGTCTGTATCTTGGTCATCATGGCAAACTGCTTGATTACTGCAGCTTTGCAGTAACTTTCAAAAACAGAATGTGGTATGAGATTTAGGATAAATTGTTCTTTTTCAGCAAAAAAAAAAAATGACACTGTGATTTTAATAGAGGTTGTATTGAATCTGCAGATCACTTAGGATAGTACTGACCTCTTAATAATTTTCAGTCTTCCAAGACATGGACGCAGGATGTCTTTCTACTTGCTGCTAAGTCGCTTCAGTCTGACTCTGTGCAACCCCATAGATGGCAGCCGACCAGGCTCCGCCGTCCCTGGGATTCTCCAAGCAAGAACACTGGAGTGGGTTGCCATTTCCTTCTCCAATGGGTGAAAGTGAAAAGTGAAAGTGAAGCCACTCAGTCGCGTCCGACTAGTAGCGACCCCATGGACTGCAGCCCACCAGGCTCCTCTGTCCATGCGATTTTCTAGGCAAGAGTACTGGAGTGGCTTGCCATTGCCTTCTCCGGTCTTTCTACTTACATCTCTGTTAATATCTCTCAGCAACATTTTGTACTTTTCAGTGCATGAGTCTCCCGCCTCCTTGTTAATTCCTAAGCATTTTAATCTTTTTGATGCTATCATAAATGGAACTGTTAACTTCCTTTTGGATTGTTCACTATTGGTGTACAGAAATGCAGCTGATTTTGGGGTGCTGATTTTGTATCCTGCAAATTTGCCACATTTATGAATTTTAAAAGAGCTTTTGTGGAGTCTTTACAGCTTTCTACATTTAAAATCATGTCACGTGCAAACAGAGGTTAATTTTACATCTTCCTTTCCACCTCGGGTGGCTTTTATTTCCTTTTCCCCCTAATTGCTTTGGCTGGTACCTCTGTGCTGTGCTGAATCGAAGTGATGAAATTAACATCATGACTTTTCCTGATCCCACAGGAAACATTTTTATTCTTTCTCCACCAGTTATGATGTCTGCTGAGGGTCTTTTCATATGGCCATTATTGGGTCACGGTGGTTTAATTCTAGTCCCAGTTTGTTGAGTGTTTTCCTCAGTTAGATTTTTTTAGCTGAAGTATAATTGACATACAATTCTGTGTCAGTTTCAGGGTACAGCACAGGCTTTTCACACTTACACACAAGACGGTCATCATGGATGCTGAGTATTTTCACCATGAAAGTGCGCTGGACTTTGCTGAACACGTTCTGCGCCCGTTGCGATGGCCACATGCTCCTCCTTTCTTCCTCCTGACTCTCCTCCACACAGGGTCGCTTCAACACTGGCCAACTGAGCTTTGCCTCTGGGACCCGAGCAGGGCCACCGTCACAGCCACACTCAGAGCACAGCGGTCAGGGAGGCCCCGTTCTCCAAGACCAGTCGTGTGTGCCAGCTCTGTGGGCGAGGGGTCAGAGCGGCACAGAACAACACGCCACAGAGACACGAGGATGTCGGGCCAGGGCGATAGGAGCCAGGACCAGCCTCGGTCCACGTCCAGAGGAGCACAGACGGGCTCACACAACCCTGCCAAGGCGAGCTCCAGAGGGCCAGTGCCCCGGGGGCCTGGGGCAGGAGCCGCAGAAAGGCCCCCAAGCCTCCCCACCCCCAGCCATCTGTACCCAGGCCCCTGCACGGGAGCGCTGAGCACAGAGGCAGGGCCCACCCCCAGCCACCCATCCTCAGCCACTGCCCTGCACCCTCAGGCTGGGTCGGCGCATTCCAGCCTCTCAAGAGCTCACACCTGCACGGTGTGGACCCCCATGTGCGGGTTGGGTCATGAGTGAAGTTTAAAGACATTCCTCAGGGCCCGTCACCCCAAGAGACCCCAGAAGACATCAGATCATAGATGACCCGAAAAAGAGGGCAGGTTGAGGATCTCGTGGCAAAGACTACTTCTGACTGAACTGCTCAGGGAGGTGTGTCCTGAGAGGGGCCGGCCCCTGGGCCCCAGAGAAGGAGGTGGCCAGCCGCAAGCGGGGCCATGTGGGACAACCCTCGCCCCACCCGAGTCTGCTCCCCGAGAGTGAGAGGGCCACTGTCCACAGTGCTGAGCGGCCCGGCTCCAGCAGCAGGAAGTCGTACACAGGCGCTCCCTAAAGCCTCGGGGTAACACGGGGCTGGGAATGTTTAGCGACGGACTCGGGGCACACAGGACATGCTAGCAGGGAAAGAGGTGTGCTTCCGCAAGGGTCGGGGCACGATGGGGCTCACACAGACGGGGATCCTGCTCAGCCCCCATTCTCGGGGTCATGGGGGCTAAGGAGTGTAGGCGTCACCCAGGAACTGACGGGACACAGCTGTCTGCCCACAGCCACCAAACTCCCAGCAACCCCAAGGCCCTGGCTTCCGTCCTTGTCGGGCGAGGTGCCCATGAGGCCTGAGCTCCAGCGGGGGCGGTGCAGCGCCGGACAGAGCCTGAGCAGGGGCCAGCGATGGACAGTTGGGGCTTCCAGTCACGTGAGAGAAAGGCCACGGGAAGACAAGCCGTGCGCATCCATGAGAAGTGGCAGCGAGGGCCCAGGGCAGTGTGCGAGGAAAAGGGGGGCCACTGCGCTGGCAGCCTTGCTGGGCTTCAGCTCAGGGAAAGCAGACACTTTCTGGATGACAGAACTGTGCAGAAACAGACCAGACACTTGCTTGAAGGAGTGAGCTCCCTGTCCGCCCTGCACCTTCAGGAGCTGGCAGACCATCCGCATCAGGCCACAAAGAAGGGTGGGTGCCACCTGGAGAGGCAGGTGGGCCACGGTGTCCTCGCCCCAAAGTCACCCTTGACCTCTGGGGCTGGGGCCTGCCTGCACCCTGACCCTGGAGCCAATGTTCTGCCACTGTTGACAGGAACAGTTTGCAGCTGTGTGTCTATATATATTGGCTCTCCAAGCCCAGCTATTTATAACCTCTTCCAAACGGAACTATAAGGAAATGTGTTGGCAATTTTGTCTTTATTTCATAAAACACAGGATGAGGCCAAATGGGAGTCGGTTTCCGAATGAGCACAATTACAGATCTGAAAAATCGAGTTCACTTTTAGCTGCAAATATTATTTAGAGGAAATCTCTTGTTTTGTGAAAAGAAGCTGTGTGTTGACAAATTTATTTGCCTCACATTCTGGAGGGTTTAAAGCTTCCAGAGTCGGGGCTCTACCTTGAGCTGGGGGCTTGCATCCCACCCTCCAGGGACCCTTTCCCCTTTGGGGCTGGTTCAGGGTGACGTCACAGGTCACACGCAGCTGGAAAGGAGTGCTCCTCCCCCCACCACTGCCCCTGGAAGACCAGCCCGTCCAGTATCAGGTTCAGGAGAGTGCTCCCGCACCCCCACAGCTCAGCCCCCGGGCCTCCCACACAGGCACAAGCAGCCCCGCCCACCACCCGGAGACCCAGCTGCCCCTCCTTCCAGACCCTCAGTCCGAGCCCCCGCCCCGCCTCTGCCTCACAGGACCCTCAAGGGCCCCAGGGGTCCACAGGCTCCTCCTCTACTTGGGACAAAGGCCCTCCGTCCTCCACTTCCTCATTCCCGATGGTCCCTGCTCAAATGTCACCCCCTCACAGCCCGCATCTGCCGCCTGAGACACAATCGCGCCTGGTCACACCGACGACCCGCCAGCCCCTGCCTGTGTGTTTCCCGCCCCAGGAACTGCGTCCACACTATCCATCTCCCCACCATGTCAGCTGCCTCTCCTGGTGCCAGCTGCAGCCCAGGAAGACTTCCTGGAGGCGGCGTTTTCAACATCAACCTAGAAGCATGAAGAGAGTGATCACCCTCTGGGCTCAGGCTCCCCTCAGTCATGGGACTGGAATGCAGTGGCCTGTGGGCATGTGGCTGGAGCATCCTCCCTCATGGACAGAGACACCTGGAGCCCAGGCAGGCGAAGGGACAATCAGAGGCCAGATGAGGGCCCAAGGCTGGAGGAGGGGCGGAGCTGCCCACCACCCGCCTCTCTGCCCAGAGTCAGACCCACCTTCGCAGGACCTGGGACCTCTAGAGCTCCCCAACTGCTCGCCCTCCTGCTGGCCTTGGGGTCCTGCCCTCGGGGCCCGTCAGCATGTGACCCTACGTGGAATTTGTCTTGAGCATGCCCTTGAGACCAGCAGTGTGTACGGGAGAAAGCCACCAATCACGCCCCAAAGCCCCTCCGTCACCAGTTCCTCATTGTGTGACCTCAGCCAAGTCACTGCCCTGCTCTGGGCCTGTCTCCACTCCTGGAAAACGGTCAGGAGGCAGCTCTGTGCTGTGGTATGAAAAGAAGTGGCTGCATGGAAGTGAGCCGGCCAGGAGTCTGGAGCACAGCAGCCCGTAGTCACGTGGCATGAATGAGTGGGTTCATGGATGGGTCATCAGACAGTGGAGGGCAGGGCGATGGACGGTGGGTGGTGGGTGGGCAGACGGGTGGATGGATGGATGCGTGAGGCGAGGGGCTGGATGGATGGGAGACGGACGGCTGAGGGGATGGATGGAGAGGTGGGTGGGGGGTGGACGGGTGGCGGATGGACCAAAGAAAGAGTATCCCGCCCCATCATACCTCCAGCCCAGCACAGCACCGCCCCCAAGAAGATGCGCTTTGCTCAGAGGCAAGAGGTGGCCAGCTCGCCTGTGACCCCCAGGTTTCCACAGCACTGGACGCACAGAGAGCCTGGTCCTCCCGCACAGCAGCCCACGGGGCCTGGGCTGTCTGCTCTGTCTTTGTCCTGGAGCGAGAGGCCAGCGTCCCTGCCGGGAGAGAGGAGAATGGCCAGATCACACATACACGCAACCTCACCGCCAGACTAATGAAAAGTCAGCAATTAAATACATGCAGGAGTCAGAGAGAGATGCACAGCTACCCCCAGCTCCAGCCCTTCTGTCTTTAAAATTATGGTTAGTAATTAGCAGAGAATTTTGACTTAAAAAAAACAAGAGTAATAAGACATTTAATGGTTTCCAAACTAATTACAAATATGGCCATAATTGGAAAAGCAACTCCATAAAAATGATAACTTGGCTCACAGGAAAAACGGTGCGTGCATGGCCCATGGACATCAGGCCTCCTTTAATCTCTGGGGCCCAGAGGCTGAATGCCCTCCGGTCCGTGCCCTTCTGCTCCAGCCTCCGGGGAGCGGGGGACGGGTAAAGGAGCTTTTAGTATAGTTCTCATTTTTATACTTAATGGCTTTATTGAAATATAATGCACATATTATTCAACTCACCCATTTAAAGTGTACAATTCAGTGTCTTTTAGTATATTTATGGAATTCTGCAACTACTACCACCTCAATTTCAGAGTATTTTTATCAACCGCCAGCCCCACCCCCCGCTCTTGGCAACCACTAACCTCTGCCTCTCAGAGAAGTGTCCACCCCAGACGGTTCAGGTAATGAATCGTACAATACACAGTCCTTGGATCCCAGCTTCTTTTACTGACTTATCACTTCCGAGGTTCATCCATACTGTGATGTGTCGTTCTTCATTACTTTTCGTGGCTGAGTAATATTCCATTGTATGGACACACCGCGCTGTGCTTAGTCATTAATCTTCTGACAGACATTTGGACGGTTTCCATTTTTCGGCTGTTACAAATAGTACTGACATACGAATTTCTGGGGGCATGTTTCTGCTTCTCTTGGGTGTGTACCTAGGAGGAAAATTTCAGGGTCATCTGGTAACTTTGCATGTAACCATTTGAAACAGTGCAAAACTGTTTTTCGAAGTGGTTATAGCCTTCGTCATTCTGATCAGCAAAGCGCAGTTTGTTACTCTCTGTCCTTTAGGCGCCGGCCATCCTCCTGGGCGGGAGGCCGTGTCTCTTTGTGACTTTGACTTGCACTTTCCTGATGACTAATATAATAATGTTGAGCATCTTTTCATATGCTTACTGTCCATTTACATATCTTCTTTGAAGAAATATCTTTCAGATCCTTTACCCATTTTTCAATTAGTTATCATTTCTTGCTGAGTTGTAATGGAACCTCAGTGATAACAAGGAGAAGGGGATAACAGAGCATGAGATGGCTGGATGGCGTCACCGACTCGATGGACATGAGTTTGAGCAGACTCTGGGAGACAGTGAAGGACAGGGAGGCCTGGCCTGCTGCAGTCCGTGGGGCCGCAAAGAGTCAGACACGACTTAGTGACTGAACAACAACGATACCATATACAACTGTTGCATGTTCAAGACACAAATCATTATCAGAGGTAAGATTTGTAAATATTTACTCTAGTTCTCTGGGTTCTCTTTCTTTTCTTGATGGGGTCCTTTGATGCGCAAATCTTTTAGTCTTGGTGAAGTCCAGCTTATCTATGTTTTCCTTTGCTGCTTGTGTGTTTGGTGTCATATTTAAGAAATCATTACCTAATCCAAGGTCATGATGATTTATACCTATTTCCTTTTAAGAGTTTTATAATTTTAACTCTTACAGTTGGATCCTTGATTCATTCTGGTTTAATTTTTGCATGTGGTCTCAGGTAAGAATCCAAAATTTTTTTTTTTTTTTTGCATAAGCATATCCTGTTGTTCCAACACTATTAGTTGAAAAATGTTCTTTCCCTCCTAGAAATGCTCTTGGCACCTGTCAAAAATCAGTTGACTTTCAGGGTAAGGTCTTTCTAACATTTTGGGTTTTTAATTCATGTATTTATTTTTGTCTGTGCTGGGTCTTTGCGTTCCAAGAGGGCTCTCTCTGGCTGCAGTGAGCAGGCACTGCTCTCCAGCTGCAGGGAGCGGGCCTCTCCTGTGGAGGCTCCTGCTGTGGAGCACTGGCCCCAGGGCACCAGGTTCAGCAGTTGTGCTGGATGGGCTTACTGCCCCCAGCACGTGGGATCCTCCCAGACTCGGGACTGAACCCGTGTCCCCTGTGGCAGCAGGCAACTCTGAACCGCTGGACGCCAGGCGAGTCCCCACGTGAGCTTCTGTGCTGTGTTCTGGCTTCTGTTCTCCCCGCGGGCCTGTGTGTCCACCCTCACAGCAGCACCACGCTGGCTCCTTAACTGCAGCTTCAGTTTCAAAAACAGGAGATATGGCTCCTCCAACTGTGTTCCTCCTTTCTCAGGATTGCTTGACCCTCTTCAGGGTTCCGTGAGCGTCCATGCGAATTTTAGAAGGACGTTTCTGTTTCCACAAAGAAGTCAGCTTAGATTTTCGTCGACATAACAATCTGTAGACCAGTCTGGGGGTACTGCCATCTTGGGCTTGGCTGGTGACTCAGGTAAAGAATCCGCCTGCAATGCCGGAGACCAGGGTTCAATCCCTGGGTGGGGAAGATCCCCTGGAGGAGGGTACGGCAACCCACTCCAGTATTCTTGCCTGGAGAATCCCCATGGACAGAGGAGCCTGGCGGGCTACAGTCTGTGGGGTCGCAGAGTCAGACACAACTGAGCAACCAACACTTTCACATTGCCATTTTAATGATATTAAATTTTCTGACCGTGAACACGTCCTTGCATTTATTTGCTGCTGTGTCACTTCAGTCGTGTCCGACTCTGTGTGACCCCATAGACAGAGCCCACCAGGGTCCCCTGTCCCTGGGATTCTCCAGGCAAGAACACTGGAGTGGGTTGCCATTGCCTTCTGCATTTATTTGGATCTAAATTATCTTAACAGTGTTTCATAGCTCAGAGTCCACGTTTTGCTCCTCTTTTGTTGAGTTTATCCCTCAATGTCTTGTTATTTTGCTGGTCTTACGGGTGTCACTGTGATATTTTGACAGTGTTATGGGCGTGACTGTTTTCCTAATATCATTTTCAGTCTGCTCAGCGCTACTGTGGAGAAGTACAGTCTCCTTTCGTGTTTGGCTCCGTATTCTGCAGGCTTTCTGAACTCCTCTGTCGGCTCTAATAGGTCTCTTCCCCGTCTATCTGTCTGTCTGTCTACCAAGCCACCCGTCTCCTCAGGCATCACACCCAGCCCGTGAGGCTCAGCTGATGCGCTGCTGCTCTCCCTGCTCGGCCGTAGGTCACTCAGCAGGGAATGCAACGAAATCCAGGCAGGGGCGGTGCTAAGCCAGTCTTTGAGGTTTGCTCTTGCCTGGGGTGGGGGCACTTCTCACATCTTTCCGTGGTTCCTTCTAGTGGCCCACGAGGTAGCGAGTGCTATTAACTAAGAAGAGTTACTCTTCTCCAGTCATCTGAGGAGGTTGTCTGAGGAG
Source organism: Moschus berezovskii (assembly GCF_049115385.1). NCBI lineage: Eukaryota > Metazoa > Chordata > Mammalia > Artiodactyla > Moschidae > Moschus > Moschus berezovskii. The sequence continues at coordinate 122,968,671 of NC_142465.1, forward strand.
GCCTTACAAATAGCTGTGAAAAGAAGAGAAGCGAAAAGCAAAGGAGAAAAGGAAAGATATAAGCATCTGAATGCAGAGTTCCAAAGAATAGCAAGGAGAGATAAGAAAGCCTTCCCAGTGATCAGTCCAAAGAAAGAGAGGAAAACAATAGAATGGGAAAGACTAGAGATCCCTTCAAGAAAATTAGAGATACCAAGGGAACATTTCATGCAAAGCTGGGCTCAATAAAGGACAGAAATGGTATAGACCTAAGAGAAGCGGAAGATATTAAGAAGAGGTGGCAAGAATACACAGAAGAACTGTACAAAAAAGATCTTCACGACCCAGATAATCACGATGGCGTGATCACTCACCTAGAGCCAGACATCCTGGAATATGAAGTCAAGTGGGCCTTAGGAAGCATCACTATGAACAAAGCTAGTGGAGGTGATGGAATTCCAGTTGCGCTAATTCAAATCCTGAAAGATGATGCTGTGAAAGTGCTGCACTCAATATGCCAGCAAATTTGGAAAACTCAGCAGTGGCCACAGGACTGGAAAAGGTCAGTTTTCATTCCAATCCCAAAAAGGCAATGCCAAAGAATGCTCAAACTACCACACAATTGCACTCATCTCCCATGCTAGTAAAGTCATGCTCAAAATTCTCCAAGCCAGGCTTCAGCAGTACGTGAACCGTGAACTCCCAGATGTTCAAGCATGTTTTAGAAAAGGCAGAGGAACCAGAGATCAAATTGCCAACATCTGTTGGATCATCGAAAAAGCAAGAGAATTACAGAAAAACATCTATTTCTGCTTCATTGACTATGCCAAAGCCTTTGACTGTGCGGATCACAATAAACTGTGGAACATTCTGAAAGAGATGGGAATCCCAGACCACCTGACCTGCCTCTTGAGAAACCTGTATGCAGGTCAGGAAGCAACAGTCAGAACTGGACACGGAACAACAGACTGGTTCCAAATAGGAAAAGGAGTACGTCAAGGTTGTATATTGTCACCCTGCTTATTTAACTTCTATGCAGAGTACATCATGAGGAACGCTGGGCTGGAGGAAGCACAAGCTGGAATCAAGATTGCTGGGAGAAATATCAATAACCTCAGATACACAGATGCAAGCAGGGGCAAGATACACCACCCTTATGGCAGAAAGTGAAGAGGAACTAAAAACGTCTCTTGATGAAAGTGAAAGAGGAGAGTGAAAAAGTTGTCTTAAAGCTCAACATTTAGAAAACTAACAGAATGGCATCCAGTCCCATCAGTTCACGGCAAATAGATGGGGAAACAATGGAAACAGTGGCTGACTTTATTTTTTGGGCTCCAAAATCACTGCAGATGGTGACTGCAGCCATGAAATTAAAAGACACTTGGTCCTTGGAAGGAAAGTTATGACCAACCTAGACAGCATATTAAAAAGCAGAGACATTACTTTGCCAACAAAGGTCCGTCTAGTCAAGGCTGTGGTTTTTCCAGTGGTCATGTATGTTTGTGAGAGTTGGACTGTAAAGAAAGCTGAGCGCCAAAGAATTGATTATTTTGAACTGTGGTGTTGGAGAAAACTCTTGAGAGTCCCTTGGACTGCAAGGAGATCCAGCCAGTCCATCCTAAAGGAGATCAGTCCTAGGTATTCATTGGAAGGACTGATGCTGAAGCTGAAACTCCAATACTTTGGCCTACTGATAAGAACTGACTCATTTGCAAAGACCCTGATGCCGGTAAAGATTGAGGGCAGGAGGAGAAGGGGACGACAGAGGATGAGATGGCTGGATGGCATCACCGACTCGATGGACATGGGTTTGGGTAAACTCTGGGAGTTGGTGATGGACAGGGAGGCCTGGTGTGCTGTGGTTCATGGGGTCGCAAAGATTCGGACACGACTGAGCAACTGAACTGAACTGCACTGATCTTTCAGAGGCTTGAACTGGCACTCACTCTCTTTCAGATGAAGCTGGTTCCCTTGGGAAGCCTTTGGTGTGGTCCTCTCGAGGGACCCCCTCTCCCCTGGACAGTTTCTGAGCCACACTCTAGGCGAGGTGTGGCCTGTGGGCATCAGGCTGGCTTCTCCTGCAGGAAGGGGCAAGAGCAGTCCGGTCCCTGCCGGTCAGCCCTCCACAGCTGGGGCAGACCCTCCCGCCTTCTGGCCGCCCTCCAGGAGTGGATCGCAGGGCGTCCTGGAGCTGAGGGGCGGGCGTGGGGGCTGGCGAGCTGCAGAGTCCTGGAGCGGCAGGGGGCAAGCCCCTTCATCCAGGGCTTCACCCCCTGGAGTGGTGCTTCCGTCAGGCCAGGCTGGAGCCCCAGCTCTCGGAATTCTCACCAAGTTTTAGTAAATTTTCCTGAGTAAATATTTCTTCATTTGCTGTACGCCCCGAAGACAATTTCAACACACTCTAAGTGGGTTTTCTAAAGAGTCCTGTGAGCTTGGCCTGCTCTGCTAGGGGCCATCTTTAGAGCTCCTTCAGCTGTCACTGCTGGAGAGGAGCTCCCACCAGCATCAGTGTCTAGATTCCTGGTTCTGGCTCAGACCCCTATGCATGCAGCTGCCTCTTGGACACCCCGCCCTTTAGTTCTTTAAGGACCATACATCTCCTAACTTGACGCTGCCCAGGCTCACTGTCTGTAAAGCCTCCTGTGCCCCCGGGGAATGTGAGGTCCTCAGCAGCCTCTGTCTGCACGCCTCTCGTCCGGGGGGATGGTGGGGGCCAGCCTGCTCCTCTCCTGCCCACCTGTCCCGAGGCCCTGGGAGCCTCAGGGGCCCTGGGGATCAGGACTCAGGGCTGTGCCTCGGCCCGCCCAGCTGGACATCCTCTCCGCCGCGACATCCAGGGATGCTCGCTCCACGTCCAGCTACGGCCTCAGACCCCCAGCCACTCAAGCAGGTGGGAGCCCCCCACATCAGGACTCCCCTCATCCCCGCCACACCCCACAGCAGCCGCCCGAGGTCCCTGCCAGCACAGGGGTCACCCTACATGGAGCTGGGTCCCACACCCCGTGCCGGGGGTCTGGGGACAGGGCCAGGGTGGCCACTGTGGGGGCCGCAGTCTAGGGGAGGGAGGGGGAGTGACCCTCCCCTGAGGGGCCCCCAGGTTGCCCTTGGGGCCAGGGGATCCGCACGGGTCATGGTGTGGGTCGAGGTGCCTGCCGGCTGATCAGGATCACCGCCTAGGGCCAGCCCTGCTCTGCTCCAGAGACAGGATCCTCCCGCTCCAGGCTCTGCAGCCTAGACTCGAAGAGGGGTTTCCTGACACCACACAGGGGAGGCAGCCCCACAGGGTCTCAGCAGACTCAGGCCCCCTGTACCCTCACCCTGTGGTCTGGATCGGTGTGAGGGTCTTCTGGGTCCACAGCAACCCACCCACCTGCCTGGTTAGAAATCACACACAGAACACACCCCGTGTGAAGACCCACAGAGCCCATGGGCCCCACATCCTGCCTGGAGCAGATCCCCCACCCAGCTCTCAAACATGCCATTAATTAACAGTGGGGTACAGATGTGAGAGCTGGACTATAAAGAAAGCTGAGCGCCGAAGAACTGATGCTTTTGAATTGTGGTGCTGGAGAAGACTCTTGAGAGTCCCTTGGACTGCAAGGAGATCCATCCAGTCCATCCTAAAGGAGATCAGTCCTGGGTGTTCATTGGAAGGACTGATGCTAAAGCTGAAACTCAAATACTTTGGCCTACTGATGCGAAGAACTGACTCACTGGGAAAGACCCTGATGCTGGGAGAGATTGAAGGCAGGAGGAGAAGGGGACGACAGAGGATAAGATGGTTAGATGGCATCACTGACTCAATGGACATGAGTTTGAGCAAGCTCCGTGAGTTGGTGATGGACAGGGAGGCCTGGTATGCTGCAGTCCATGGGGTCGCAAAGAGTCAGACACGACTGAGCTACTGAACTGAACTGAACCGCTACAAAATCCAGCAGAACGTCCCATTTCTGCCCAAAGCTACTACTTAAACTTTTCCTGTTGTATATTTCACACTCCCCCCCAGACTCCGAGTTCACAGGAATGGGTCGCGGGCACTGCCCTGGTGGCTCGGTGGATAAGAATCCACCTGCCACGGCAGGAGGCAGGGGTTTGATCCCAGATCTTGGAAGATCCCACGTGCCAAGGGGCACCGATGCCCGTGTGCCACAACTGCTGAAGCCTAGGAGCCACGAGCCTGCTCACCGCAACTGCTCATGCAGCGGCGAGGGCCCAGAGAACACAAAATAGTAAATACATAAAATTAAAAACAAGAAAAGAAGCTGAGGCTGGTGACAGCCGGAGCGGCCTGGCCCGCAAAGAGCACTTCTGCCACCTGGTGGCCGTGCCGGGGATGACACCACCCGCGGGAAAGCCCAGCCCAGGGGAACGGGAACCCTGCAGACGGGAGTCCACGCCCTGCAGGGCAGCGGCCAGAGAGCAGGAGCCTTAGACGCTGCAGGAAACTCCTGCTGGCTGCCACGCTCTCCCGGGGCTTGAGTTCACAGTCTGCAGCCGGTCTCCCCTCAGCCTCCCTGCCGTCCCCCTGAGCCCGGTAGGCACGGAACAGATCCCGGAGAACGGGACCCCGGGCCCAGCAGCGGGTGGACAGGGAGGAGCCTGTGCCGCCCCAGACCCCCAGGCCAAAGGGCTGGAAGGGAACGGTCTCGGCTTCTCCATGGGCAGGGCCTCCGTCAGCACCCACCTCCGCTTCCAGCCTCCCCTGAAGGCCCCAGGTCCCAGCGAGGATGAGCGAGGGTGAGAGCAGTGCCCACAGACAGCACGTCTCCCCAGGCCTGAGGCCAGAGCCCAGCCTGGGAGCCGTGCTGGAGAGCGGGGCACATGGTGCCCGGTCGGGGCACCAGGTCAGATCGAGCGGGAGGGGCTGGGGCAGGAGGAGAGGGGCCCACCCAGTGGGAGGAGGTGAGGGGCCCAGGCAGAACTGCTCCCACCCTCCATTCAGGAAACCTGTGCTCCCTGCAGGGTTCACCCAGACTTTCTTTTCTCCTTTATTCGTAGATCAGCCACATCACGTAAATTCAAGATCCTAAATATTATTTAATGCATTTTCTTGCTTTTAAGCAAAATTTATTTTTATCAATAAAAATCACTGCATATGCACTGCAGTTAAGAAAACCCTCCTTATAAACAGACCCTGAGCAATTATACAGTTTGTTCTGGGAAACCCACCTCTGATAGTAAATGGCCCAGGGGGTCCCACCTGGAGCTCAGAGAAGCCCTGCCCTCTTGACACCCCACCTGCATGCACGTATGCAGTAGGTGACTAATGTGTGTCCGTGAGAGGCAGGCTGAAGTGGGCAGGAGTGTCCTCAGAGGGCCGGTCCTCACGGAGCCCCAGGCTGGCCTGGGCCCCAGGAGCTGCTGGACAGTGAGACCTTGGTGGGGGCAGCTTCTCAGGGCCCCCAGGGGGCCGGGAGGACGGGGGGCGGGCTGCAGAGGCCCCTCAAGTCCAGGTCCAAGAGGACACCTTCCGTGGCCCAGCCGCAGGACTCAGGGTCCCGTGGCGTCACGGGGCATCCTGAGGGGATCTGAGGAGTGCCCCCCAAGCCCTGCTGAACTACGAGCACAGCGGCGGAGCGCCCCGCTTCGCTCGGACCCCACCGTCGCCGCGGGGCCACTTAGAATGGCGGTGTGCTTCAGAGAAGGACAGGTGAGCACCATCGTGTGCCTGCAGCTGCTGCACGAGAGCAGGACAGCAGCTTGTCTGTGAAGCTGGACCAGGGCCACTTCCTGGGCTTTCATTTACGACAGAGCCAGACGGCTTCTTTTAATCCCTTCCAAGCATTTTCTTGGGATGAGCAAGGGGCCCCTGCTGAGGCCACCCCTGGGGATGGATCAGGGTGACGGGTGTGAACTCAAAGGGAAGCAAATTTCCCCACCTCCTCAGAGATTAAGATCTGCAGGTTAAACGTGAATCTGGACAGACCCCAGAGCTGGGCTCTTCTGACCCTGTTTTAAAGGTGAAAGTCGGGGCTTCCCTGGTGGCTCCATGGTGGAGTCCGCCTGCAGGGGACACGGGTTCGACCCCTGGTCTGGGAAGATTTCACATGATGGGGAGCAACAAAGCCCTGCACTGCAGCTGCTGACCCTGTGCCCTGGGACCCGTGGTCTGTAGCAAGAGAAGCCCTCCTACCACAACTAGAGAGTGGCCCCCATGCTCCACAGCTGGAGGAGAGCCGCACAGCAGCCAAGACCCAGGACAACCAAAGGTACATGAATGATGCTTAACACCGACGGATGCTGCACAGCGGGACTTTTAGCCTGACAGGTGGCGTCAGCTTCCGAGGAGCAATGCTGACAGTCGGGTGGTGATCAGGGCTCCAGGAGGAAATCGCCCAAATAAGCCGGAGCCCAGGAAGCCATGCCAGGCCTCCTCCTGTCTTGCCCCTCCAGGCCATGCGGCCTGTAGATGAGCTGGCAGGAGCTCCTTGGAGAAGCGGACAAGACTCGAACACCCCTCAGCTTGAGCGGTGGGTTTCACACCAACAGCAAGAAGAATGGAGGCCAAGCCCTCACATGAAGCTGTGGCCTTGGGACTTGTGAGGGCTGCCCCGGGATGGAGATGGGCTCCACACGGCACCCGCCTCCTCAGAGGGGGCTAGCCGGCACCCCAGACCGTTCCCAGAATCCGGGGAGCACGGGGCATGGAGCATGCATGGTACAGTGAAGTCAGCTAAGATGTTGGACACAGGTAAGGACCAGCTGGATGGCCGGATCCTGGGTGGACGGCTGGGTGTTCAGGGGGACTCCCAGGACATGACCAGGATGCCTAGATATTCAGGGGGACAGCTGGGTGTTCAGGGGGACACTCGGGACATGACCAGTTTGCCTAGATATTCAGGGGGACAGCTGGGTGTTCAGGGGGACACCCGGGACATGACCAGGATGCCGAGATATTCAGGGGGACGGCTGGGTGTTCAGGGGGACACCCGGGACATGACCAGGATGCCTAGACATTCAGGGGGACGGCTGGGTGTTCAGCGGGACATGCAGGACACGACCAGGATGCTGCGGCCCTTGGCCCTGGGGGTCCTGGAGGCAGAGCGTCAATCGCCATAGCTTGCGCCTCGGGATCCACCAGTGTCAGGGTGGGGAGGGGTCTCAGAGCAGACCCTCTCAGGATCCTCCCTGCCCAGCTTGGCTCCCCCAAGAAGGGGTCCTCCTTCCATCAGCCAGGCGCTGGGTGGCTCAGGAGGGTCTCCGTGCCCAGGAGCACAGCCACAGGGCAGCGTGCCCCTGTCTCCGCCTGCCCCCAGCTGGGCACCAAGACTCCGGTCTGAGCTGCAGCAGAAGCAGAAACAGACCTCAAGGCTGCTTTGCGTCTCCTGGGGACAAGCTCCCTCGGGTCCGTGCGTCTGTCTCCAGTTGTAAAAGATGTTTCCGTGTAGAGTTCTTGGTTCCAGTATCCTATTGCAATACTCTCGTAATGTTGACCCACCGAGTCCTGCTTGCTTATTTCTGAGGATAACTTAGCTGTCATTCTTACCTCTGTTCTTCTCCCTGCATGTGGGATGTTCTCTTTCAGTTCAGTTCAGTCCCTCAGTCATGTCCGACTCTCCGCAACCCCACGAATCCAGCACGCCAGGCCTCCCTGTCCATCACCAACTCCCGGAGTTCACTCAAACTCATGTCCACAGAGTTGGTGATGCCATCCAGCCATCTCATTCTCCGTCGTCCCCTTCTCTCCCGCCCCCAATCCCTCCCAGCATCAGAGTCTTTTCCAGTGAGTCAGCTCGTCGCATGAGGTGGCCAAAGTATTGGAGCTTCAGCTTCAGCATCAGTCCTTCCAATGAACACCCGGGATCGATCTCCTCTAGAATGGACTGGTTGGATCTCCTTGCAGTCCAAGGGACTCTCAAGAGTCTTCTCCAGCACCACAGTTCAAAAGCATCAATTCTTCGGCGATCAGCTTTCTTCACAGTCCAACTCTCACATCCATACATGACCACGGGAAAAACCATAACCTGACTAAATGGACTTTTGTTGGCAAAGTGATGTTTCTGCTTTTTAATATGCTGTCTAGGTGGTCATAACTTTCCTTCCAAGGAGTAAGCGTCTTTTAATTTCATGGCTGCAGTCACCATCTGCAATGATTTTGGAGCCCAGAAAAATAAAGTCTGTCACTGTTTCCACTGTTTCCCCATCTATTTGCCATGAAGTGATGGGACTGGACGCCATGATCTTTGTTTTCTGAATGTTGAGCTTCAAGCCAACCTTTTCACTCTCCTCTTTCACTTTCATCAAAAGGCCCTTTAGGTCATCTTCACTTTCTGCCCTAAGGGTGGTGTCATCTGCATATCGGAGGTCCTGTTAGCACTCATTTTAAGCAATGTACCTGTGTCCTTTTCCTCATGTGCTTGGAGTTTATCAAGCTTCTTAGATGTGTCGGTGGATGGGTGGATAGATGGATGGATGGAGGATGGATGGATACACGGATAAGTGGGTGGGTGGACGGGCGGCTAGATGAACGGATGGGTGGATAGATGGATGATGGATGCATCGCTGGGTGGATGACAAACAGAGGGAGAGGTGGATGTTCCTCAACGTCAGCAGAGCGCGCCCAGAGCTCATGACCCCGCTCGGTCCTGAGCCCCCTCTCACCTGGCAGCTGTGCCATAAATACTCCCGGGGGCTGATCAGCCACCTTTGAAGACTCACTGCACAAGATCACCAGCTCCCTGAGGTGCAGTTCCACCCCGCCCCGTTACACACAGGGGAGTGGAGACGAAGACGGCCCTGAGGACCGGCAGTCAGCCACCGGCCCGGGTCCTGCACACGCCTCGTCACTGCCCCGCCCAACCAGCCACCCCACACCCGAGGACCACCTTCTGAACGCGGCGCCTCACTCAAATCCACCTCCTCGATCCAGAAGCCCCTTGAGGGACGTTCTCACTGCAAAACTTACTCATTCCCTATTGGGTTGTTTCGTCTGCCTTCAGCACACGTTTGCAGCATGCAGCTCCTCTGCCCAGGCAGGCGAGCAGCAGACACACAGACGGCAAGCTGAGACTGCACAAGGGCCTTGGGCCCCAGAGAGGAGGTCCCTCACTCAGGAGAGGGAGGGAAGAGACCAGAAGGCTGCCTGGAGGAGGTGCCTCTGCAGCCATCGGTCAAAAATGAGCGGGAAGTCATCCAGCATCTCATCTCTGAGGATGATGCTCCCTGTAAGTTTTCGTGGCTCTACAAGCTAAAGAAGTTCCACTCAATCCCTGTTTTGCTAAGAACTGTTATCAGGAAGGAGTATCATATTTTACCTATTGTATCTATGGACATAGCTCTGCGAAACTTTCTCCCTAGCCCGCTGATGGATTACATTAGTTGATTTTTAAATGCTGAACCAACCTTTCAAGCCCAAAACAAACCCCACTTGTATCATATTTTACCTATTGTACCTATGGATATAATTCTGCAAAACTTTTCCCCAGCCCATTGATGGATTACATTAGTTGACTTTTAAACGCTGAGCCGACCTTTCAGCCCAAAACAAACCCCACTTGTTCGTAGTCACAGCTCATTCCTTTCGTACACTGTCGGATTCGATTTGCTAATGTTTTGTCGAGAGCTTTTGCATCCTACATGCGTGAAAAATCCTAGCCTATAGTCTCCTTTTCTTGTAATTAATTAATTAATCTTTGTCTTGGCGCTAGAGCGACAGAGCTTCACAGATGAGTTACGAGACAGCCCCTCCGCTGTTTCCAGGAACCGGCATAATGTCTCCCTTCATCGTTCGGCACAATTCACCGGTGAGGCCGTCTGGGGAAGGTGCTGTGTGCGTGCTCAATCTCTCAGTCGTGTCCGACTCTTGGCGACCCCATGGACTGTAGCCCGCCAGTGTCCTGTGTCCATAGGATTTTTCAGGCAAGCATACGGGAGTGGGTGTCCATTTCCTCTTCCAGGGGACCTTCCCGACCCATGGTTTGAACCGACGTCTCTTGCATCTCTTGTATTGGTAGGCAGGTTCTTTACCACCAATGCCATTTGGGGATGTTGCTGCTGCTGCTGAGTCTCTTCAGTCGTGTCCGACTCTGCGTGACCCCATAGACGGCAGCCCACCAGGCTCCCCCGTCCCTGGGATTCTCCAGGCAAGAACACTGCAGTGGGTTGCCATTTCCTTCTCCAATGCATAAAAGTGAAAGGGAAGTCGCTCAGTCCTGTCCGACTCTTCGCAACCCCATGGACTGCAGCCTACCAGGCTCTTCCATCCATGGGATTTTCCAGGCAAGAGTACTGGAGTGGATTGCCATTGCCTTCTCCATTGGGAAGGTTGCTAATTGTTAATTCAATTTCTTTAATAGGTATGGGCCTATTCAGATTGCCTGTTTCTTGCATGAGCTTTGGCAGATTGTGTCCTTGAAGGAACTGGTCCATCTCACCTAGATGATAAAATTAGCGGCACAGAGTTGCTCCCAGTATTCCCTTACTGCCCTTTCAGCATCCATGGGATCTGTAGTGGTGGCCCAGTTTTCTGATATTATGAATTTGTGTATTCTCTGTGTGTTTTTGGCCTTGATAGGGATTGATCAATTTTACTGCTCTTTCCAATGAGCCCACTGTGAGTGTCCATGGCCGTCAGTGCTGTGTCCCTGCTTCCCACCTCATTAGCGTCTACTGTTTTCTATCCCTCTTTCTCTTCTTCTTTCTTTGGATTCAGCTTGTTGTCCTGTTCCAGTTTCCTAAAGTAAGAGCTTAATTGTCGGTCCCAGATCTCCCTTCTTTTCTGATACACCCATTCTTCTGTAAATTTCTCTGTAACACTACTTTTGCTGCATCCTACCCATTTTGATAACACAGTTTCGTTTTCATTTACTTCATAATATTTTTCAGCTTCTCTTGAGCCTTTCCTTTGACCTTCGTGCTGTTTCTTCTGCAGATAATTGGAGGTTTTCCAGCCATCTCTCTCTTACGGATTTCCCGTTTAATTCCATTGTGGTCTGAGAGCGTAGTTTATAAGATTACAAGGCCTTTGAACTTGTGAAGGTTCATTTTGCAGCCCAGAATGCTGTGAGCCTGAGAAGAATGCCGCTGCTGCGCTTGGGGAAGGTGTCAGCCGCGGGCAGCCGGTGGACGGCGCTGTGACTTCAGCTCCATCTTTATAAGCATCCCTCTGCCCCGTCCTGACAGGAGCCCAGGCCCACTGTCAGTGGATTCGGCCATCTGTCCTCGCAGGTCGAGCGACCTTTGCCCGCTGCTCGGACGCTCTGCTGTCGGGGGCAGGTACATCTACCTCTGCCAGGCAGTCAGAGGGATGAGGCGGAAGGGCGAAGGAGCTGGGGGCTTGTCTGGGCAGGGAGGGGGCCACACCGAGGGGAGGGAGCCAGGTCCGGGCCAGTTTGGCGAACCCAGAGAGGGGAGCCTAGGCTCACCCTCCCCAGGGAGCATGTGCATTGGATACCAGGGGCTCAGACCCCTGTGTTCACACGGCAGACAGACACGGGCCGGTCCCAGGCCGCCCACGTCCTGCTGCCCACCCTGTGTGTGGCCCCCGTGAGTGTGGGCAGGACCCGTGACTCGCTTCTGAACAAGGGAACACATCACAAGTGAAGGTGTCCGTGACCTCCTCACGTGGGAACTGTCTCCGTGGACCGGGGCAAAGCGGCCACTTTAGGACAAACACACACCAGGATGGAGGGTGGCCTCTGGCCAACAAACAGGCAGCAGAAAGGGAAGCCAGAGTCCTGTGACCAAAGGAAGCTCGACAGGGCCAGCCGCTCCACTGAGCGCAAAGCACCGCGGCAGCGGGAGGCCACAGCGGAGGCCCGGCAGCACCGGCCCGCCCGCAGAGACCGCAGGTGAGGCGCGTGCGAGGCCTGAGCTCCCGGCAGAGCTCAGCAGCGCAGGGGCCGCCGCAGCTAGTCCCCAGGCCAGGCCCAGGAGCCCGGGGATGTCACCAGCGGCCCCAAACCCACAGTGCTGAGAGCCGAGCTCAGGAAGGAAGCAGGGCAGAAAGTGGGGAGCAGCAGGCGTGGGTGGGCCGGGGTCCAGGGGGGCCCACGAGACTGGGGTGCAAGGCCCCCCACCCCAGCCAGCCCCCAGCTCCAGCTCCTGGCTCCCAGTCCAATTCGCTGGGGACGGTCAGTGGAAGTGACGAAGCCGGTGGCATCAGGTACGAGCTGTGGTGAGGGGTGACAGACCTGGGGCCGTGTAGGGGGAGGGGCGGTGCCTGGCGGGCCAGTGGAACACATCATAATGCACGCAGTTTGGGGAGAATTACCATATTTTTCAAATGCCTTCAAACTTATTTTCCTTCCACCGTCCCCAAGTTTCTCCAGCCCCATTGCTGATTAGTTCCAGCTAAATCTGCCTTTTCTCATCAAAAGAAAAGATCATGCATTTTATTTTCAATTAAGTTGCAGGAATCCATCAGGAGTAATCCAGCCAAACCTCATCATTCACAATCCAATTTCTCAAACTGCCAGGAGCCGGGAGGTGTGAGGCAGGGTGGGCCTGGGGGTCACCCCAGGGGGGTGCGTCCACTCCCCCCCCAGTCTGGGTAAGGGCTGCGGCATGCCCAGAAGAGTTGCTGGCAGGGCACATCGCCAACCGTGCCCAGAGCCCCTCAGGGCGCCCATGGACCTCACTGGCAGAACTCGGGCCCTGGCCGCCCACCAGGAGGGCGGTTCCCAGACCCCCGGGGAGCTGCAAGCAGGGATCTGGATCCCCAACCCAGCCCCCCGGCAAGACTAGAAGCAAAGTGGCCCCAAGGCTTCCCATCCCACGTCCCAGGGGGGTCCGGTGGGGCCTGCGGGTGGGCTGCGTCCCCGCGTGACCTGTCCTCCTGTCTCTCTGGACATGACCTCGCCTGCGTCCCAGGTCCCATCTGACCGGGCACCTGTGCTTCTCAAGGCCACAAAAGCCGTGTGGCCCTCCGAGGTCCCCGGGTCCACAGACTGCACATTCCTGGCTTGGCGGGGCCGCGTCCCGGCCGCAGAGGTGGGACGAGTCAGTGGGCCTGAGAGCATGCAACCAGCCCCGCCCCGGCCCCGCCGGGCCCGGCCCCGCCACACCACACCCCGGCCACGCCCCGGCCACGCCACGCCACGCCCCCGGCCACGCCACACCACGCCCCCGGCCACGCCCGGCCACACCCAGGCTACGCCCAGCCCCAGCCCCGCCACACCCCCGCCCCGCCCCGGCCCCGCCACGCCACGCCCCCGGCCCCACCCCGGCCACGGCCACGCCCCGCCCCGCGCCGGCCCCGCCCCGCCCCGGCCCCGGCCACGCCACGCCACACCCACGCCACACCCACGCCACGCCCACGCCACACCCATGCCACGCCACGCCCACCACCCACGCCCCCACGCCACGCCACGCCACACCCACGCCACGCCCCGGCCACGCCCCGCCCACCACCCCACGCCACGCCACACCCACGCCCCGCCACGCCCCGCCACGCCCCGGCCATGCCACACCCACGCCACAGCCCCATCACACCCACGCCCCGCCCCGGCCACGCCCCGCCACGCCCAGGCCCCTCCCCCGCCGGCCCCAGCTCCTCCGCGGCTCCATCGCCCCCCTGCATGGAACACCCTCGCCAGGGCCCCCGGGGCCCCCGGCTCCCCTCTGACCCCCTCGGGCACCCCTCCCCCTTCTAGAAGCTTCTCCACTTGGCATCCAGGACGCCTCCCTCCCTGGACCCTCCTGTTGCTCCTGCCCCTCCAGACCCCTCTGCTCTGAACACTCCCACTCTCTGGGGACCCTCCGTCTTTCTGAAAAATTCCTGCCCCGCCTACTCCAGCCCCGAGGACTCCCAGCACTCCCACCTCAGGGGTCAGCGTGCGCAGGCATCCCGCGGTTCCCCTGCCTGCAGGTCTCACCATCAGCACACCCGTCGCTGACCTGCAGGCCCCCCTGCGCACCCGGCCCCTCCGCCACCTCCCCGCAGGCAAGCCGCAGCCTCTAGGGCCCCTCGTAGTTCGGATGGCGTCACCCACCGGGTGGCCCCCAGGCCTTGGAGCACAGACCCCAGCGTCTCCCACTCCTCATTTGCTCTGGCCGTGTGGCCCCCGCCCGGTGCCGGGTCTCTGCCCTTGCCTTGCCCTCCACCCAGGACCAGCCACCTAACAATGAGCGGAGCACAAAGGCCCCGGCTCAGAAGGAACAGAGAGCTGAGACGCCCTCTCCTCCTGACACCATGGGCTTCTGTGCTGTGTCCTCAGAGCCCATCTGCCTGGAAACCCTCCGTGGGCACGACTCTGTCCACAGCCTCAGACCTGCCTTCTCTACAGCTCGGTCCAGCCACATCACGACCTCCACTTCACCCTCAACATGCACACTGTCCGGCTGGCGTGGGGTACCCCTAGCTAGCTAACCCAGTGCCCCTGTCCAGGTGGTGGTCTTAAGCTGCTCTCCGGGCCTCTCAGCAGCTCCTCCATCCCAACACCCCCCCCCAACTCCCTTGAACTGATGCCTTCCTGCCGTGCACCCTGGAGCACCCCATCCTGGGCAGTGCTTTGAGACGCCTCCTCCAGGCAGCCTGCCCAGCATATCTGTGACTCCGCATACCTGTGACTGTCGTTTTGGGTGCTGTCCGGCTCCCGCCTGGGAGGGGGCACCAGGCCCTCACCCAGCTCTTGTTCTGACACAGACCCTGGAGCACAGTAGTTCCCAGGAAACAGCTGTGACCCAAGTGGGTACGTGAGGAAAGGTGGGGGAGAGCAGACGGGCTAGCGGAAGGAGGCTTAGTAACCAGGGGGCTCGAGGGAGAACCAGGAGGGAGTCTGAAGGGAGCAGGGGGGTCACGGAGGCCAGGCTGGGGGGCACTGCCCGAGGAGGGCCCTGCCAGGCTTGCGGCCCAGGAGACAGTGGCCTGCGGTCTGGAAAGCGGTGCGGGATGCAGGGGGAGAGGGGGTGGCTGGCAGGGGTGGACGGGGAGCTGATGCGTGCCCAGCAGGGCTGCTCCCAGACCCAGATGTGCCATGAGGGTTGTCTGTGCAGAGGACAGAGAAGGCCTGGGTCTGATGGCAGTCCTGTGGGAAACATGGTGGGGCCCCAGCACCCCCAAACCAAAGGCATCTCCCTCCTGGGAGGCCATCGGCTCCCCAGAGCCCCCATCAGCAGCACTAGCCGTGGAGTCCAGTTATCGTCCCCTGTGGACCGAGCCTCCTGCCTGGGCACCCCTGCTGGCTGGGCGCTCACAGAGGCGTGGGGAGTCCAGTGGGGAGGACTTGCTTGGGGGCCACCATGCGTGGACCAGGGGCACGTGGGGCTCCCAGGCCATGGTGGCCAGCTGAGTGTGGGGAGCCAAGTTCCCAGGTCCACACCAGCCCCCAGCCCTGAGCTGAGCACCTTCTGGGCTCCAGATTGCTTAATATTCACAGAGTCCAGCAAGCAAGGCCACGATCCACAGGGTGAGCCAGCAAAGTTGCAGCATCTGCTATGTAAAAATTAAAACAAATCTGCCGTCTCTCTAAGGACATGCAGCTGTCACAGGCGTGGCCAGCACATGACACACGGTGATTTACATGTAGAAAGTACAGAATCACCAACACAGCCAGGAAGCCCCTGCTGCAGGGGCCACAAGCTAGGCTGCCCCTCACCTGTAGCCCCCACCCCGGGACCACCAGCTTCATTCCCAGCAGAGCGGAGCAGGATCAGCCTGTCCTCAGACCTTGGCGGTCACCCACTGAGGCCCACCCCAAAAGGACAGGTCATGGAATCCAGGTTCACAGAGGGGCAGAGGGAAGAGGAATGGACAGCGTCACTGTCCAACTCCGCTCAGTTCAGTTCAGTCGCTCAGTCCAACTCGCTGTGATCCCAGGGACTGCAGCACGCCAGGCCTCCCTGTCATCATCAACTCCCGGAGTTCACTCAAACCCATGTCCATCGAGTCGGTGATGCCATCCAGCCATCTCATCCCCTGTCGTCCCCTTCTCCCCCTGCCTTCAATCCTTCCCAGCAGCAGGATCTTTTCCAATGAGTCAGCTCTTCACATCAGGTGGCCAAAGTATTGGAGTTGCAGCTTCAACATCAGTCCTTCCAATGAATATTCAGGACTGATTTCCTTTAGGATGGACTGGTTGGATCTCCTTGCAGTCCAAGGGACTCCCAAGAGTCTTCTCCAGCACCATAGTTCAAAAGCATCAATTCTACTGCGATCAGCTTTCTTCACAGTCCAACTCTCACATCCATACATGACCACTGGAAAAACCACAGCCTTGACTAGAAGGACCTTTGTTGGCAAAGTAATGTCTCTGCTTTTTAATATACTATCTAGGTTGGTCATAACTTTCCTTCCAAGGAGTAAGCATCTTTTAATTTCATGGCTGCAATCAGCATCCGCAGTGATTTTGGAGCCCCCCAAAAATAAAGTCTGGCACTGTTTCCACTGTTCCCCCATCTATTTGCCATACAGTGATGGGACCAGATGCCATGATCTTAGTTTTCTGAATGTTGAGTTTTAAGCCAACTTTTTCACTCTCCTCTTTCACTTTCATCAAGAGGCTCTTTAGTTCCTCTTCACTTTCTGTCATAAGGGTGGTGTCATCTGCATATCTGAGGTTATTGATATTTCTCCCGGCAATCTTGATTCCAGCTTGTGCTTCCTCCAGCCCAACGTTTCTCATCGTGTACTCTGCATAGAAGTTAAATAAGCTGGGTGACAATATACAGCCTTGACGTACTCCTTTCCCGATTTGGAACCAGTCTGTTGTTCCATGTCCAGTTCTAACTGTTGCTTCCTGACCTGCATAAAGATTTCTCATGAGGCAGGTGAGGTGGTCTGGTATTTCTATCTCTTCAAGAATTTTCCACAGATTGTTGTGATCCACACAAAGGTTTTGGCATAGCCAATAAAGCAGAAATAAATGTTTTTCAGGAACTCTCTTGCTTTTTTGATGATCCAGCAGATGTTAACAATTTGATCTCTGGTTCCTCTGCCTTTTGTAAATCCAGCTTGAACACCTGGAAGTTCATGGTTCACATACTGTTGAAGCCTGGCTTGGAGAATTTTGAGCATGACTTTACTAGTGTCTAAAATGAGTGCAATTGTGCGGTAGTTTAGCATTCTTTGGCATTGCCTTTCTTGGGGATTAGAACAAAAACTGAGCTTTTCCAGTCCTGTGGCCACTACTGAGTTTTCCAAATTTGCTGGCATATTGAGTGCATCACTTTCGCAGTATCATCTTTCAAGATTTGAAATAGCTCAACTGGAATTCCATAACCTCCACTAGCTTTGTTTGTCATGATGCTTCCTGAGGCCCCCTTGACTTCACATTCCAGGATGTCTGGCTCTAGGTGAGTGATCACACCATCATGATTATCTGGGTCGTGAAGACCTTTTTTCTTAATATCTTTTACTGGCTCCACGGCACTGGAGCAGCCATGAAGAGATACCCCACGTCCAAGGTAAGAGAAACCCAAGTAAGACGGTAGGAGCTGAGAAAGGGCATCAGAGGGCAGACAGACGGAAACCACAATCACGGAAAACTAGCCAATCTGATCACACGGACCACAGCCCTGTCTAACTCAATGAAACTAAGCCATGCTATGTGGGGCCACCCAAAACGGACGGGTCATAGTGGAGAGGTCTGACAGAATGTGGTCCACTGGAGAAGGGAATGGCAAACCACTTCAGTATTCTTGCCTTGAGAACCCCATGAACAGTATGAAAAGGCAAAAAGATAGGACACTGAAAGATGAACTCTCCAGGTCGGTAGGTGCCCAGTATGCTACTGGAGATCAGTGGAGAAATAACTCCAGAAAGAATGAGGGGATGGAACCAAAGCAAAAACAACACCACATTGTGGATGGGACTGGTGATGGAAGCAGGGTCTGATGCTGCAAAGAGCAATACTGCATAGGAACCTGGAATGTTAGGTCCATGAATCAAGGCAAAATGGAAGTGATCAAACAGGAGATGGCAAGAGTGAATGTCGACACTCTAGGAACCAGTGAACTAAGATGGACTGGAATGGGTGAATTTAACTCAGATGACCATTATATCTACTACTGTGGGCAGGAATCCCTTAGAAGAAATGGAGTAGCCATCATGGTCAACAAAAGAGTCCGAAATGCAGTACTTGGATGCAATCTCAAAAACGACAGAATGATCTCTGTTCGTTTCCAAGGCAAACCATTCAATACCACGGTGATCCAAGTCTATGCCCCAATCAGTAACGCTGAAGAAGCTGAAATTGAACGGTTCTATGAAGACCTACAACCTTTTAGAACTTTTAGAACTAACACCTTTTAGAACTAACACCCAAAAAAGATGTCCTTTTCATTATAGGGGACTGGAATGCAAAAGTAGGAAGTCAAGAAACACCTGGAGTAACAGGCAAATTTGGCCTTGGAGCACAGAATGAAGCAGGGCAAAGGCTAATAGAGTTTTGCCAAGAGAACGCACTGGTCATAGCAAACACCCTCTTCCAACAACACAAGAGAAGACTCTACACATGGACATCACCAGATGGTCAACACCGAAATCAGATTGAGTATATTCTTTGCAGCCAAAGATGGAGAAGCTGTATACAGTTAGCAAAAACAAGACCAGGAGCTGACTGTGGCTCAGATCATGAACTCCTTATTGCCAAATTCAGACTGAAATTGAAGAAAGTAGGGAAAACCACTAGACCATTGAGATATGACCTAAATCAAATCCCTTATGATTATACAGTGGAAGTGAGAAATAGATTTAAGGGACTAGATCTGATAGATAGAGTGCCTGATGAACTCTGGACGGAGGTTCGTGACATTGTACAGGAGACAGGGTCCAAGACCATCCCCATGGAAAAGAAATGCAAAAAAGCAAAGTGGCTGTCTGAGGAGGCCTTACAAATAGCTGTGAAAAGAAGAGAAGTGAAAAGCAAAGGAGAAAAGGAAAGATACAAGCATCTGAATGCAGAGTTCCAAAGAATAGCAAGGGGAGATAAGAAAGCCTTCCTCAGCGATCAATGCAAAGAAATAGAGGGAAAGAATAAAGATCCCTTCAAGAAAATTAGACACCAAGGGAACACTTTCCAACTATGGCTGTTTTATCTGACACGATGGACATGAGTGTGAGTAGACTCCGGGAGCTGGTAAAGGACACGGAGGCCTGGCGGGGTGTAGTCCTTGGGGTCGCCAAGGGTCGGAGAGACTGAGCTGAACTGCTCAGTAACAGCAGGAGGCCCCGCCCCGCCCGCCCGCCCAGGCCCCGCCCGCCCGCCCAGGCCCCGCCCCGCCCGCCCGCCCAGGCCCCGCCCCGCCCGCCCGCCCAGGCCCCGCCCCGCCCGCCCGTCCAGGCCCCGCCCCGCCCTCCCAGGCCCCGCCCCGCCCCGCCCGCCCAGGCCCCGCCCCGCCCCGCCCAGGCCCCGCCCACCACCACGGACGTGACCTCGGCCGGCAGACCTCTCCGCGCCTCTAGCCTGGGGCCCTCTTCTGGTCTGCCAGGCTGAGGGCGGCGTCGGGGCCTGGAGGGTCGAGGCTCTAGGGTGGGAGTTGGGACCACGAGAGACGCTTTTCATTTGCAACAGAAGCAGCATGTTAATGAGATAAGGCAACAGAACGCTGTGAGACGAATTTCCCGAGGAGCCTCTGCCCTCCGCGGTGTCTCCGCAAATCTGCAGCACACAGCCCAGGACCCCCACTCCCAGCCACCTTGAGAAATCGCGCCCCTGTGTCTCGATGGAGTCTTGGAGCACAGATGAATTTTTAATTTTCAACATCTTTGTGTGTATCGCTTTTTAAGACCAAATAAAATAAGTCCTCCAGGACAGGTAAGCATTTATTTTCAAACACAAGTCTGGTGTGTGAAGTGGGGCGATAACCACGGGACTGCGCCCAGGCCGAGCCTCCGCTCAGTGCTGTGACCACACGCCGGGATTGTGCTTTTATTGACATGATGCTTTTTTTTTAACAGACTTTGTTTTGCTTGTGTGTGTGTGTGTGTTAATTGGAGGATTGTGTAAAACAGCCAGTGGAAGGTGCCGGAGGGGCGCTCTAAAACGCTAAAGGGTGGGACGTTGGGGGTGCGGGGTAGGTTCGGAAGGGAGGGGACGTGTGTTCTTGCCGCTCATTCACGTCGTTTGTGGCGGAAGCCAAGGCAACAGTGACATGAGGCGTTTTAAAGAGAGAGTCTGGGTTATAAACGGCGGGGCCCCCAACGGGGGAGGAAGCACACCGAGCCCCGAGGGGCCCCCCGGCCAGCCAGTGTCCCCCAACCCGAGGCCGGTTCCCGAGCAGCTGGACGCTTGTTGGTCCTTGTCGGACCCAGGCTGGACCCGCGCCCACCCGGCCTCACCTGGAGGGAGCCCCTGGCCGCTCCAGGGATCGGGGATCGGGTCTCTGCAGGCAGCCCCCGCAGATGCGAGCGGGCGCCCCCTCGACCCAGCAGGGCACACGGTGTCCGCCCTCCCGCGTCAGGGGCGAGGCCGGGAGGACCCCGTGCACTGCTCTCAGGCGGCCGCCAGCTCCCTGCCGGTGCACGTCGTGGGCGCTGCCAGCCGTGGCTCTTCCCAGATCCTGCCGCCTGAGCTATCACTTCTCGCGGTGAGCACGGCGCCCAGGCAGCGCCGCGGCCGGAGGGGCTGCGGCCCGATGGCCGGCTTGGGGCCCGACCGGCGCGGCGTCTTGCTGCTCGGCCCTCCCGACGGTTTTAAATGGGCTTTATGGCGCCACTGTAATTTGAAACTCAGCATTTTTTCAACATGTGTAGAGCCAATTGCATTTACTTTTCTATGAAACGAGTCCACTCTTTGCCCATTTTGTTCTGTCCTATTGGTGAACTATCAGGCTTCCCAGGTGGCACTCGTGGTAAAGAATCTGCCTGCACTGCAGGAGAAGAATACAGGAAACTCAGGTTCGAATCCTGGGTTGGGAAGATCCCCTGGAGGAGGAAATGTCAACCCACACCAGTATTCTTGCCTGGAGAATCCCACGGACAGAGGAGCCTGGCGGGCTACAGTTGATGGGGTCTCAAAGAATCAGACAGGACTGAAGTGACTTACCACACACACACATCACATAAGGTCTTCAGGATTCATGGTGTTGATGAAAAATTAATCAGTCAAGCTACAAAAGAAATGGAACATTTTATTTGAGCCAAATTTGAGGATTATAACCCAGGCAGGGCATGTCAGTAAGATCTGAGAACTGTTCTGTCAAGGCACAGTGATACAAGGTTTTTGAGACCTTGTATCTCAACCTTGAGGGTTGGACATCAAACGACATATTATTGACGATTTACACAATCCAGATCTAAGTGTCATCATGGTCCCTCAGGAGATTAAGAAGGAATTTATCTTTAAGGAGTTGTCTTGCTGATGCTGGGAGAGTATTGGTCTTCGTGGTTGAGCAGGTATTTCTGCCAATGGGGAAAGTTTGGTTGATGCGTACTGCAGATACACCATACACAGACACGCACAGGAGGGGAAGACATGGGTCCGAAGGGTAGAGAACACTTTCTGTACAAACTCCTCTTGCCATAAAATATGAATTGCATTTCACAACAGGAAAACTCTGTGCTTGCATCAAAGACCCAGGCTCCATCAATCTTGTGGTTCTGCCACACTCCACATGACCCAGAATGGCTGCTCTGGCTCCAACCACCCCATCCACATTCCAGCCAGCAAGAGGAAACTCCTCCCACCTGGAGGACATTTCCTGGAAGTGGTGCTTCCAGTTACTTAGCATCTATCTGGTCCCCAGGCCTCACCGAGCTACAAAGGAGCCTGGAGGTGTGGCCTTTATTTCAAGAGGCTTCATGACAACACACAAGCAGAATGCAGTTGGGGAGGCCAGCCGCTATCTCAGAAGCAGGTACTACAGGAGAGGCCACTCCCCACCCACAGAACTCGGTTCTGGAAGCATGAGGCTCACAGATGAAGCTGGGGGCCTCAACTGCCCAGGGACGGTGTCCCTGAGGGGTCCCAGCAGGGGCTGAGGTCTGAGTGAGGGTGACCAGACCTGACCCCACAAGTTCTTGGGGTGTGTGGGGTGTGAACAGTCTCCCTAGCCTGGGGTCGGCCCCTGGTTTGTGGGGAAGGATTTGGGGGAGAGTGCTGATCCCTCCTCCCCCGAGAAGCCAGAGGCACCTGGTCCAGGAGTGGGGATCCCACCCTACCCACAGAGCAGGCCTGGAAGGGGGCTAAAGACACATCTGGGATGGAGGCCCCACAGAGCCACAGAGCAGGGAGACGCAAGGATCCCTGCCCCTTCAGCACTGCCTACAGGACTCGGGGGGAGCCGCACCATCGGGGGACTCTGTGTGAGGGGACATGTCAGGAGCCCCAGCCCCGTAACAAGCACCATCTACGCTGCCTTAAACACAGAATGCCCCAGGACAGGCTGGGAGCTGGACGCCAGGGCCACACTTGGGGGCTCAGGCTTCACTGCCTGGACCAGGAGACCCCAGTGTCCAGTCTCTGCCCCGTGGCCTCAAATCAAGAGGGCCAGGGCCCCGAGCAATGAGCACACAGGCTTAACTGCAGGAGCTGAGAGACCAGCCCGAGGGCCCCCAGCCACCCCTGCAGACCCCCGCACGCGGAAGCCGCCCTGCCCACCGGTCCCCCAGGACCCGGACCTGCCCACATAGCCCCTGGGAAAACCTACTTCCCTCCACCAGCCCCCACACTGCCCGCCCGAGGCCTCGTCTCCACTGAGCCCAGGACACCCCTACGTGACCCAGGGCTGAGACCCCAAACACAGGTGCCCCCACTTTAAACCGCCCTGCGAGGGACAGAATTCAGACCATCTACGAGATGCTCCACCCCCTGGTCAGAGACCGAAGAGCAGGACCCGGTGAGCAGCGTGCCCAGGCTGGCCAACACCCACAGCGGGCACACACCACTGCGCACCCCCTCCAAGCTCAAATCAGCCCACTCTGCACTGTCTGAAACAGATGGGGAAAATTAGCTGGAAGCAGCAAGAGCGGACAGGCTGGAGTCAGGCCCCAGGAGACTGGACTTTGGACAAATCCTCTCAACTGTAAAACATCTGCAGCCTGGAGCCCCAGGGCCCTCCGGGCATGACCCAAGCTAAGGACACAGAGTGCTCTCGGGCCCGGGCAGGGGTCCACCAGCAACCCCACCCACCATAGCCCTGCCCAGGATGGGGGACCAGGCCGTCAGCACTGGGCCGAGGGAGCTTCCGAGACGGGGGCTCCCTGGGGCTACCCTCCATCAGAGGAGCCGGTGCCAGGCTGGGCGCACCTGGTGGGGCCTCAAGGCAGGGCAAGGAGCGCCGACGTCCATGCCAACACTGCAAAACCTGGGCAGACAAGCAGGCGAACGTAGGCAGGGCTGAGCGGGCAGCCCTGAAAGGCGGAGCCAGCCCCAGAGGAGTGGGCGGAGCGGGGGTGCAGGAGCCCCAACCCCACCACAAGCGAGCACAGGCCCCGGGCGGGAGGGCTCTGTCCCTCTCGTCCCCCTTGGACCACAGCCAAGGCTGCGCCGCGGCGAGGCAGCCCCAGCGGGCCGACCAGGAGCACCCGGAATCCCAGCAGAGAGAAGGCGGCCGTCAGACACGGGACAGATCTATCCAGGAAGATGTTTTATTTTCAAGTTTCTATGGAAATGTTACAAACAATGGAAACTGAAAAGAAAAAAACATTTAAAGTTTCAAACTACCACTTTAAAATAAAAATATGATTAGGTGAAGTAATAAATAACGACCCCCAGAACACTGAGAGATGAGGCGCGCGCGGGCCGGGGGCAGGCCCAGGCCAGGCACCCTCCCCAGCCCGGCCGCCAGCCGCTTGGCGTGCTAGGGAGGCAGGAATGAAAGGGCCACACCGTCCAAATCTTGACTTTATTTTTTTAATATAAAAAATGCAATTTTGGAAACCCACCCTACCTTTTCCCCTAACATAATGCTTTTACATCTTAAAAATAAAAATAAAGTACTAATTCTATATACATCACATGTACCATACAAAAATGTATCCAAAGTTTCTATTGCTACCAAAGTGTTCTAAATTAAAACGAGTTACAGAAAGCCCCTCATTGTAAACAAAAGATTACAAGTTACAAAATCAAAGCACACACAGCCAGAGTCATTTATACAACAACCAACATCCTGCTCCCAAAGCAAGTTGAATTTTTATGTGCCTGTATAAAAATGCATATCAATATACTTCTGCAAATTTATTTTTCATTATAAAGCAAATGAATACACTTTCTACAATAAATAATCCGCTGGGAGGCACACCGTGGGAGGCTGGCAGGTGGACACGGTGGCGGGGGAGGCCCAGGAGGCCCGCCCCGGCCCTCACGGAGGCGGCGGAGTGTTTTTGGTGATTTGCGAGTGATGCACGCGGCATAAATTTATTCTCCACCTCTTTCCACAAAGTACCATTCAAAATAATGTCATTTTCTTTCTTAAAATACACATTTGTCATTGTAAATGTACATCCCGTCTATTAAATAAGTGGTACTCTGTGTAAAGAGTATGATTTACAAAATTATTAAACATTCAAAAGTCTTTAAAAAGAAAGAGAGAGCGCTACAGATTGAAGAAATGACGCCAGCAGGCCCCCCGGTGCCCTGTGAGGGGCACAGAGCGGCGCTCGGGGTGCACCCACGCCGTCAGGGGCGCCCAGGTGGGGACGGGTCATAGAAAACTGGGAAAGAAAACCTCGCCCTCCCTGGGAGAAAGAACCCAACTATGCCTAACACTCAGAATAAGTTAAGAGGCGAGCAGTGCGCAGCGTGTGCGGCCGCGCTGGGCGAGCCGCCGCTCAGTCTATGTCGCTGAGGTCGCTGGCTGGCTCCCCGCGCACGCGGCTCAGGTGGCTCCTGGCGCGGTCGAAGGCGACCCGCACGGCCTTGCGGACGCTCGAGTTCCTGCCCTCCATCATCTTCAGCTTGTCGATCGTCTCGTCGACGCCCAGGGGGACCATCTTGGACTTCGGAAGCCACTGCCTGTGAGGAAATAAATGGACTGTGAAGCCCGAGCGCGCCACCTGCCCACAGTGGGCCCGCGCACACCAGACCTCCACACCCCAGGCAGCGCCTCGGAACCCCCAGAGCAGGCCCTGCAGGCACTCCCGCCACCCCCGCCTGACCGCCAGGCACACCACTCCCTAGCTGCTGGAAGAGGAACCCAGCAGGGGCAGCCGGCTGGGGGAGGCAGGGTCAGCAAGACGCCCCCCCGATCTGGGGACACCGCAGGGCCCCCACACAGGGTGGTCTGGCCTCAGACAGGCCTCAGGGCGGGGGCTGCAGAGGAGCCTGGAGCCGGAAGGCTGTGTGGCCACAGCAGGAGCAGCCCTTGCAGAAACAGGGGTCTGGGAGCCCGAGTGTGGCCCGCGGGGTACACATGGACCCGGGGGGCCCAGTGCTCACGGTCCCCCTACCGCCCTGGTGGCAGCTGAGCACCCGCTCGCGCTCAGCGGGGCCGTGCTCACCAGCTCCTCTTGTTGTCGAAGAAGAGCACAAGGAAGAGCTTCTCGTCGGCCTTGGTCTGCATGTGCTCGCCGATCTTCAGCACATCCAGCGGCGGGGCCGGGATGGTGACCCCATTGTGGTGGCCGGGCACGCGTGGCATCTTAGGGTCAATGATCTGCAAAGGGAGGGCATGAGGTCACAGCACAGGCCGCGGCCAGACGAGCGGTGGGTGAGAAGGGACGCCAGCCACACCCCGACCCTGAGACCCTGACACCCCAACACCGTGAGACCCCAACTCCGAGACCCCCACAGCCCGACTCCCCGACACCCTGAGACCCAAACTCCGAGACCCCCACACCCCAACTCCCTGACACCCTGACTCCCTGAGACCCCGACTCCACATGGGATTTCCCTGGACACCTGTCCTGGCGGAGCTGGAGTGGCCCCAGGTCTGGGAGCGGGGGACGCGGCCCCGAGGCTCAGTGCCTGTGTGCCCTGACCGGCCGCCTGTACTCACCAGGGCCGGGTACGAGGGGTAGCCGCTGCACTTGGCCCAAACGACCTTCAGGGGCTCGAGGACGGAGGCAGCCGCGTCGGTGGAAATCCACATGCTGTTCTGACCAACCTCTAGGGAGAAGGGCGGAGGAGGGGGAGTCACGGCAGGGCCCTCGGGACGCGCTGGGCCGTGCGCCTAAGATCACCTTGGCACCGGGACCAGCCCAGCACGAGGGCTCAGGAGCCCGGCGGACATGGGTGGCCTGGCGCGGTGTCAGGGTCCCTGCAGCTGTGCCCCTCCCCCACTCCGCAGTCCCGGGCCCCTGGGCTCCGGCACCTCCCGCTCCGCGCAGGGTTGGTGGGTGCGGACTCACCAGCGGCGATGCGCGCCGCCCTGGCGTAGTTCCCGTTCTCGATGCAGGAGATCAGCTCGCTGCGGCCCTCCAGCGTGTGCCTGCGGACCAGGGCCGGCTTGCCGCGGCCGCACTTCGGCGCACTGAAGCTTCAGGGGAAGCGGACAGACAGTCACCACCGGAATGTGGGGCTGCCGGGCGTGGGGGTGTTTGGGGGAGGCAGGGTGGGCTACAGCCACTTTTTTCTGGCTCCACCATGTGGGATCTGTTTCCCAACCAAGGACCAGCCTGGGCCAGGCCGTGAGAGCGCCAGGCCCTAACCACAGGACCACCAGGGAACCCTGGGCCATCACCGTGATAAACCAGGACTGGAGAAAAGGCCCCGTGTGGACGTGACCTATACATTCGCAACTTGTGTTCAACTCTCACGTGGCATCTTCCCCACTTGTGAGCTCCACAGAGCAGGCGGCAGGGAGCAGGCACACCCGGGGCCCACCTGGCATCGCAGAGCGGGCTGCTGCTGGAGGAGATGCTGGACTCGGAGGCGCAGCGGCGGCGGGGCGCAGCGGTCCTCCCCGGGGTGCCGCCCAGCTCCTGCTCCTGCTCTCCCCGCGCGGCCCCAAAGCCATTGGTGAGACCTGGAAAACAGGTGTGCACGCGGCCCTGAGCTCGCCAGCTCTCTGAATCGGGACAGTGCAGACAAACACACCCTGCAACCCATACCCATGCACCCGGTACATGGACAGACGCCTGGAAGCGGGGAAACTGAGTGGAAACACAGATCCCACGAAGGCAAAGAGACACCGGCTATTTCTTCCTGGACACTCCAGTCCCAACCAAGGCCCTGAGCCTGCGAGGGGGCGGGGCAGGCTTCCAGGGGATCTGCACATCCCCAGTGCAGAAACACCTTCTTCCAAAACAAAGCACGAGCAGGGTCCCCAGCCATCCAGAGCCTCTGAGACCCAAGACCAGCGTCTGGTCCGTGCGGGACCCTTGTGTCCGGAAGCCACTGAAACCGACCCTGCCACAGCACACAGGAGGCCAGGAGGCCTGAAGAGCAAGCAGCCCACAAGCCCACGGCATCACACCGCAGGTCGAGGAGGACCTCAGAGCCAACCTCAGGTCCTGCCCCAGAAGTCCATGCCAGCAGGAGGCAGGGAAGACACCGAGCGGCCCACCCGCCGGGTCACAATGTGCCGGGAGCCGGGTCACAATGTGCCGGGAGCCCGAGGCATGTCCAAGGCCGCCCGGCCTGGCCCAGACCCTCTGGGCGACGGCTGCAGGGGGACGTGACTTTTCCCCCAAAAGAAGCCCATTCCTCATGCTTCAAAAACTGAAAAATCCATTTCTTTAAAAATGTTTTGAAGGAGCTGGCTGATTACTGGTTTTCTCATCTGCTGTGCATACTTCTCTGTAAAGAAAGGGAGATGGGGAGACCCTTTTCCAGACAGCAGCAAAGATGCAGGGAGACAGCGCGCTTTCCGCTGCCAACAGAAGGAAGCCCCGCCCACGGTGAGCCGGCCAGTCGGCCGCCCCCTTGCCGGACTTACACCAAGCCAAGCGCCTTTGCCTTTCTACCCAAGTCTTATAAATAAGTAGTAACCACAGGGAGTCAGGGGGGTTACACTCATTTTTGGAACCTGGACCAAACCACCCTGAGAAAGCAAGCGTCTTATCTCGGCCCAGGGGCCAGGTCCCCGGCACAAGCCCTGCACCGGGGACTCCGAGACCCCACTCGCACCCCGGGAGGCCCCCGGACAGCCCCTAACGCGGGGCCAGGCCCAGACACACCCTCAGGGACAGCAGGGCCAAGGGTGCCCAGCCGTGAAGCTGCTGAAGTGGAGCTGGTGGGGCCGCCTTCCCCCACCCCCCGAGGTGCTCAGCTGCCTTTCCTGGCGGAGAGGAGGACCCCAAGAGGGTGACGGGCAGCCTCACCACCTGACAGGCACCTGGCTCCTGGGAAGGGCTCGGTGAGGGGTGAATGGGGCCTGCTGTCCGCGGCCCCAGCACACAGCAGGCGGCGTGAGCCCACCCCACCCAAGGCCCGACAGAGGGCAGGAAAAGGGGGAAAGGGGCCCAGCCCCAGGACACCGAGCGCATCCCGGGGAGACGGCGCTGACAGCCCTGCCCGCGCACACACGCGGTGACGAGCGACGCCAAGGGGGGAGGACCCTGGGGCGGGCAGCTGGGAAACAGGATGCACACCTCCCCGGGACTCAGGGGACACCCCCACCCAGGGTGACGAGTGAGTCAAGCAGAGTCTCCCACACGCTACCCGCTGAGCGGCACACAAGCCCAAGGGCACGAGGCCTGTGGCTGGAGCAGGGCCAGGCTCCACAAGCTGTCCCACGCAGCCCAGAGACCTCGCGGGGCCTGAAGTGACACTGGGCAGGAGCTTGTACAGCATCCCTTTGGAACACCAGAAGTCAGGTCAGGGCCCAGTCAAAAGTGGCTTCGGGGACAGGCCAAAGCCCCCAGGGTCCTTGGGAATCGCAGGCAACACCTCAGATGACAGAGGCACCCAGGATCTCAAACCCCCTTTTCCACCCCAAAGACCGAAGTGCCGAGTGGGGAGCCATGGCCCAACTCGAGACGCTGGTCGGCGGGGCCACAGCGAGCATCCTGAACCTTCACGCCGCGGGAACAGGAGGCCTCCAGGTGCTCCCACAGGTGCGCTGGGCACCGGGGCCCACACGCCAGAGTCTGCCGGCCACACGCGGGGCGCCCCAGGCTCTGGGCCGCAGCCAGCCTCGCAGAGCAGCGGCGGCAGTGCCGGTTATGTTGGTCACAAGCTTTTATTTTTCCTGTTGGCGATGGAATCGCATTTTGGGGGTGTTTTTCCACCTTTCAATGAAAACACAGATGCACAGCAAGTAGGATCCCGACGCCCTGCTCGTGCCCAGACCGGCTCCAAGAAGACGCAGCAGCAGGAAGGCCAGCGGGTCACCCGTCAGGGGATGCCCCCAGGCCCGGGGACAGGATGTCCGCTCCTGGCAGCAGGCATTCGGCCTCCCGGAGACCTGGGGGAGACCGAGGAGCCAGAGAAGAAGCAAGGCGGGTGGCAGAAGCCAGGATGCCAGCGCTAGCAGCAGACAGCCAGGGCGGACGGTGCTGACGCCACGTGGGCTGGGGCAGGGGCGGCCACGCAGTCCTTCCCAAGCCCAGGCCCAGCTCCACCCCAGGTCCTCTCAGAGCCAGTCCGGTGCCGGCCGAGGGCAGGCAAGGTCTCTGTCCACGTCAGTCATCTGTGGAGGCAGCGGCTCCGCGGGCGCCTCGGCCCAAGGCTTCCCTCTGCACGGTCACCCAGGTGCAGGGAGACCACGCGACGTCCCAGCCAGCTTGCGTGCCTGCGGGCGGCCGGATGGGGCGGCCCGGCTCCTCCAGGTGCGGTGTGTGGGTCTGTGTGGCGCTCCCAACGCCATCCACAAGGACGGGGTGACACGCAAGGCTGCGGGGTCCTTCTGCCTTCGCCCATCCGAGGTGAGGAAGAGAGAACAGTTAGGGTCCAAAGAGTGAACTACCCCACGTGTTAGTGGTTAACATGAGCACCTGGAAAACAGCGAAACAGCCGTTGAGTCCACTGAAGGCCCCGCAGACCAGACGCCTCCCTGAGCAGCGCGCACGCCGGAGCCACGCGGCAGGTGTTGTGAGGAGGGGTGGCAGCACGGAGCCCGGCCCGGGCCAAGAGCTGGCGGGCACGGAGGAAGCGGGCAGACAGCACGGGCCCCAGAGACGCAGCTCTGCGAGCAACAGCCGGGGCACCTCCAGCGAGAGGCCCCGTGCCCGGAAGAGAGGCCTTGCTGCGCACAGTGGACGCCGAGGCACAGGAACAGCTCTCTGGGAAAAGCGGAAGGCTGAGAACGCCCACGGCCCAGGACTGCAAAGTCTGCATCCTGGAGCCATGGAGCCCGACAGACGCCCGGGCGAGGCCACGCCAGGGCCGGGGGCCAGGCCAGTCGGCGCTGAGCAGACCCTCAGGACAAACCGCGCACGGAAGACAGAAGACGCTGCGTCTGGAGAGGAAGAAAGGGCTCTGCCTGAGCCGGGCCGCAGGGCCGGCAGCTCTGACGCGCCCAGCCCACTCTCAAGGCCGGAACTGCCTTCCAGAGCTGCCACCAGCCCTGAGAGCCTGCAGCGTCCTTGGCTCAGGGGTGGCAGCAAAGGAGCAACGTGGTTTCTACAGAGACATCTCGGGAGGGAGCCCAGAGGTCCCATAAGTCCAGCAGCCGGAAACCCACAGGGCCACAGGTCCAGAGCTTGGCCACTTAGAGAGGGCACTCAGGGCCTGGCAGTCCCGGCACACCGGCTTTGCCAGGGCCCTGACCACAGGGCGGTTTCTGACTCGCCTCCCAGAGGCAAGGGGGGGCTAGGAGAATCCTAACAACAGAAAACCAAGCCGAGCGTCTCCCACTAAGCCTAGCTGAGAAAGGCCCCTACCACGAAGGGACCCATCTGAACCTGGATCCTGGACACTCACGCAGCCCAGAGAGCTCAAGAGTTCTAACAAGGTACCAAAAATTACCAACTTGGTATCAACCCATCAAAACAAAAGCACTATACTTACTAGAAAGTGTATTATCCGGTAAAACTAGTTAACGTGCACAAGTTTACTCTGGCGACAAGAAGACCGGCCTGTCTATCAAGGTTCAGGAGACACACCTCCGTGAAAGCTGGGCACCTGCCCACCCCGCGGACCCGCGGCTCAAATCCAAGCAGCAGAGGGGAGGACGCATTTCTCCACGTGGCTGTGACCGACGTGCTGACAGCTCACACCACAGCTCCGGTCCGCAGCCAGCACACCTCCGGAGACACCCACAGCACAGCCACCATGAGGGGGACGCGAGGGAGACCCACCGCGAGTTCACCAACATGGAAAGCCCGCGCCTCTGCCGGGAGGGCTGGAAACAGGCTGAGCGCAGCAGAGTGAAGGCGCCCGGTGTAAACGCAGCCTGGGGGACTCCTGAGGAGCGCAGGCACGTGGATGCGCGCTCACCAGACAGACCTCAGCCACAAGAGCGTCTCGATGAACCAGAAGCACAGCCACACTATCTGAGCAGCAGACAGCCGGTGCGCACGAACCAACCAAGCCACACAGGACAGTGAGCGAGCGGGCGGACGGCACGCCGCGGCCACCCGGGCCTGCAGGCCTCAGAAGAGGGGCCCGCCACCCAGCACCCACGCGCCCGCCACTGTCGGGAGCCTCCCAGGGCCAGACGCCCAGGAGGGGACCATCAGGGCCCCCGGCCCTCGGCCACCCTGACGTGCTGCCCCCTCAGGCCTGCGACTGGGCGTTCTTCAAAGAGAAACAGTGTCTGTCTCCGCACATGGACAGCAAAGGGCAAACACCAGCCCCGGATCCCCCCTCCCTGACTCTGCCCGAGACTGGGGCACACGGGTCGGCGCAATTTACCTGTGTCCAGGCGCTTTCCCGGGGACCCCTCCTCCACCTCAGAGTCGCCGCAGCTGCTTCGCGACCTTTTTCTTGGCTGCAGAAGAGTCTCCAACCTCGGAAGGACTACAGACAAAAAGGTTTTGGTCCCTAGCTGAGGAGAAGTTGGCTGGGTTTCAGTGTTCTTGGCAGACTTTGGGGGGCTTACACTTTTCGATTTGCAGAAGAGAACAGAAGTGCGTCTGTTTACATCGCTCGATGGCTCCGCCCCCGGCGCAGCGCCACTATGGGCGAGGGTGGGCTCTGGAGAGTGTCCGCTTAGCAGCGCGCTCTGAGTGCAAGTGCTATGTGACTCATTACCAAATGTGACTCTTTTGGGCAGTTTACTCTGCTCTGGGTGGAGTTCTACTGGGTTGAGGGTTGGTGGTTCTGAGTTAGGCTCCGAGTTTGAAGGAAGAGGTAATGCATCTGATGGTTCAAGTTTAGGGGGAGATTTATCTCCTGAAAAAATTATAAATAAAGTGATTTTTGAAAGCTGATAATTATCAAAGCTATCATAAAACTTACTATAATTGTGAAGTCCACCAAAATACTAATTCAATCAAGGAAACACAGCATCACACATAACTGTCTGCAAGCAGCCGCGGTTACACCGTGGGCGCGTCCCTGACGCCCAGCCGGCGCCTGCACCCAGGGTCCAGAGGCTCCCTGAGGCCATCGCACATGCGCCAGCCCAAGACACCATTCGAGTTCATGACAGTCGCTGCAATCGACAGTCACTTACCTTGAGGAAGAAAAATATGCCACGTAACTAAGGGGGTCTAAGCGGGCACCCCACAGTCCTGACCTGGTCCACAAGGTTAGCAAACAGAAGGAGACAAGCATGTGAATCTCATGTCTGACCGGGCCACTCTAAGTCGACGCCAAAAACCGGGAGCGCTGAGTGGCTGTGAATGCTCCGGAAACCCCACCAGCTCTCAGACTGTGCCACCTTCAGAAACGTGACAATCCAAGCTCGTTATTTTAAATCTGACTTGAAAGATAAAAACACAGTCTTTGGACAAAGACTATCTCAGCCTCTTTAGAAAGGCTTTTAGAAGTTACAAAAAATCAAGAAGCCTGAGAGCCAGTGCATTAGCCCCGAGCCCTGGGTAGCTGAAGAGAGCCGTCCTTGGAGGACGGGGTGGGCACGTCCTCTGGGATAAGCCACTGAGGGTTCCCTCAAATCAAAGCTGAGGCTGGCATCAAGATGTGCACCACAGAACAAGTGACTAAGCAGCACACACGATCACAAAGTCGTCTCTATTGGATGAAGCCTGCAACTCTCCTCAAAGCTATCTGAAACAACACAAGGTTAAAGTTTTCAACTCAAAGTCATTTTGAAAGTGAAAAGCTACACAACTTCAAAGGTTTACTTATGTCTTCGAGCACGTTTTGTGAATTCTCCCAACTGATGGTGAGATGGGCCAACCAGGCTTGGCCCCCAGGAGGGCGGCCGTGGTCAGGCTCCGCCCAGAGCTTTCAGACACCACTCGAGCCTGTGAAGGCTCGTGACACGGCTCGGAAAACGAGGAGACAGCCTTTCCTTGACCAAAGCTGTTAGAAACACCAGTGCAAACAAACGTGCCAACTGGAAACACGTGTGCAGCTGCCAGGGCTCGAGTCCTGCTGATGGTGTGTGGCTGGTGACGAAGCTCCCACCCCCTGCCCTCAGCCGCGCGGGACACTGATCCGTGGGGGTGCTGGGGGCAGGCAGAATGAGCGCTGGACGCTCCCTGGGAGCAGGCCCCCCCCCTTCCCCGGAGAGGCCTCCTCTCCCCACCACCCGGGGCCCCACAGCGGCTCTCGTGCTGACCTGACACCTGAGCTGCTGGCATCCACCTCCGCTTCAGCAGGGGACCCACGCTGCCCCAGAGCCACCCCGCCCTCCGTGGAGGATGCCCCTCCCAGGGCCCCCACTCAGCAGCGGGCCAAGATGACAACCACCCCGCCCCAGGCCTGGGCGCTCCTGCCAGGGCAGCTGCCCCTGGCATACAGGCCCTGAACCCCACGGCCCACGGCACCCACTGTGCCCACACTCTGCCCGCACCAGCCACGGGGGGGGCTAATCAAAAGGGTGCCTCGCTCCTCCTCCCTAAGATGACACTATGGCTCAGGGCTCTGCGTCTGCCCGGGCGGCTCACACATGTGTCCCAGTTGTCCACAGCCTCACGGATGGCAGGGATCACGGCAGAAGGTGCTCAGGTGACCCTGTGCAAACCACCCCCCTCCAGCTGCGGGCCCCTCATGGGCTGCGGACTCCAAGCCTTGGTGTTCTCATCCGTCAGATGGGCACAGTCTGGACGGTGCCCACTATCCGGCGGCCCACAGAGCAGGTGCCAGCCAAGGCTGCTGGGGTCTGCCCTCGGGGTCCACACACTAAACCGACATCCCCGTGGTCACTGGCTCTGGGGCCTGCCTTCAAGGTCCACACACTAGACTGACCATCGCCACGGTCACTGGTTGCTAACGCACCACTCAGCTGCTCGGGAGAAACATTCAGGGAACGTCTGGAATAAATGACGTGATCGCGGCAAAAATGAACACAGAGTCTCAGGACTCGTCAGCATGAAACCTGGCATCTAGAGTCCCACTTGAGGGAACTCACGACGCGCAGATCAGCATGGGCCCTGCCCAGGGCACCCGATGCCACCATCCACACCCCAGGCACTGACCTCCCATGAGACACTTCCAAACCAAAGCTACACTGGACTGGAAACCCGGCCTGGCGCCTCACTGCACACCGTGCCGCCGCCTCTCCCGAGTCAGAGCACCCTCCCCACTACAACTCAGCGGGACCTCGTCATCCAGCCTCAGCTGTGCTGCTCCCAGCAGCCCCTACCCCTCTGGGGAAGGAGAGGGCCCAGTCCTGAGCAGCAAAGACAGAGCCTCAGCCTGGGACTGGACCAAAGGTGCAGAGCAGGAGGCAGACGCCCCTCTGAGGCCCACAGCCATGCCCTCCTGACTGTTCAGGCCACCACTGCTCAAGGAAACCAACCTGGAAACTGAAGACCCGCCTGCAAGGATCCCCGCTGACCACGGGGCGGTCACGGCCACCGCCCCTCCAGCCTGCCCCGGGTCTCTCTCCTCGTCAGGGTTTCCAGTGGAAACCCCGTGAGCACCCAATTACAACTGAGACGTTGAGAAACCACTGCCATTTCAGGAATGATGGAGGATACTGAGCGACTTCTGCCCCAAGACCGTGTTCCCAAGCATGTCCCTGCACTCCTGCACACACGGCCGCCTCCGCGGTCTGCACCAACCACTGTTCCCACAGACACCCCCCAGCACTGCTGCCTGTCACCTCAAGGGGGCACCCCTACCCATGCTGCTGGCCAGCCACTTCCACCACACCGCTCCTCCCACACGCCCTTTCCAGCTGGCCCTGCTCAGACCTCTAATGTAGGCCCAGCCCCAGAGCAGCATGAGGGGCCACAGGGTCACGCACATAGCGGGAAAGCTCAGAGAAGCTGCTCTGTCAAATGGTAAACCAACCTGGTGACCCATTCTCCCCTAAGAAGGGAGATGCACGCCCTCACCCCGAGGGGCACCGAGGGCAGCAGGAGTGGCTGGGAGGAGACTGCCCCCACTGGGCCCCCCGCCCCAGGTCCTAATGACCAGGGCCACCCTGAGGCCTGAGAACCCCGAGGACACAGAAGGGCACAGCCGGGGAGCCCAGCTAGACCCGGCTGCCAAAGGTCCCCAAGAGCAAGGGCTGCTTGGAACCAAACCCACAGGAAGGGCCAGTGTGGTGATGGCAGGGAGGCCCCAGACTCTACAGTCCAAGCGTGCGTCCTGTCCCTGAGCAGAGACGCTCCAGAGCCTGCAACTGAGTGCACGGCCACCCAGGCAGAGGGCATCACGAGGGGACCCCGCCCCACTGCACCATCACCTTCTCCGAGCAGAGAAAGCTTAGGGATCCAGGTCCTACCCGCTGCTCTTCAGGCAGCCGGACCGCAGGACACCACCGGACCAGAGTGGCCCACCCGCTCACGGGCACCACAGAGACGTGGCATCACTGCCAGGACGAGGCGGGGCCGCAAGGCCAGCGCACAGCCGCAGAGACCGCGGTTCTCCTCTCGGGGGGAGCTGCAGAACCGCCACCCACGGCCTGTCGCTAACCGCTTTGCTCTTCTCATTTGGACAAAGTGGTAAAGACTCGGACCACACCCAGCTGCTCAGAGCCGTGCAGGGAGGGAGCCCGAGCCTGCAGTCTGTGATGCTGCCTGAGATGCCCAACTCCCTAGTAAGGCGAGGAGGGCAAGGGGGGGGACCCTCCACCGCCAGAAGGGCACCTGAAGGGCACCTCCAGGAGCCCAGGCTGGGCCCGGGCTGTCCCAGGGAGGGGCCCCTACGGCGCGCATCCCACCCACGGGAGCACAGGGCCGCCGGAGGGCCCTGCCACCGTGCACACCCTCAGAGAGGAGCTGAAGTCAGTCCTCCCCCACCCCGCGCAGCCTCGCCAGGCCACCGGGCACCTGCTAGGAGACTCTGCTCCATGTTCCCACCCGGCACACCAGCCCCTCAGTCTCCGACCGCCCTGCAAGGCTGTGGACAACCTGAACCGTGCTCGAGAAACAAACCCCATTTCACGCCTAATGTTTTTAAGTGGCCACACGCGGCGCGAACAGGACGACACCCCGGCCTCAGCCCGGAGCGTCTCCGAGCGCTTACCTTCCTCCGCAGCCTCCTGCCCCCGCGGAGCACCGTCCTCTTCTGAGCCTGCAGTACCTGACTCCGCGGCTGGGGGCTGGCTGTGCTGCTGGCTCAGCTTGCTCCGCAGGACGGCAATCTCCTTCTTCAGCAGCTTGGCCCGCTTGCTCCGTGACCCACTGGACTTCATGGCACATGTGAGGTCCAGCATGTCCAGCAGCTCCCTCAGCTGCTCCTCCAGGACCATGTGGGCCCTGTTGGCCGGGTTCAGCAACCTGTCCACTGGAGGCAGAGACATGGCCATCAGCCACCACATGGGCATCACCAATCTGAGACCACCTCACCAAGGACCCCACCCTCACATGGCGCCTACTGGCTGCGCGCCACTGGCAGACACGGGAGCCGGGGCCGCACCCGGGGACACTGAGCCTGCCCGCCAAGACCAGGCACCCAGACCAAGAAAGGGCCGGAAAGAGGTCCAGACTCGCCAGGGGCACCAGCTTGGGGCCACGTGCGTCTGAGTCTGAGTCTCAGTCCCAGATTGTTACGTGGCTTCTTTTAAACTGGCCTGCAAAGTTCACAGGTAATTCGGCGTTTAAGGTGTATTTGTAAGAAAAATCCTTAACAAAATTTCAATTTCAGCCAAACACCAAAACATATAAAGTAGACTACCTTACATCAGTGAGAAGCGGCTAAGAAACTAAATAAGCCTAGAGAAGCCCATGCGAACAGAACTGAGACAAAAAACACGGCAGCACAGCCATCAGACAAGGAGATGCCCCACGCTCCACAGACAAACCTCTCCCTAAAGCACCCGCCTCATCACGAGAAGAACAAGACGCCAGTACAGAGAATCAATAATGTGTCCTAACAAAACGCCACAGATAAGAAGATTCACAGCAAGAAATCTCATCTCATCTGAATGCCTCAGAGCATCTGGCTTGCCCTCGGGCAGAGGACACCACGGGGAGGGGCCTGGGGCCGCCCAAACGCAGAAGGGACACAGCTGCACTTCTCGCCCCAGTCCATCCTTCGTGAAAGCCTGTGCACGGAAATGGACGCAGAGACTCAAGGTGACTCGCCCGGCCACTTCCTGCAAGGCCAGCGCCCCTTCCCGACCCAGAACACTCAGCTGGGGGAGGGGGGAGGTCCGCTTCCAAGGACCCGGGAGAGCCAGCGGACACAGGGCA
This sequence comes from Moschus berezovskii, assembly GCF_049115385.1. Taxonomy (NCBI): domain Eukaryota; kingdom Metazoa; phylum Chordata; class Mammalia; order Artiodactyla; family Moschidae; genus Moschus; species Moschus berezovskii. The sequence continues at coordinate 123,006,070 of NC_142465.1, forward strand.
TCCCTCCCGAAGCCACCTCGTGAGGTAGGCAAACCCCAGCAAGGAGGGCCTGCGCCTGTTCCCTGCTCCCTCGCCAGGGGCTTCCTCCACCACAGGACATCCTCACAGACCCCCAAGTCCACCTGCACACACGGCCCGAGCAACACTGCTCCCTGGTCTGTATCAGGGGCTGTCCCACTCGGGCCAGAGCTCACGTGTCTCTCAAGTGGGCACCTGAAACGTGGCTGCTCTCAGCAGAGATGTGCTGAGTGTAAGGTACATGCTACATGGCAAACAGAGAACGAGAAGCCAGTAAAAGCAACCCTCTGTAACTCCTGTGTCATTTACACGTTAAAATCACAATACCCAGGTATCCTAGGTTAAAGGTGATGCAAACACAAGTCCTCATGAGACTCCTAGGAAACCTCAAGCCAGCGTGCAGCTCGCATCCCACCCCCTGAGCCTGCACTCCAGCGACAGGGAAAGTGCCCCACCACCTGCTCCTGAATGGTGGTGCTCACCCTCATCCCAGGAGAAAGGCCGTCGGGGGGCCGGGGGCGGCCGCTCCGGCAGATGCATCCCCGAGGCCTCGTCGAAGCCGACGCTGTCCGCCTGGCGCCGGGCCTGCCTGAGCACCACGCCACCCTGGTCGCGCAGCCGCACGGCGGCCCGGTAGAACACCGTGTCCTTGGCATTGTACTGCATGCAGTTGTCCACGATGAGGTCAAAGTCTTCTTCCAGCTCCCTGAGTGTCCGGTACCCCTGTGCTTCTAGCCGCTTCCTCATTGTGGCAAAGTCCATGGGGCGTTTGATGTGATCCAGATAATCCGGGACCTGATTTCAGGGAACAAAGCAACCGTTTACAGACACAACCAGATTCATGCACTCCACGTAACCAGGACACCCGTCATGCACATATATATACACACACAGGCTCACACACATGCTCACGCAGTACCGCAGGACAGCCCAGCTCCTCTGGCTGGACACGCAGCAACTGGGAGGGGTCCTTCCACGTCACCTGGGTCACTGCAGACCCGAGGGAGGCGAGCACACCTACCTCCTTCAAGCTCACTGGCTGGGCGAATATGCGGGCCGGGTCCTTCTCCTGCAGCTGGTCCAGCACGGAACGCAGCAGCACAGTGAGCGGGGTCAGCCGCAGCTCCAAGGCCATCTGCTCCACCTTCACCTGGGGGCCAGCGCACCAGGGCTCAGCGCCCAAGGGGACGCCCTCCGAGGAGCCACCTCCCACCTCGAGGGCACAGCACGGTCCAGGGGCCAATGGAGGTCCACATTAAAGGCACAAACGGTACCCACCTCCTGCTCACACCTCCTGGGACCCGCTGGACACCACAAAAACCCCACCCAGCCAGTCTCCTTCACGGCAGAGATCGGTGTCAGCCCCTAAAGCCACCAGCACCCCTCACCAGAGAGGACCTCTCAGAGGAAACAGGGGCAAGGACGGTGGGGCCCAGCGGAAGCGGCTCCTTCCTCGGACGCCCCGCCACGCCCTGCCACGGGACGCCACGCCCCCGCAGCCTCACCTGCTCCCGCTTGAGCTTCTCGCGCTTGCGCAGAAGCTCGATGAGCAGGCGCGCGCGCTCCAGGTCGTGCCGCAGCCGCTGCCAGTACTTGAGCTTCTCTTTGGCGGCTTGAATCTCCTCATCGTTCTCTCTCTGAGAAGAAGAATGGAGTCGACCTTGTCCGCAGCACAGACACACGCGGGGAGGGCTCCGCGGCTCAGCCCCTCGCCCCCTCCCCAGGGAGCCTCCTCCCCAGGGGCACAGGCTCGCCCGGCGCTGGCTCAGCTGCAGGCCAGCGCTGCGCCAGGGGTGGGGCCGGGCAGGAGCGCGCGCGCCCAGGGCGCCCTGACCGCAGCCTGCCGCCCGGCGCAGCCTTGCCCAGGGCGCCCCCCTCACCGGCCAGGCCGCCCAGTGCTTCCACCTGCACCCCACCACCAGTGCCCGCATCCCCGGCCTCGCCCCCCTCCCTCCCCGAGCTCCTCCCAGGACTTGGGGTCCTCAAAGCACGCCTCCTGGAGGGGCTCAGGGCTGCCCGCCCCCAGCCCCAGGGGCCGCATGTGCCGGCCTCTCAGCGCACCTGCAGGCTGTCCCACCACCGCTCCTCCCACACCCCCCACCAAGGCTCCAGGCGGGAGTCTGGGGCCCTCCCAGTCAAGGCCACCCGGAAGCCGCTTTCCAGAACGCTCCGCACAAGCTTCAGGCCCTCTTCTCTCCTCAGCCTCCTCTGCCCCGTGGGGCCCACCCCCATCCAGAGCGAGCTGTAACAGCGCAGCCATCTGGCCGCGTCCGCAGCCCCCAACCCCTATCCCAGTGCAGACCCTGAACCCTGGCAGCAGAGAGCACTCTGCTCTGAGAGGATCGACCCCTAAGGCTGACGCTGCCTTCCAGGACCTCAAGGTCTGAAGGCAAAGAACCCGTGGCCAGAGTTTCAAGGCCCTTCTCGCTCTACTGGGAAAGGCAGCAGAGGGGCCCATGCAGGAGGCCGGGCGCAGGGACAGAGCCGGGCCTGAGCCTCCCCTCCGCCGGCATCCTCCAGTTCTACCAGATTCCAATCACTGGCTTGTTTTTACGTTATTTGAAATTCTCAGGCATCAAACAGAAATTAACAGTAACATCAGCTGTACAAACAAGGCCAGTAAACACATTAAACGATGAGTTCAGAAAACCAAATTCCCTGAGGTATATGAAATCATCTTGTTCATCAATTCGAAAGACACTGAAAATATCGGCTCCAAGGACGTCTAGCCTGGTGGCCCACGTGAGACAGAGCAAAGCAGCAAGTCCCCAGAAACCTCTGGTGCCCACCTGCGGTGCCCGCCGCTGGCTGCAGGACCACAGGCCCTGCCTCCGACACAGCGCCCTAGCCAAGCAGGAACCTGCAGGGAGGACCTGACCACGCCCCACGCTTCTGTGTACAGAAGGGCCTGCCTTTCTGACTCTGCACAAGCAGTCTAATTCCTGCGTGAAACCAACCCCGGAAGGTTCTGTACACTGGGGGAGTACTGCCGTCATTTCTGGTTTCAAGCAGCTACTGAGAGAGCTCTGAGAAGACTGTCGGCAGCCCAGCCACGCTCACCACAGAAGGAGGGGAACAAACCCAGCACCTAGAAGTGAGACGGAGAGAACCCCCAACCCCACAGGGTCAACACCAACTGGGTCAAACCAGCACCCCGGCTGGGGACAGGGCAGGCCAGCTCTGCGTCGTGAGGACCCCACATATCAGGCCGACTCCCAGGACACGAGCAAGGGTGGGAGACCCTGAGGGACAGCCAGCTCGCCCCGCCATGCCACCAGCAGCCGCGGTGTGGACAGTAGCTCATCAGGACAACCAGCTGTCTGAAAGCCCCCAGAAAGTGAACGGGGGACGCCCTCCCACCACAGGGCGCGTCAGGGGGAGCTGGTGGACGTGAGCACTCAAGGGCGGGTGGGACAGGAGCCGCACCCCCCTCCCCCCCCTGCCAGCACATGCCCGCAGGCCCCCAGCCCGCTCTGCAGGACGGAACCACCACGGGGACCTACAGAGACCAGGGCTCCATGGGCCCAGGAGAGACCACCGAGGAGGCAGGGGCCAGGAGCGTCCAGCCACCGAAGCACCTCATCCCGTCCAGCCCAGCTCATCCCGTCTGTCTGTCCGTCCCTGACTGGAAGGTCTGCCGTGAGACAGAAGAGCTGCACCTGGCCTCTCCCAGGGCCCAGCTCAGGGGAGACGCCCAAACACACAGACTAGTGAGTCACGTTAAACTCTAATACCAAGCATTTTTAAAGTTTCAAAAATCATCAAAATCACATCAAGCCTTCGACAGTCCATGTGGAACGTAAACGGGTTGCCCCCAAAAGCCAACCTTGGCTAGCATGGGGTGGGAAGCAAGAGGTAGTGCCGCCCTCCCACCTACCCCACGATGGGAAGCTCCCGGCCATTCCAGGGTGGCGGGGGGCGGCAGACCCCCACCCGTGGCCCTGCCCACACAGGCTGCACTGCTGAGCTCACTACCACCACGTCAGGACTGGCCCCTGGTCAAGACCGGGTGCACCTCACTCTGAATCTCTGTGGTTCCTTCCAATTCCTTCGGCCAAGAGAACTGACCCTTCTGTTTCCTGTTCATGAATTTTCCTGTCTTACGAATTTCCCTCCTGTGTGGCAGGACGTGAGTAGAATACCACTGCTCCCAAACCCACGTGCTGACCCTGGGAGTGTGCGCTCCCTTGGGTGCGGGCAGGCCCCTCACGCACCCCAACCTCGGCCCAGGTCCCGCTTCCCACGCGACTGCCCCGCCAGCCCAACCCCAGAGCAGACTCCCAGCTCTGCGCTCTCCACACCTCCCACTGCTCCCCCGCCACCGGGCTGAGGACAAAGGCCCCCATCTACCATCCCTAATCCCATCTCGAGATGTCCTCTGCCTAACTCGCCACCCCCAAGGTCCAGCACCCTCTCCGAGCACCCAAAGGCCTTGCGGGCTCTGCCCTGCCCCCCTTCCTGGAGCTCCCGAGGCAGCACCGAGCCAGCCAGCCACCTCAGTCCCCACGGTTCCAGCCCTACAGCCCCCTGGACTCTCCCCAAGCCCAGGTCCTGACAGAGACAGAACCCTGTGTCCAGCAGGGAGGAGGGGGAGCACACGGCCTCCCCAAGACCCAGGAGGGGCGTAAGGTTCAGGGTGAGCGTCCCCACCCCAGGGTGGGCAGCAGGACTTGACACAGCTGGCAGCAGTCCTAAAGCTGGACGTAGCAAGCAAGAGGCGGGGAGCCGGGCACCTGACCCCACCAGCCCCTCTGCGCGTGTCCTCCCCAGAGGGGTGGGGGGGCAGGGAGTGGTGAGTCTGCACAGCTGTGCCCGTCTCGGGGGAGGGGACTCAGAGGGCACCGCAGGCACCAGCGCCGCAGGGCGGGGGGACCTGACCCGCCCGTCACACCCGGGAGCGCCAGGTGCAAGGAGCAGCCCCGCGGCGTGTGGAGCCTCCTTCCCCGGAGACGGGAGGCGGGTCAGGGGCACGGCCCGCCCCGCAGTCGCCCAGAAATCCCACACTCCTCTGGATTTCAAAAAGCACTAGAAAGACAGCAGAATCCAAGCGTTTCTTTTTAAACGAGCATTTACGTGTGTCGGCACCACAGGCCTGGGGAGGCAAAGAGGCAGAGCCCTGTCCAGGCCGGGGCGGCGCAAGGAGCGCACGGAAGGCGGCGCACGGGGCGGAAAAGCGGCGGCTCTCGGGACGACGCGAAGGAACGGGCGGCCGCATCGCTCCCCGTCAGACCCGCAGGCCTGCCCCGACCGGAACTCGGCGGGGGGCTCCCCGCGCCACGGAACCCCGCTGCCAGCCCAGGGGCACCGCGTCCCCTGCACTCGCTCGGGCATCGTGGCTCGCGGAGCCTTCCGGACGACGTGCTGGGCGGCCCACACAGGGCGACGGGAACCGGCAGAGGAGGCCCTGCCGCGCGCGCGCGCAGCGGGAAGAGCAGGCTCTGCCCGGCCCTGAGGCCCGCCCTCAGCTCCAGCGGCGGCCGGGCCCCACGAAGCCGGCTTCTCCCTTCCTAAACCCGCCTTTCAGAAAAGCGCTCCGAACGTCAGCCGGCCTGTGACCCCGCGGCAGCTACTGTGGAGGAAGGCATGCGTCTCGCCCCGGCCGCCCCTCCTGCGCACGGGTCCCTGCCCCGGGGCCCCGGCACGCCCACCGGGCGCTCAGCTGGCAGAGGCTCCCCCGCGCCCCCAGGGGCAGGGCCAGGAAAGGCCAGCACAGCGCGGGGCCGAGGGGCACCTCGGACGGAGGCTCCGCCTGCCGCCCCGGCCGAACACCGCGTCCCGGCCCCGGCGGGCCACGTACCTGCTGCGAGCTTCTGTGGGACTGCAGGCTGGACTGGAGTCTGCGCAGCAGCGGGGCTCCGTTCCTGGACAGCCTTTTGAGGAGCCAGTAGCTGTGGGCGCGCTCAACAAACTGCTTCTTCCGCTGAATGGCCACCTGATTCGCAATCCTATTTAATCTAGAACACGGAAAAACTCAGGGTTTAGCTATGAAGCAGGACGTGGACACGTTATCACGGAGACTGGAAACAACAGTGGCACAGCTAACAAACCGTGTGCCTGCCCCTGCCTTCCCCCCGCCCCACACCACCACCACCTGCCTCCCGGCTCCGCCTGCCTGCGGGCCACGTCCCCGCAACTGCCACTCAGCTCAGTACCCAAGGACCCCGGGTGTCCCCCGCTCTGAGTCCTCAGGCCACGTGTCCAAGGACCCCGGGTGTCCCCACCCCCTCTAATCCCTCAGGCCACGCGTCCAAGGACCCCCGGGTGTCTCCGCTCTGATCCCTCAGGTCATGTGTCCAAGGACCCCGGGTGTCCCCACCCCCGAGCCCTCAGTTCACGCGTCTAAGCACCCCGGGTGTCCCCTCCTCTTCTGAGCCCTCAGGCCACAAGTCCAAGGACCCCAGGTGTCACCCCTGTGAGCCCTCAGGTCATGTATCCAATGACCGCAGGTGTCCCCACCCCCGAGGCCTCAGCTCATGCATCCAAGGACCCCGGGTGTCCCCCCTCGACCCCGAGCCCTCAGGCCACGCGTCCTGGGACCCCGGGTGCCCCCGCCCCCCGAGCCGCGCATGCTCACACACCAACCTCCCCCAGGCGGGAGAGGCCCTGCAGGATGGCTCCTGTCAGGGGGCCCCGGTCCCCACAGGACAAAACGTTATGGGTCGGTAGGCTGCAGGCAGCAGCTGCTGGGGGTGGGGTCGGCTCCTCGTCAAAAAACGAGCGTGAGCGTCTCCAGGCCTCGTGGCAAGACCATCGTTTCAGAGACTGTAAAACGCCAAGGATTTTAAGGACACACGCGGGGACACAAAGGGCTTCACACCCTTGCAGGCCGGCTTCTGACCCCTGCCGTCGCCCCTCCTGGAAAACAAGCCTCCCGAAGACAACAAATGCAGGCTAAAGACGAAAACGCAACGGGGCCAGGAGGCGTCCTCCCGGCACACCGGACATCAACATTCCAGGGCGGAAATTAAAGAAATCTAAAAGGACACCTTCTAAGGAGTGCGATTCCTAAATCGTACGGAACTGTGCTGACGCAACGGCTCCGCCGTGTCCAGGCCCACAACGCTCCTTCTCATTAAGGCAATGGCCGCGTGCCGCTCAGGGTGGCCCTGCCCAGGGCCTCTGCTGGCGGCCGAGGAGCCCAGCGAGGGGCAGCTCCACCCAGCCACAGCAGCCCGGCGTGCCCACAGGCCCGCCCGCTCACACGGTGCTGGCTCCAGCGGCAGCCAGAGCGTCCCCGCGGCCCCTCAACGGCTCCAGCAGAAGGCGCTGGGGACCCCAGGCCCCTCCTCTGCAGGGGCGCTGTGCTCGTCGGGGGCACCAGCAGGCGCCCTTCCGCTGGCTCTGTCTGCACCCCGTGACCGCCACCTGCCTCAGGGCCAGTCACGAGCAGGCATCTTTACACACGGAGCACACGCAGACGGGCGCGCCCACACGTAGACGCGCTCGCCCACAGATGCATCCGGGCGCCCACACGCAGACGGGCGCGCCCACAGACGCAGACGGGCGCGCCCACACGCAGACGGGCGCGCCCACAGACGCAGACGGGAGCGCCCACACGTAGACGCGCTTGCCCACAGATGCAGACGGGCGCGACCACACGTAGACGCGCTCGCCCACAGATGCATCCGGGCGCCCACACGCAGACGGGCGCGCCCACAGACGCAGACGGGCGCGCACACACGCAGACGGGCGCGCCCACAGACGCAGACGGGAGCGCCCACACGTAGACGCGCTTGCCCACAGATGCAGACGGGCGCGACCACACGTAGACGCGCTCGCCCACAGATGCATCCGGGCGCCCACACGCAGACGGGCGCGCACACGCAGACAGGCGCGCCCACAGACGCAGACGGGCGCGCCCACAGACGCAGACGGGCGCCCACACGCAGACGGGTGCGCACACACAGACAGGCGCGCCCACAGACGCAGACGGGAGCGCCCACACGTAGATGCGCTTGCCCACAGATGCATCCGGGCGCCCACACTCAGATGGGCGCTCACACACGCAGACGAGCACTTAACACATGCAGACGGGCGCACCCACACACGCAGACGGGCACGCACACACACTCAGACGGGCGCTCACACGCAGACGGGCGCGCACACACACCCAGACGGGCACTCACACACCCAGACGGGCGCGCCCACACAGGCAGATGGACGCTCACACACGCAGACGCGCTCACCCACACACGCAGACGGGCACTCACACGCAGACGGGCACGCACACACACTCAGACGGGCGCTCACACGCAGACGGGCACTCACACACACAGACGGGCGCGCCCACACAGGCAGATGGGCGCTCACACACGCAGACGCGCTCACCCACACACGCAGAGGGGCACTCACACGCAGACGGGCGCGCCCACACTCGCAGCCGCGCGCGCGCTCACACACGCTCCGCTCCCGCAGTGGTCAAGAGCGGCACCGATAAAGGCGGACTCGGCGTGCTGACACCGATGAGGCCGTCGGGAAGGGACATGAGAAGATGCCGAGCCGGGCAGGGCGGGCAGTGCCGTGGAGAGCCGCCCGCGGCCTCTCCTGTCCCCGGTCCAGGGCAACACGGACCATGGCGTGTCACCTGTCAACGAAATCTCCATAAAGCTGGCGGAGAGGAGGAACACGGAGCAAAAAGCAGTGAGACAGGACACAAGAACACGCAGGAAAATCTCAGCAAAACCAGAACTGTGTTAGTTGAAAGACTAGTAAAGAAACGAATGGGAGCAGAAATCAACTAAAAGTGAGTCTCCTGCCTTTACAGCAGCGCTGCTGACAACAGCCAAGACACAGAATCCACCTGAACGCCCGTCGACAGAGGGATGGACAGAGAAGACGGTGTGCGTGAGAGACAGAATATTACTCAGCCGTGAAAAGGAGATGAGACACAGCAGCAACAGGGATGCAGTGAGAGAGAGAGGGGTGGAATACGACTCAGCCGTTAAGAAAGAGGGAACTGACACACGGAGTCGCATGCTGAGAGAACTCAATCAAGATAAACACGGGGTCACTTATATACGGAATCTAAAGGACACAGATCAACCTACCTACAAAACAGAAAGAGACTCACAGGCCTGGCTTGGAGACCAGACTTACAGTGACCAAAGGGGACAGGGTTGGGGAGAGATGAATTAGGAGTTTGGGATTAATATATATACAGGGCTGTATGTAAAACAGGTAAGTAACAAGTGGCTATTATATAATGTAGGGAATTATATTCAACATCCCATAGTAAACCATAATGGAAAAGAATATAAAAAAATAAACGTGTAACTGTGTCACTCTGCAATACACCAGAAATTTGCCATTGTTCAGTTGCTAAGTCATGTCCAGCTCTTTGCAACCCCATGGACTTGCTGTAGCAAGCCAGGATTCCCTGTCCTTCACTGTCTCCCGGCGTTTGCTCAAACTCACGTCCACTGAGTCAGTGATGCAATCCAACCATCTCGTCCTCTGTCACCCCCTTCTCCTCCCACCTTCAATCTTTCATCAGGGTCTTTTCCATTGAGTCAGTTCTTCGCATCAGGTGGCCAAAGTCTTGAAGCTTCAGCATCAGTCCTTCCAATGAAGCAGAAACTAACACTTTCTAAATCAATCAACCATACTTCGATTGAAAAAAAGAGTATTGTGAAAACTGAGATGCAAAATAAACCTGAAGCAGTATGTATCTGGCCAAATCTGAATTATAAAAAACTGAAATGCATTCCTTTAACAATTACTCTAGAAACTGAATGAACCGCGTAAGTTTTCTTACCACCCCCAAAAGAAACAGAAGGAACCCATTTTTCAGAGGAGGTTCACCATCAGTAAAGAAGATCAGGTCCACCCAGGCCTGCACCGACTGCGGGAAGGCGAGGACCACCTCCAGACCTCGGGGTGCGCGTCCCGACAAGGCAGGGCGAGTGAGGCCAGGCCAGACACCACGTGCCCAGGGCCTGGGCTCCACAGCCACGTGCAGGAGGCCAGTGATCTAGAGGCCAAAGTCCCATAAACACCACTCACACAGCCGGAGACCAGACTGCGATACCCCCCCCTCAAGAGCAGCCCCCCCAGGACCCCTTCCAGGGCTGTGCTCACCACACAAGTGGGCACACCAGCCACGAAGAAGGATGGTGACAAGACACTCTCAAGTGACAGGAAGGCCACAAGTGGAGACACCCCATGATGATGTCCGTGAGGACAAAAAGGAGCCACAGATCACCTCCAAACTGGCCCGAATTCCAAGAGCCTGACGAACGACTGGGGGCCGCACAGGAGGCAGGCAGGCTGGCCGCACAGATGCCCCCGAGGCTGGCTAGGTGTGGGTCTCTGTGGGAGGAGGTGCTCCGTGGACGGAGCAGGCAAACGGCTGCATGGACGCCAGTGCGTGAGCATGAGGGACAGCAGGGCTTGACCCCGGCCGGAGGCCAGCAGTCCAGACCCCAGAGGTCCCATCAGTGCCAAGGCCACGGGGCAGGGGCGGAGGAATAGCTGCAAAGCTTTCAGAAGAAAACCTCAAGGCCCTCAGGGAATGAACGGTTAAGTAAGACGTGACATGTACAAGTCATAAAATAGAGCAAAAACACACACTAAAAGCAGGAGGTGATTGATCCCTGCGAAGTGTGGGCCGAGGTGGGGCGGCCCGCTCTCGCCCATCAAACCCGCTCAGGCTAGCGGAAAAACGACAGGAAAACCCGAAGGAGGGAAAGTCTGCCCAAACCATCACTTCACAGATGACGTCCAGAGGGAACCTAAGGGAACCTGCAACGCATGACACCAATGTAAAAACCCTGGATCTACACACCCAAACACACCGATTTGAGAAAATACTATTTCCAACACCAAGTTGTCCGTGGACATTTTTATGGAGAAAACCGTGAACTTTCAGCAAACACTGGAGAGGCCACAGTGAGCACACAGTGGGCCATGCCCAGGTTGGGAAGAAGGCTGGCGGGGAGCCGGGCTTCCAGGAGGAGATGCACATCTCGGGGGTGGAGGCCTACAGAGCAGCCTCCAGCTCAGGGGTGCAGGGACAGGCCAGTGACAGCCCTGCCTGCCAGCGGGAAAGACAGGTGTGTGGGCTGCAGGACCACAGGGTCAGACGCCATGTCCTCAGACCAGACAGACACACGCTGTTCAGACACACCCACTCCAGGGCCACGGGGCACGGCCCGGCTCTGAAGCGTGCTGTTAGCTGCGCTGCCAAGGCCCCAGGGGAAGTCGTGGGACTGGGGTGTGCTTCCAAGTGACCCAAAGGAAGGACTGGGTGAGGGGCGGCCCAGTGCTCCCAAAGCTAGGGTATGGGGGTGGCGCTCCGGCCTCATAAACATCCAGCCTTGACAAGGGCTTTTAAAGATGTTAAGAGCAGGGACGCCAAGGCGGGGACATGCAATGAGCACAAACAAACTACCTGCCACCCAGAAGCCAAGCCGGGGAGAGACCCAGGACCCCGGGACACAGAAACCAACCCTGGTGACAAGAGGCCATGCCCGCGCTAAGGGCCTGCGGTCACAGGGCTACACTCAAGGCCTGCCCACGCCCGCAGCAGGAGAGCAGCCCACCATGGCAGGAAGAACGGAAAAGCAAGCCCGAGAGGGGCCCAGCCGTCTCTGCCGCGGCGACCACGGCCAGGCTGCTGGGCCTGGAGGGGCCTCAGGAGCAAGCGTCAGTCAGCGTGTTTGCTACGTGATAAATCCCTGTCAGCGTCTTTTTTTTTTTAACTTTCTATATTAAAGTCATGAAAAATGGGAAAAACAGCATCAAAAACCATCCCCTGGGACTTGCTGGCAGTCCAGTGGCTGAGACTCCACACACAGGGGCCGAGGTCAGGGACCCCCTCAGGCCACAACCATGAGTCCGAATGCCCAACTGCAGAGCCCGCATGGCCAGGTTACCTACCTGGTTTTCTAAAAACACCCTCCCTCCTCACACACACAGACGCGGGAGCAGGGCCCAGGCCGCCCCGCCGGCGTCTCAGGGAGCAGGGCCACCTTCCCTTCCTTTCACAACAGCTCAGACGGAAGTCGGGCGATGCGAGAGAAGCCCCCCGGCCAGACCCAAAGAGCCCCTGGAGGGGGCGCGGTTCTGGGCCTTGCTGGTTCCTGGGGCGCCCCCTGCCCGACTTAACACACCACGGCAGGGAGCCCCGGGGGCCTGTGTGTCTCCCGGGAGCCCTGGGGGACCGGGCGGGATCCCCCAGCCCCTGCCAGGCAGCTGCCTGCACGGGGCGCCGCCCCTCGGAGCCCAAGCAGGTGAGTGACAGCCAGCTGGTCAGAGCCCGCTTTCCTGAGAAACCCCACCAGTGCTGATGCCCCCAGATGCCCGCCTCAGCACCCAGGCCTGCTGTGCAGACCCTCTGAAAACCGCACCTCCCTCCACGGCGCTGAGAGGAGAACCCCACGGGGTGGGCACGCCCTTCAGCCCTCATGGGGAGGCACAGACGGTCTAAGGGTGACCCGATCCAAGGAGGCAGAGCAGGACTCCTGGCCACAGGCAGGAAGGCGCCCGGGGAAGCTGGCCCCCGCCTGGGGAGGTGCACAGGGGCACATGGTCTGCCCCTGGAAGGGCACACAGGTGAGCCATTAGCGAGAGGGGCCTCTGGCTAAGGGGGGTGAGGGGGAGACTTCTCTCCCCCTACTTCTGCAACCTTTTATAAACCTGAAGTTATTTCAAAACAAAAAATGGAAACTTATTGATAAAAGGACAAGCCGTGACAGGATGCTGAGGCCCGTCTCCATGTACCCCAGGCCTGTCTCACGGTCCACTCCAGGCAGCAACCCCAAGCGCAGGACGAAGGAAAACGTCCACGTCTGTCTGCCCCCTCTGCAGAAGCAGTCACGTGAGTGGGGACTGCCAGATCCCAGGCCTCAGCAGACACCCCAGGGGCCAAGCCCACACTGCGCCCCCAGGACGCCCAACCTGCCAGGGGTCCACACGCCCAAGGGACACGGGACGCACCCCGCTCAATGCTGGCTTTAGCCCCAGACACACAGGAGCCCGAGGGAGGTGCTCAGAAGTGCCCACGACACAGCACAGCCACTGGGAAGCGCTAGGCTCCCCTGACTGGGCTTCACTGACTCACGGTGCCCAGGGGCCGGCCCATGCCCAAGCCCAGGCCCCACCCCACCCCTGAAGGCACTTTGGGGCAGAGCCTGGAGCTGGCCGCCAGCCCCCACACCCCCACCCCAAATTCAAGCACAGGGAAACCAGCGAAGTCACGGGAAGGTCAGTGCAGACATGTGGCGCAGTCCCCCAGCCGTGTGCTCGCCCAGTGGGGCAGGGGCAGACTCGCAGCCGGCTCCCTGCACCACGGCCACGGTACAGCCCGCACTCCCAGCCTGGGCTCTGTCAACAGCCCCTCCCCAAGGACCCGGTGGGGGGCTGCCTGGCAGCAACTGACACGCATGGGGCACCCAGAAGCCAGGCTCCCACCTGCGGGGGCCACAAGGCTCCCCCGTTTCCCCAGGCCACAGCCCATCAGAACTTTAGAAATCGTAGTAAAACTAGCTGCCAGAAACAGACTCAGACTCAGGCCCAGACTCTGCGCTGCTACATTCAACGAGCATTAAGCGCGTGAGCCCAGCAACCCAAGCCCCCGCCGGCCGGGGAGGGACGCCAGCATCCTCCGAGGGACAGAGCTGAGAGGCCGAGCCTCCACCCTCGTGAGGGCCCCGTCAGAGCTCGTAAGGCAGCGCCCGCACTGAGCAGCGACATGTGAACCATCCAGGCGGCCCCATGGGCCCGCCACGGCCCCTCCCCGCGTCCAGAGCAGCACCCACGGCACCCACAGTGCAGCGACGGCCTGGGGCTTCGCAGGAGCTTCACTCAGCTAACGATCCCAGAGACCCAGAGGCTCCAACTCCACATAGCCCTTCTCCGGGCCTGTGCCCTCTCGCGACTGCCTCTACCGCCCTCTGCCCTCACCACGAGGCAGAGGGAGCGGACGAGGAAACAGAGGCTCCAAGGAGAGCAGCGGCCACCGAGGAAAAGGGCCGCTGCACCAGGAGAAGGGCGGCGCCAGCTCAGGCCGGAGAGAGGAGGGCGAGCGACCGCTCTCCCCTTCCGACCTGACCTCACGGGTCTTCCCCAGCTTCAAATGTGTCACGTCTACATCGGGGAGAAACTCACTCTAACTGAAGAACAGGGCAGGCAGATAGACGGGCACAGCTCCCGGCCGCCAGACAAGCTCTCGGGAGCAGCCCGAGCTCGCTGAAGGCTGGGTCCTCAAGGCAACAGGACAGGGAGGCCACGCGGACCCCACCCAGGGCAGCGCTCGGCATCCCCCAAGAGCCAAGGCCACGCCTGGCCACGCACGGAGGAGCCGCAGGGCTTAGCCCGCACAGCCAGCTGGCCTGACCGCGGGCCTGGGGCCCTCGGACAGGAGGGAGCAGATGCTCAGAGCACCCACACCTCTGTTCTGGGGTCTATTCAGTTCAGTTCAGTCGCTCAGTCGTGTCCAACTCTTTGCAACCCCATGAATCACAGCACGCCAGGCCTCCCTGTCCATCACCAACTCCCGGAGTTTACTCAAACTCACGCCCATCGAGTCGGTGATGCCATCCAGCCATCTCATTCTCTGTCGTCCCCGTCTCCTCCCACCCTCAATCCCTCCCAGCATCAGAGTCTTTTCCAGTGAGTCAACTCGTCGCACGAGGTGGCCAAAGTATTGCAGTTTCAGCTTCAGCATCAGTCCTTCCAATGAACACCCAGGACTGATCTCCCCCAGAATGGACTGGCTGAATCTCCTTGCAGTACAAGGGACTCTCAAGAGTCTTCTCCAGCACCACAGTTCAAATGCATCAATTTTTCAACGATCAGCTTTCTTCACAGTCCAACTCTCACACCCATACATGACCACGGGAAAAACCATAGCCTTGACTAGATGGACCTTTGTTGGCAAAGTAATGTTTCTGCTTTTTAATATGCTGTCTAGGTTGGTCATAACTTTCCTTCCAAGGAGTAAGCGTCTTTTAATTTCATGGCTGCAATCAGCATCCTCAGTGATTTTGGAGCCCAAAAAAATAAAGTCTGACGCTGTTTCCACTGTTTCCCCATCTATTTCCCATGAAGTGATGGGACCAGATACCATGATCTTTGTTTTCTGAATGTTGAGCTTCAAGCCAACTTTTTCTCTCTCCTCTTTCACTTTCATCAAGAGGCTTTTGAGTTCCTCTTCACTTTCTGCCATACAGGTGGTGTCATCTGCATATCTGAGGTTATTGATATTTCTCCCGGCAATCTTGATTCCAGCTTGTGCTTCTTCCAGCCCAGCGTTCCTCATGATGTACTCTGCATATAAGTTAAATAAGCAGGGTGACAATATACAGCCTTGACGGACTCCTTTTCCTATTTGGAACCACCAGTCTGTTTACTAGACACTAAAAAAGCAACATTTGTAGAGTAAACATGCTGCAAGGTAAGAAAAACCAAACCAACTATCTGCCTCTTGTTGAGAACAGATGACAAGTCTCAAAATCAGTGTGTCTGAACCATCTTTTTCACTTGCAAACAACTTTTTAAACCACACAAACTACAGAAGCAGTCACAGTCCCTGCCACCACCCCCAGCCTTCTCACAGCTTACCCTCCCCTAAGCCAAGTGAGGGGGCCCCTTCACTTCTGAGATCTCAGAGCCCCTCATGCAGCCAGCGCTCGGGTCGGCTCCGAACACTGTCCTGGTGGCAGCTCTGTCCTGCGCCAGCAGCTGTGGAGAGCGCGGGGTTACACCCCCACTGGGGCCTGGATCCTAAGGCCGCACCGCGGACCACAGCCTCAGGAAGAGAGCAGTGCTCGTGAGCTTGGGTCTCCCAGCCACCCCAACACCATACACGCTGGTCTGACGTCAGGGTCTCCAGAGACTCTGGGCAACACCGAGAGCAAGGCCCGCGGCCACGCACACTCGCCCAGGCGCAATGCTGGCCTCTGCTCTGAGCCAGGGAGGGCGGGGCGAGGGCCTGTTGCTCCTCCAGTCGGCCGCCAGAGCGGCATCCCAATCAGGCGGCACCTCTGACCCCTGGAGCCTGCGCTTCCCAGCCGCGCGCATGCCCCTTGGGCAGGTGGACGGATGGATGGGCAGTAGGCACCACACGGGCCTGGACAGAGGGCAGCACCCTGGACTCCTGGCTTCTCAATTTATAAAGTCACAACTTTTATTTACTTCAATTTTAGTAAACCTGAAATCTTTGGGGTCTTAAAACTTCTTGATAAAAATCCTATACTTTCCAACCCTTGGGTAGAAATACAAGTGAAGTGAAAGTGAATTCGCTCAGTCATGCCCGACTTTCTGCAAACCCATGGACTCTAGCATAGCAGGGCTCCTCCGTCCATGGGATTTCCAGGCAAGGGTACTGGAGTGGGTTGCCATTTCCTTCTCCAAAAGCAAGTGAAACTGTCTTTTAAGTCAGACCGACTTATCTGCAGAGACACTTGGTTCTGCCAGAAGTCTTCTCCAGACGAGAGGAATGAGTGTTTTCTGCTCACTGTCTGAAGTTACTGAGTCTGTCATCTGCGTACTGTCCTTCTCTTGGACACTCCTAACTCCCTGGAACAAACACCCAGGAAG
Organism: Moschus berezovskii; assembly: GCF_049115385.1. NCBI lineage: Eukaryota > Metazoa > Chordata > Mammalia > Artiodactyla > Moschidae > Moschus > Moschus berezovskii. The sequence continues at coordinate 123,022,627 of NC_142465.1, forward strand.
TGCCTGCTCCTCCAGCACAAGGCAGGACCTTCCGTGGCCGCACCCACCACACCTGCCGCCCTGACGCAGCCCCCTGAGCTGCTCTCCCTGCCTTTCTGCCCCTGACAGGAGGTCCCAAGGCCCCAGGCCCTAAACACTAGAACCCGTGTTTTAAGTCTTTCCCAAACCACACGGCATTCACAGGTCTACTAAGAAATTTACCAAGCCACTTACCTAGTATTTCCAACAAGAGCATTTTTAAATCCGATGAAATAAAAACAGGAAGTCAGTAGCAAGAGAGACAAGCAAAAGGGGCAAAGCGTCGAGAGACTGGGGTGGCCGGCGGGATCCTGCCCCACCACCATGGAGCACTCTAGAAAGAGAACCCCACGCTGACCAGGCAACGCCCGTCTGACAGAAACGGTTGGGAAACCAGTCAGCCTGCGCCCCAACAGGAAGGAAGCCAGAGCCTACCGCCAGGGTCCCCGTCAGCCCCCCTCTCGTCCCCACCGCGTCTGTCGCACCCGGCCACGCTGCCTAAGTTTGGCAAATTACACATCCCACGAGGGGAATCCCTGGTGATCCAGCGGGTGGGAGTCCGCCTCCCAGTGCAGGGAACATGGGTTCAGTCGCTGGCTGGGGACCTGGGCCCCCACAAGCTGCAGGGTAACAGAGCCCACATGCTCGGAGCCACACGCCACAGAGGGTCCCGTGCGCTGCAGTTAAGACCCGACGCAGCCAAATAAATGCACACACTCTTAAAGTCCCCACAAGATCCCCAAACAATGGTGTGAGCATGGCGAGAAATGGCAGAGAGGGCAACAACCCCTGGGGCACCTGAGTCAGGGCTGCGGCCGGGGCAGGCTCGGCCCCGGGCCTCGAGGAAACCAGACACACACACGCCCCGTCTCGAGTCTCTTACAACAGGTGTGCTCCCACCAAGTGCAGCGGGAGCGAGGCCCCCATGGGAGGGGCTGTCAGGGCTGGGCAGAGCCTGCCCTCCTGCAGCGCTCACCTCTGCGGGGGGATGTAAGGCGCGCACACGGGCGGCAGGGCCGTGCAGGGCTCCCGGGGCGTCTTCTTGGCCTTCTTGGCTTTCTTCCTGACCTTGGACGTGGACCTGACCGCTTTGACTGAACTCTCCTTGCGACAGACACCGTTTTTCATCTCCACGTCCCCGTAAATGTTCAGAGGCCTGCGGGTACAGCCGGGGGGCGTGTGGACGTCACAGTAAGCGGTCTTCCTGACAGAGAAGGTGGCGGCGCCACCGGCCAGCTCCTTCACGGGCTCCATCTTCATGTAGAGGCCGGCCCGCTGGGCGCACGTCACGTGGAAGGCGGTGTAGCAGTTGGCCTTGTGACACTGGATGCAGGCGCCCACGCCCTTCTGCTTGCAGAGGTAGCAGGTCAGCTTCCAGCGCGCGGGCGGGATGTTCCGCACACCGTCGATGGGCTCGATGAAGACGGTGTTGGCGAAGCCGACCTCGGGGATCCACAGGGCGCACACCACATGGCCCCAGCGGCCGTCGTCCGTCTTCTTGAAGGCGCCGCCCGTGTTGGGGCACAGCACGCAGTCGGCCGGCCGAGCCCGGGCCTGCAGGCAGTGGCGGCAGAGCCACTGGCCCTCGGGGATGTAGGGCACGCCATAGCACTCCTGGTGCACGGCCAGGTTGCACATGTCGCAGAAGAGGATGGCGTTGCTGTTCTGGCATTCGCCGTCCATGCACACGCAGCACACCGCGTCCTCGTCGATCAGGCACTGCTGCTCCCCCTGCTTCTGCTTCTCGCAGTGCGAGGCCTTCTCGAAGCGGTCCATGAGGAACTCGAACACGCTCTGCGACACGGCCGACACGCAGTCGCCCCTGCGCTTCTCGTTGACGATCTCCAGCCAGGCGTAGTCCTCCTCGTCCATGTCGTACTCCACCTCGTTGTCCAGCTCCTCGGCCGACTTCTCCACGAACTTGTAGTACACGGGGGGCCGCCGCGGCGCCGACGGGGGGCTGTACTCCACCACCCGCACCTTGGGCTCGGGGAGGGCGCTGGCGGAGGCGGAGGCGGGCGCGCCGTGCGCGCTGGGCGGGGCGTCGCCCTTCTTCTTGACGCGGTTGTTCTTGTGCCGCTTAGTTCTCAGGCAGGCGGGCGGCCGATCGCTGTTCTCCTTGTTGCTGTTGCACTCGCTCATGTCCTGGGCGGTGAGCCCGTCCTCCAGGATGACCTCCAGGGGCTCGAAGATGCTGATCCTGTGCAGCCGCCCCTCGATCTCGATCTCCACCATCCTCTGGGCCTGCGCGTAGGTCAGGGTCTCGCGCGCGGGGGAGTGCTTGGAGCTGCCGGGGGAGGAAGGGTGCCTCGCTGCAGCGCGATGACCTCGGCCTTTCCTCCTCATTTGGCACTGGCTCCCTGAAAGACAGAGAACACGTGAGGCCAGGCAGGCAGAAGGCAGCGGAGGCGAAGACCACCGAGCACGCGTGGCTACAACTGACCACCGTGCACTAAAGCAAAACAGAGCTCCCGGCTAACCTGCCCCTGAGGCTGCCAGAATCACTCGCCCTGGACGCACGAAGGCGCCTCAACCACCACCAACAGCCACTGCCACCAGGCCACTGCCCCCCCCAGGGACTCCCAGGACTGGAGGAGACGGCAGCTGGTCAGGAGGGCCCCCAGAGGCACACACGGGGACAAGTCCTTCCAAATTGCTGACGCCCACTGCTCACTGGTCACCTTGGACCCACACCCCTGGCGAGTTGGGCTCGCAGTCCCGAGCCCCGGACAGTATGTGCACAGGGCTGCACTCCCGCAGGCTCCGGCCCCTGTCTGACCCTGCAGCTGCCCAGGAGAGCGCCCTCAGCCCGTCAGTGTCTCCACGAACACACCCTCCACAACCATGTCGAGGCACAGGCCGCCGGCCACACCAAGACTCAAGAGGGCAGCCCCATCTGGCCTGGGCAGGCTCCACCCCAGGAGACCCACCCAGCCTCTGCAGAGCCTCAGAAGTGGCCACCACAGGCCAGCCACCTGCCCGCCCCTCGGGGGCCTGCTCGGCTGCTGGCGTGACCACAGTGCTGGGCTATCATCCTGTCACAGCGAGGGTGACCCAGAGACCCCCTCGCCACCCACAGAGTGCTCCTCCCCTCTACCGGGTGTGGCACAGCCTCAGGCGCCTTAAACCTTGGCCATGGAGACTTTCGAGCACTCGCTCTTGTCAGACACCCGCATTGACCACCAGCAAGTTCTACTTCCAGCCTCCCTCTTCTGATGATGCCTGACTCTGGTCCACCACCCGCCAAGCAGGGTGACACCTTACAAACTGATGACAGTGACCTCTCCTCCCTCCAAACAACCACACGCCACTGACAGGAAGCAGGGCGATGCTGACGAGACCGGCTGACACACAAGCCACGTGCAGCCCAAGGCCCACCACTGGACAAGGCCCCGGGGAGTCAACCCAGGAAAAGCCGTCATACGGCGGCCTGCAGTGTCACACCTGAAAGGAAATCACAGCAGACCCTAAATGCATTCCTTAAGAAAGGTCCTTCTGACTATGGTTTTCCTTCTCTTTTGTCAAACAGAAATGTTTATGTGAAATCTGACAAAAATGCCCTAAAAAGGGGAGCATGAGAGCCACCATGGGCAAACCAACCCTAACCCACCTGCATCTCCATGTCCCAGGGGCCCACACAGCCCTGCATTCCTGGGGTGCAGTCAGCCAAGCTGCCCCCCAGCTGGCCCTGGCCCTGCCAGCCCTTCTGGGGGAGAGGGGCAAGTCCCCCTGCTGTCAGCACCACAGCCTGCAAGAGGGCCCCCAGTGCAGCCAGGACACAGCCTCAGGGGTCCTTTGGGGTGGGGCAGAAGCCACAGTTGGTTACTCAGCAGATGAAAAGCAAACGTGTAATTTTCTCCTCCAGAGCACAGTACCAACAGCACTAACCATAACCGGCTCTTCAAAACCCACATGCTCCTGAAGTGACTGAGGCTTTGTATCTGGCCACTTGCTACAGGAAGGACAGCACTTACTGGTCATGGCAGCTCTGCAATCTGAAAGCTCGATGGTGACAGGGACAGAAGGCGCAGGTCACTCTGCAGACCACCTCACCAGCCCACCATTCCCCGACACCCCAGGCTCCAAACCTCCAACCTCCGTCCACCTGGAGCTTCCGTGCAGGAGAAAGGTTCCCACGTGGAGGCCATCAGCAGCCCCTCCAGACCCTTCTGATAAATGCCCCTTGAAAAGCCGTGTGGCCACAAGAGAGGAACGCGGCACCCAGGGCCGGTTCACCTTCTCCATCACCGCCTTTCCCGCCTGGGCCTAGGAAAGCCACGAACGCCCTCGCGCAGGGGCGGCACGCAGCGCCGCCCCCGCGCCCCTTCCCGGGCGGTGGGCGGCTCCTCCGGCGGGGCCCGCCTGCAGCGCGTGCCCCGAAAGCTACAACCAGGTCACTTCTTCCTGGGGGCCCGGAGGCCGCCCGCCGCGGGCGCGGGAGCGGGGTGCCGCCGGGGCCGCGCGGCCCTGCAACAGGAAGTTTCCCGTCCGGGCTCCGCAAGCCCAGCGCGTCCGTTACATAACGCGACCCTCGGGCCAACGCTCGGCCGGGGAAGCCGCGACCCCGGGCCGCCCCCACCCCGCCGGGCGGCCGGGCGGGAGGTGCGGCGGGCAGGGCGGCCGCACAGCCCGGCCTCCCTCCGCGTCCGGCCTCCCGCCCGCCGGCCTCGCCTCCCTCCCTGTCGCGCTCCCAGGCCGCCCGGGCTCCCTCCGCGGCCCGGCCCGCCTCCCAGGCCTTGCAGCCTCCCGCCCGGGCCTCGGGCCTCCCTGCCGGCCGCCCGGCCTCCGCCGCCTCGCGGCGCCCAGAGCGGACGGCCGGCCCTCTCGCCCCGCCGCGGCCTCCCGCCCCGCCCGGCCTGCCTGCCGGGCCCCCGGCCGCCGTCCCTCCCCGCCCGCCGCCCGGCCCGCCGCCCGCGGACAATGCGCCGCCGCAAACATGGCGGCGGCCGGCCCGCCCGGCGCACTCACCTTCGGGGCCGCGGCCGCGGGGGCCGGGCGGCGGGCGGGGGCCGGCGCGGCCGCGGCGGCGCTAATGGCGCCCGCGGCTCCTCCGCCAACGGCCGCGCAGGCCCGGCCCGCCGCCGCTCTGGGCGCGGGCTGCTGGCGGCGGCGGCCCGGCCCGGCTCGGCGCGGCGGGCGCGCGGGCGGCGGGGCCGGGGAGGCCCGGCGCGGGGGCCCGGCCGGCGGGCGGCGGCGGCGGCGGGGCGGCGGGGCGCGGGCGCGGGGCTGCTCGGGCGCCAGGGCCGGCTCGCTCGCCCGCTCGGTCCCCAGCGAAGCAAACAATGCGGCGAGCGCTCCGCCCGGCGCGCTGCGTGCGAGACGCGCCCCGCCCGCCGCCGCCGTGACGCGCGGCCGCCGCCGGGGGAGGGGACGGAGGCCCGGGGCCGGGGGAGGCCGCGCGCTGCCGCAGACGCGGCGCCGGGCGGGCGCCGGGCCCGGCCGGGCTGGGGGCATCTGCGGGGCGCGGGGGCCGGGCTGGGGGCATCTGCGGGGCGCGGGGGCCGGGCTGGGGGCATCTGCGGGGCGCGGGGCCCGGCCGGGCTGGGGGCATCTGCGGGGCGCGGGGCCCGGCCGGGCTGGGGGCATCTGCGGGGCGCGGGGCCCGGCCGGGCTGGGGGCATCTGCGGGGCGCGGGGCCCGGCCGGGCTGGGGGCATCTGCGGGGCGCGGGGGGCCGGCCGGGCTGGGGCCATCTGCGGGGGTGCTGGGGGGAGCCTGGGAGGGGAGTGGCAAGGGGATGAGGGGCGCCGGTCCAGGAGTCGGGAGCCCTGGATGCGGCAGGCCCCGCTGCGTGTTGGGGGAACCTGGGGGTGTGCCTGGAAGGGGAGCCACAGGACGGAGGGAGTCCAGAGTGAGCACCCGATGGACAGGGTCTGGGCCAGGCCGAGAGCCGCGGGCAGCCTGGAGGGTTCTGCGCTGGACGGGACGGGGCTCGGTGGAGACCAGGGGGCGCCCGTACTGGCAGAGGCAAGCAGTGGGGTAGCCCTGAGGAACTGAAGGTGGGGGGCCGGGGATGGGAACACCCTCTGTAGGTTCCAGGTAGGACGGAAGGGGCCTGAGCAGCGCTAGTTCAGAGGCCTGAGGGTTAGCTTCAGCCTCCACTGGCAGCTTCCACTGTGGCCTTGGCTAGAACTCCAAAATTCAGTGGTTTCATGATAGTTTTCATCTCGAGATTGAGTCCCCAAGTGTTTTGGGAGGAGGGAGAGGCCTGGCTGTTTCCCTGAGGATTTGACCATGAGGGAGCCCAGCCCTGCCTGGGGACAAGCGGCAGATGGCCCCCAGTCTGTGGCAGCCAGGGAGGCCCCAGTGTAGGAGAAGAAACACGCTCCCAGGTCAGAGCCTGGGTTCTTCAGAGCCCCGGGAGACCTTCTTCCACGTGGGCAGGCAGGGCAGGGGCCGCGACTTAGGCTCTTTGGGCAAACACCTTATTGGCAGTAGGCTGGCCCTGTCCACCCACATGTGCTGGTGGGGGCCTTTTGCTGACCAGAATTTGTGCACCCAGTGTACAGGTTGAAAAGTGAAGGCTTGGCGGGTGGCTAAGGACTGCAGGCAAGGTCACCCAGTGATCAAGTTCCTGAGCAAAGTCCAACCTCCAGACACATCCTTGGGCCAAGGTGAGGCCGACCCAGCAGTGGGCCCCAGCCACATTTATGCCAGATGCAGGAGCCGCACCCACATCCTCCTCTCTTACAAATGTCCGCTGTCTGGTCCAGATGTGTGGGAGCAGCAGTGGAGAATAAGCACCCTTGTCCACCTCGGGCAAGCCAGGTGCCAACAGGAAGCTGGGGACAGTCTTGTGAAAGAAGAAACAGGAGACAGCCCGGGAGGATGGCTTCTTCACCACCAGGGTGATGCCAGGAGTGAAGGCGTGTCCTAGTGGCCTTCTGGAATTCCAAGGATGAAGAGAATAGCTCAAAAGCCTTCAGTGGGGAAGGGTTTTCTTTAATCAGATGGAACCTGATTGTCAGTTGGCAAAGGGGTGAACCTGTCAACATTCTCAGAGAACTGAACCTAAAATTCCATACACAGTGAAACTAGCATTGAAGTGAAACAGCAAAATAAAGGTGTCTTCACACCTATAAACATCCACACACCAAGTCTCTCAAAAAGGACTGAAAGATATGCCCTAGAAAATGGACCCAAGGGTAAGACCTTGATGCCATAAAGAAGCCAGCTTAGACTGTTCAGGGAGAATCAGATGAGGATTTGAGAGAAAGTCCCACGTGGGATGAACACGGCCTAAGGAAAGGAGGGAGGAGTACCCAGCAGCTCTTGAATCACAGCCCTGAGTGCTCCCCAGGAGGACTGACGCTGAAGAGTGCTCCCTGGGAGGACTGCGCTGAAGAGTGCTCGCCGGGAGGACTGCGCTGAAGAGTGCTCGCCGGGAGGACTGACGCTGAGGCTGAAGCTCCAGTGCTTTGGCCACCTGATTCAAAGAGGCGACTCATTGGAAAAGACCCTGATGCTGGGAAAGATGGAGGGCAAGAGGAGAAGGGGACGACAGAGGAGGAAATGGTTGGATGGCATCACTGACTCGATGGACATGAGTTTGAGCGAGCTCTAGGGGTTGGTGATGGGCAGGGAGGCCTGGCGTGCTGCCGTCCATGGGACCACAAAGAGTAGGACAGGACTTAGCAACTGAACAACAAGAAGAAAATTTTAGAATCAAGAAAAGTCTAAAATTCCAAAGTTTCCATGAGAAAAATGGAAATAGGACTTGCAGATTTCAAAACAGCCAGGAGAAAACTGAAATGAAGAAAAATAGTGGCAACAAAAAGCAGAAAAGAGAAAAAACAAATACATGATAAATGAGGAACACAAAATTAGATGACAGGAATAAATTCAAACACCTGAGTAATCAGAGAAGTGATGGAATTAAAATCATCTGTTAAAACACAGACTCTCTAATTAGAATGTTGACACACTAAATACTAATTATGGGAAACACACCCCAAAGACGTCACCGAGACTGAAAATACAAAGGTGGAAAGCGTGTCTCGTGCGACTTCTGATCCTCAGAAGACCACAAGCAGAGTGAAGAACTGAAAACTAGAAGGTGTTTGTGACACAAACGCCCTGCAAGTGATCCGCGTCCACAGTAAAGAGCCTCCAAACCCATTAGAGAGAGACAAGCCAAAAGAGTGACAGGCACGTCTGACATCAGTCTCCTTTCAGAGGAGAACATGGAAGAAGCCGATAACCTCACTGGTGACTTTGGAAATACAAACTAAGGGAAGGGAAGTCGCTCAGTCGTGTCCGACTCTTTGCGATCCTGTGGACTGTAGCCTACCAGGCTTCTCCGTCCATGGGATTCTCCAGGCAAGAATACTGGAGTATAAAACCACACCAAATGAACACAAACCCTGCTGGCCAGAACTGCAGGTGGTACAATTATCTTGTAAACAGTGTGGCATTCTTCAAAGAAACTGGGTGTGTGCATCAGTTAGCCATTGCCGCATAACAAACCACCCCCAATCTGAGCAGCTTCAAACAGCAGCAATCACTCCTTTCACTCCGGAATCTGCTACTTGGGAGAGATTCAGCAGCAAGGCTGGTCTGCTCCTCATTGCACCCCTGGCGCCTCCTGGAACATCCAGCACCTGTGTGCCTGGCAAGCTGGTTCCTGCTGTGGGCTGGCGGCCTGGGGGATGCCCTCAAGGGAGGGTGGCCAGGTCCAAGAGCAAGAGAACCCGGTGGCCCCTGTATCACTCTTTTTTTTTTTTTATTTTTTAAATTTTATTTATTTATTTTTTTGCATTACAATAGTTTAATATGAACAATCAGAACTAATTAACAGTATAACAATATTTTACAACTGAAATAATTAAAATAAACTATAAAATTACTACATAAAACAGGTCTGATCTAGCTTATTTACTTTCTATAATCTCTTCAGTGCTGCAAAACCATTTATTTCTTTTTTTTTTTTTTCATGTTTTAATAAACACTTCGTCTTTTTGTATTGCTTTTTTTTTTTCATCACAATAATAGAAATATAACATCATATATCACTGTGAAACACATTTCCACATAAATGCTGATAAGCACAAAATATTTTTCATCATTTACATTTTAACTGTAATAATATATGGCAGAATTAAAGCTGCATCCATCATGTGTCTAACTCACCTTGCTGTAATGAATTTTTAAATGTAATGGTTTCTGTCGCAAAGTAAAATCGTACATAATGTCTAGTGACACAGTACGCTGGTGGATGGGTGGATTTGGAAAATGGAAATGCAACTTCATTTTTAATTAGATTTATAAACTTCACCACCTCCACCTCCAGCCAGCTTCCCAACCCTCCCTCCCACCACCATTATTTATTTATTTATTTATTTTTTTAAATGAGGCTTTTAATTAATGTTTGACAGAGCTGATTCAGGTTGAATAGACTAAATTTCTTTAAACAAACTGACTTATACTCCAGAGTCCTTTAAAAACTTAATAGCATTTATACATTGAAGGTATTTGATTTTCTTGTAACTAGCACTTCAAATGCAACAAGCATTTGACCCAACAAGTAAAACTTTCTACAGTTCATAACTTTTATAAATAAAATAAATTAAATGTACAGTGAATAAGTTCTCTGAAATATTTCAATATTTCTGCAGGTTTAGTAACATCGTAAAATACATTTCAACTAAAGTTCACAAATCTAAAAATCTGTTAGGCATTTTTAGGCGTTTTAAGTTGGAAATGAAGACCAATGTTACATCGTAATATGCCAATTACAAATAGTACTTCAAATAGCAAATACTACAGTTTGTCCCAAACTTTAAAAACTATTCATGAACTCAACACTGAACTATTGATGGCTATGAGAATTGTTTCCTAGCCTTTTTGAAAATTTCAACCCATTTACGTTTAAGGTAATTATTGATAAGTACGATCCCGTAGCCATTTTCTTTATTACTTTGGGTTCAAGTTTATACACTCTTTCTGTGTATCCTGTCTAGAGAAGATCCTCTAGTATTTGTTGGAGAGCTGGTTTGGTGATGCTGAATTCCCTCAGCTTTTGCTTGTCTGTAAAGCTTTTGATTTCTCCTTCATATTTGAATGAGATCCTTGCTGGGTATAGTAATCTGGGCTGTAGGGTATTTTCTTTCATCACTTTAAGTATGTCTTGCCACTCCCTTCTGGCCTGAAGAGTTTCTGTTGAAAGATCAGCTGTTATCCTTATGGGAATCCCCTTATGTGTTATTTGCTGCTTTTCCCTTGCTGCTTTTAATAGTTGTTCTTTGTGTTTGATCTTTGTTAATTTGATTAATATGTGTCTTGGAGTATTTCGCCTTGGGTTTATCCTGTTGGGGACTCTCTGGGTTTCTTGGACTTGGGTGATTATTTCTTTCCCTATTTTAGGGAAGTTTTCAACTATTATCTCCTCAAGTATTCTCTCATGGTCTTTCTTTTTGTCTTCTTCTTCTGGGACTCCTATGATTCGAATGTTGGAGCGTTTAACATTGTCCCAGAGGTCTCTAATATTGTCCTCATTTCTTTTAATTCGTTTTTCTTTTTTCCTCTCTGTTTCATTTATTTCTACAATTTTATCTTCTAGTTCGCTAATCCTGTCTTCTGCCTCTGTTATTCTATTGTTTGTTCCCTCCAGAGTGTTTCTGATCTCATCTATTGCATTATTCATTGTATATTGACTCTTTTTTATTTCTTCTAAGTCCTTATTAAATCTTTCTTCCATCTTCTCAATCCTTTTCTCCAGGTTATTTATCTGTAACTCCATTTTGCTTTCAAGATTTTGAATCATTTTCACCATCAAAATTTGAAATTCTTTATCAGGTAGATTCCCTATATCTTCTTCTTTTGTTTGTGTTGGTGGGCAATTATCTTGTTCCTTTACTTGCTGGGTATTTCTCTGCCTCTTCATCTTGCTTATATTGCTTTGCTTGGGGTGGCCTTTCCCTCTTCTTGCAGTTTGTGGAGTTCTCTTTATTATGTAGTTTCTTCGCTGTGTGTGGGGTTGGACAGGTGACTTGTCCGGGTTCCCTGGTTAGGGAGGCATGTGTCAGTGTTCTGGTGGGTGGAGCTTGATTTCTTCTCTTTCCTTTAGAAGACAATGGCTGCTTTTCTGGGAGCCTGATGTCCTCTGCCAGTATTCAGAAGTTGTTTTGTGGACTTTACTCCGCATTCAAATGTTCTTTTGATGAATTTGTAGGGAAGAAAGTGGTCTCGCCGTCTTATCCCTCCGCCATCTTGTTCCTTCCTCCCCAGAACACTGGATTCTTATATTCCACTTGGTCGTGGAGTATCTCTTCCCAGCTGCTCCAGCAAGGCGCAGCCGCTGCAGCTTACCTTGGACGAGGGGTATCTCCTCAAGGCCGCCCCTCCTGCTTTGAATGTGGATCAGCTCCTCTCGGCCCTCCGGTGCCCAAGCAGCCACCGCCTCCTGGACGTGGTACAGCTCCTCTCGGCTACCGCCCTAACCCTGGGCGCGGGGCAGCTCCTCTCAGCCACGATTCTGCACGTGGTCGGTTGCGCCGGGAGCCGGGCGTCTCTCGCGTCTGCGCCGCCGGGAGCCGGGCGTCTCTCGCGTCTGCGCCGCCGGGAGCCGGGCGTCTCTCGCGTCTGCGCCGCCGGGAGCCGGGCGTCTCTCGCGTCTGCGCCGCCGGGAGCCGGGCGTCTCTCGCGTCTGCGCCGCCGGGAGCCGGGCGTCTCTCGCGTCTGCGCCGCCGGGAGCCGGGCGTCTCTCGCGTCTGCGCCGCCGGGAGCCGGGCGTCTCTCGCGTCTGCGCCGCCGGGAGCCGGGCGTCTCTCGCGTCTGCGCCGCCGGGAGCCGGGCGTCTCTCGCGTCTGCGCCGCCGGGAGCCGGGCGTCTCTCGCGTCTGCGCCGCCGGGAGCCGGGCGTCTCTCGCGTCTGCGCCGCCGGGAGCCGGGCGTCTCTCGCGTCTGCGCCGCCGGGAGCCGGGCGTCTCTCTGTATCCTGTATCACTCTTCAGACATCATGTAGCATCGCTTGTCTGCAAAGCCGACCCGATCCGGCAGATAGGGGAAAACGACCCCTGCTTCCTGTGAAAATCAGCATCAGAGTCGCATTTTAAGAGGAGCACAAGGCAGGAAGAAGTGACTGTGGCGTTTGGGAAAATGCAAGCTGCCAGGGTATGCAGACCTGCCCCCAGCGCTAGGGTTCAGTCAGCAGGCACTCTTAGGGACGCCCCATGCCTGGCTGCATTCCAGAGAAACCTGCACTGACCCAGAAGGAGACCTGGCAACATTTTCAAAGCAGCACTACTTTTAACAGCAAAAATACTGCAAAATGAAAGTGTTAGTCGCTCAGTCCTGTCCGACTCCTTGTGACTCCATGGACTGTAGTCCATCAGGCTTCTCTGTCCATGAAATTCTCCAGGCAAGAGTACTGGGGCAGGTTGCCATTCCCTTCTCCAGGGGATCTTCCCAACCTAGGGATCAAACCCAGGTCTCCTGCACTGCAGGCACATTCTTTACCGTCAGAGCCACCAGGGAAGCCTTAAAAATATGGGGGGGAGGAACATGGACGTGGACATGTCCCCGGACAATAGAACGAATAGTGAGGCGTGTCCACACAATGGACTGGCACACTGCAACTGAAATGAAGGAACTGCACAGATTGGGTCCACATGGCTGGGCCTCAGTCACGGGGTGCTGAATGGGGGAAACAATGTGTCGTCATGATAATACGGAGGGTGCTTCCATTTGCGCTCAGCAGAGAGAGGAGGGTATGGGTGCGCGCACACACACGCCTGTATCTTGTCTGATATCTATGGACAGATCCTGAGCTCACAATGATAGCTCCTTCCCCGTTTCTAAGTTTGTAATGCTTTCAACAGTGAGAAGCCTCTTGGGCTATGGCAGCCGGAAACTTGGTCCCAGATGCACAACTACCTCCCCCCACGCCCCACTGCTTGCTTGCTTAGTCACTCAGTCGTGTCCGACTCTTTGCGACCCTTTGGACTGTAGCCCGCCAGTCCATGGGATTTTTCAGGCAAGAATACTGGAGTGGATTGCCATGCCTTCCTCCAGGGGATCTTCCTGACTGAGGGATCGAAACTGGGTCTCCTGTGTCTCCTGCATTGCAGGCACATTCTTTACTGCTGAGCCACCGCGAAAGCCTAAGCCATCAGGGAAGCTCCCCGTTAGATGCATCAGGCTCAGCTCAGCTCTGGGTACATCCCTGACTCTCCAGCTCCGTAGCCCTCCCTCCCCACCCCACCCCATTCTACATTTGCTGAAAGCTGGGGCTGACAAAGGCAAGGAGACAGTATCGGTGTTACTTTGTATTGTTCTATCGACAGTTTTTGGCAGGAGTAAGATTAAGTTATGACCAACCTAGATAGTATATTAAAAAGCAGAGACATTACTTTGCCAACCAAGATCTGTCTAGTCAAGGCTATGGTTTTTCCCGTGGTAATGTACAGATATGAGAGTTGGACTGTGAAGAAAGCTAATCACCGAAGAATTGATGCTTTTGAACTGTGGTGTTGGAGAAGACTCTTGAGAGTCCCTTGTACTGCAAGGAGATCCAGCCAGTCCATTCTAAAGGAGATCAATCCTGGGTGTTCATTGGAGGGACTGATGCTAAAGCTGAAACTCCAATACTTTGGCCACCTCATGCGACGAGTTGACTCATTGGAAAAGACTCTGATGCTGGGAAGGGTTGGGGGCGGGAGGAGACGGGGACGGCAGAGAATGAGATGGCTGGATGGCATCACCGACTCTGTGGACATGAGTTTGAGTGAACTCCGGGAGTTGGTGATGGACAGGGAGGCCTGGCGTGCTGTGATTCATGGGGTCGCGGAGAGTCGGACACGACTGAGCGACTGAACTGAACTGAACTGAAGATTAAAATCCTTCTTCTTGATCAGCCTCTAATATTTCATTTAGTAGACTGTGCTTCTGCAAACAAACAAAACACTCTTTAAATGATATTTTCTTAGTTTGGAATTCAGGGGAAATCATTTTTACCCACAATTAAATTCCAAGAGAAATCTAGTTATTTGCATAGGTTCAGTAGAAATCAGCCCTCTTTTTTTACCAGCATGTAATTAGACAAATGGAAAAGGAAATGGCAACCTACTCCAGTGCTCTTGCCTGGAGAATCCCATGGACGGAGGAGCCTGGCGGGCTGCAGTCCATGGGGTCACGAAGAGTCGGACACGACTGAGCGATGATACTGATTAGACAAAAAGGCTGTGCCGCCACGGCCTGACACAGGCGCCACGTATGAGAACACGTCTCCTGTGATTCGGGATGACCCATCCACCTGTGGAGCCAGGGCCCACAGCCCCACAGCAGGGCCTGAACGACGGTGTGCCCGGGTTCAGCTTCGGATGCAGTCAGCAGACAGGAACTGTGCCCAAACCCTAGGTCCTTGTGAAGAAAGAAACTCACCCACAGGCACAGGTGTTACAGGCAAGAGAAATTTGAATCTCAGGCGTGCTAGACTCAACCCCACATTCCTGGTGAGGACATCTCCAGACAGAAGTGGATTTTCCGGCCTTGGTTGTTAGGTAACCCCGTGTGGCTTCATTGTGCCAGCCCAGCACAGAGGCGCAGATGTGTTAATTACCACTTCTTTCAGCACCTGTGTAGGTGAGTCAGGTCCAAACACAAAAAGACCGGCTTCCTGTGAAGAACCGCCTTTGGAGAGTATGTGTCCTGGTAGCGGGGGCTACTTGAACATTTCCAAAGCATGAGTGAGCAGGAGGGTGGCGGTGGGTCCTCTCGGTGGGAGGCTGCGTGTGCTCCAGCAGGCCCACCAAGGTGCTTTTTGGTTCTCTAGCGTGTGTCTGTTTTACTTGCTGTTTACTATTGATTATGATTTTTAATAACTCAGAAAAAGTAGATTTTAACTCGCAGAAAATGGATGGGTAGGTAATGAGATTCTTGTCTGATAGCATTGCAAACAAATTCTCCGAGCAGTGATAGAATTTATTTCTGCAGAAAAGGTTAGTTGGAAGAGGTTGCAGTTTTACAGCCCTGTAGAACATTAACCAGGTTTTAATCTAAATCAGCGCACTTACTCAAGCAAGCTGTTTTTCAGCCACTCATTACACACCTTTCTCTCTCTCCAGGGTTTTGAACCAGCCTCACCATTATGCTGGTTTCCTCGTTAACGAGGTAACTAAATCTCGGACACATCCTCACTTGAGAGCTGGGGAGTCGTATTCTTAACTTTTGAAAATCACACTTGGGCAGCTCCGTATCTCTTTGCGTCCTCGGCGTCTCCTCTAAGAGATGTAACGGATGCCCCTAGCCAAACACGCCTGAGGCCTGGCTCCTGGGCTCCATCCCCAAACTGCTCCCCTGGCGTCTCCCCATCTTACAGGTTGAATTGTGTCCCCCCACAGAGATAGGTTGGCACACTCATGCTCAGTACCCGTGGACGTGACCTTACTTGGAAATAGGGTCCCTGCAGGCGATCGAGGTCACTGGCGGTGGCCCTGAGCCCATGAGTGGTGTCCCCACAAGCAGAGGAAACTGTGGACGCAGACTCCAGGGAGAAGACCACGAGACCACAGAGGCAGAAGCTGGAGGGACGCGGCTGCCCGCCCAGGAACGCCAGGAGTGACCCCCAGAGCCGGGAGAGGCGAGAAGGATGCTCCCAATGGGCTTTTGGGGAGGCAGCCCCCGACACCGGAGCTTAGACGTCCCGCCTGCAGGGCTGGAAGACAACACGTCTCTGGGGTCTGTGGCGCTTTGTCAGGGCGCCCAGCACACTAAGCCACCGTCTCAGGTGACGGTGACTCCACGCTTCCCGAGAGGCACTCCTACCACTCACATCTGTTATTGCTGTTCACTTGCCAAGTTGTATCTGACTCTTTGTGACCCCGTGGACTGCAGCATGCCAGGCTTCCCTGAGCCATCAGCGAATGCTGCAAGCTCCCCTCAGAGGCGTCTGGAACCAGCCGGGTGCCTCCGGCCCGGCTACGAGCCAGGCGCCAGGCTTTCGTCTCTCACCTGTGTCATCCAGGCATCCTGACTGGTCTCTCCGCCACCCCTGGCGTCGCTGTGGCTCTTCTCTGGACAGCAGCCCCCATGACGCTATCACCCCTGTGCTCGGAACCTCCCGGTGGCTCCACAGTCTCTCTCAGAATAAAAGCCAAAGTCCTCAACTCAACAACCAAAACGTAACCAGATGAAAGAGTCGGCAAATGAACTGAATAAACACCTGCCCGGAGAAGACCTGCGAACGGCCGATGAGCAGATGAGAAGGCGCCCAGCGGCCCTGGCCTCATGGAAACGCAGACCAGAACCACAGGGAGCAGCTCCTCCGGTGCGCAGTGGACGGGGGTCCACCTTACAGTGCAGGGGACGCGGCTTCCATCCCTGGTCCGGGAAGACTCCACATGCCACGGAGCAACGAAGCCCCGCACAACTCCTGAGCCCACGTGCCTCGGTCCTGTGCTCACAGGAGAAGCCGCCAGAGTGAGAAGCCCGTGCGCACAGTGAGGAGCCGCCCCAACTCGCTGCGACTAGAGAGAGCCGGCGCACAGCAGTGGAGACCTAGCCGGCCACAGTACCGAGTCAATTCACATGAGAACCACCGTGAAATGCCGCCTCACACCCTCTGGTGCCGAGAGCCAAAAGTCAGCGGGCTCCCCTCATAGCGCTGAGGACTCAAGCCGTCCAGTGCCGGGGCCAGGGTTCAGCCCTGATTGGGGAACTAGGATCCTGCAAGCCGTGTGGCCAAGAAAAAAAAATCACATAATAGTGAGGATTGGTGGGGATGTGGAGAGGTTGGAACCCTCTTGCATTGCTGGTGGGAATGAAAAATGGTACAGCTGTTTTGGAAAAGAGCTGGGCAGTGCCTCAGCAATCCCACCCCGAGGTATGTGCCCAAGAGAGAGGAAAACACAGATACACAGAGAACGTATCCGCGAACATCCACGGCAGTGCTGTGTGCCACAGCCAGGAGGTGGGACAGACCACGTGTCATCAGCTCATCAGTGTGTAAATGTGGTCTCTCCACACACGCTGCTGCTGCTGTTCATTCAGTCACGTCCGACGCTTTGTGACCCCACGGACTGCAGCGCGCCAGGCTTCCCTGTCCTTCACCCTCTCCCGGAGCTTGCTCAAACTCCACTGAGTCGGTGATGACATCCAACCACCTCATCCTCTGTCGTCCCCGTCTCCTCCCGCCCTCAATCTTTCCCAGCATCAGGGTCTTTTCCAATGAGTCAGCTCTTTGCATCAGGTGGCCAAAGTAGTGGAGTTTCAGCTTCACCATCAGGCCTTCCAATGAACACCCAGGACTGATCTCTTTTAGGATGGACTGGCTCCTTGCAGTCCAAGGGACTCTCAAGAGTCTTCTCCAACACCACAGTTCAAAAGCATTAATTCTTCGGCACTCAGCTGTCTTTATGGTCCAACTCACATCCATACATGACCACTGGAAAAATCATAGCTTTGACTAGACGGACCTTTGTTGGCAAAGTAATTATCTCTGCTTTTTAATATGCTGTCTAGGTTTGTTGTAGCTTTTCTTACAAGGAGTAAGTGTCTTAATTTCATGGCTGCAGTCCCCATCTGCAGTGATTTTGGAGCCCAAGAAAATAAAGTCTCTGTTTCCATTGTTTCCCCATCTCTTTGCCATGAAGTGATGGGACTGGATGCCATGATCTTAGTTTTCTGAATGTGGAGTTTTAACTCAGTTTTTCCCTCTGCTCTTTCACCTTCATCAAGAGGCTCTTTAGTTCCTCTTCACTTTCTGCCGTGAGGCGGGTGTCCTGTGCATTCCTGAGGTCACTGATGTTTCTCCCGGCAGTCCTGGTTCCCATCTGTGCTTCCTCCAGCCCGGCGTGCGTGGAGTATCAGCTTACAGCGCTCAGTCTCTGAGTCGTGTCCACCTCTCTGCAGCCCTGTGGACGGCACCATGGAGTGTCAGCTTACAGCACTGAGTCTCTGAGTCGTGTCCACCTCTCTGCAGCCCCATGGACGGCACCATGGAGTGTCAGCTTACAGCGCTGGGTCTCTGAGTCGTGTCCACCTCTTCACAGCCCCGTGGACAGCACCGTGGAGTGTCAGCTTACAGCGCTGAGTCTCTGAGTCGTGTCCACCTCTTCGCAGGCCCGTGGAGTGTACCGTGGAGTGTTAGCTTACAGCGCTCAGTCTCTGAGTCGTGTCCACCTCTCTGCAGCCCCGTGGACGGCACCGTGGAGTGTCAGCTTACAGCGCTCAGTCTCTGAGTCGTGTCCACCTCTCTGCAGCCCCGTGGACGGCACCGTGGAGTGTCAGCTTACAGCGCTGAGTCTCTGAGTCGTGTCCACCTCTCTGCAGCCCCGTGGACGGCACCGTGGAGTGTCAGCTTACAGCGCTGAGTCTCTGAGTCGTGTCCACCTCTCTGCAGCCCCGTGGACGGCACCGTGGAGTGTCAGCTTACAGTGCTGAGTCTCTGAGTCGTGTCCACCTCTTCTCAGCCCCGTGGACGGCACCGTGGAGTGTCAGCTTACAGCGCTGAGTCTCTGAGTCGTGTCCACCTCTCTGCAGCCCCGTGGACTGTACCGTGGAGTGTCAGCTTATCGTGTCCACCTCTTCGCAGCCCCATGGACTGCACCGTGGAGTGTCAGCTTACAGTGCTGAGTCTCTGAGTCGTGTCCACCTCTTCTCAGCCCCGTGGACGGCACCGTGGAGTGTCAGCTTACAGCGCTGAGTGTCTGAGTCGTGTCCACCTCTTCGCAGCCCCGTGGACTGCACCATGCAAGGCTCCTCTGTCCATGGTAGTTTTCCAAGCGGGAAACACTTGAGTGGGTTGCCATCTCCTCCTCGAGGGGATCCTTCCAACCCGGCGATCAAACCCACATCTCCTGCATTGGCAGGCAGGTTCTGTACCACTGAGCCACCAGGGAAGCCCAGATGGGGGACTATTCAGCAACAAAAAGGAATAAGGTACTGAAATGGGCCCCAGCAGGGGTGGGTCTTGAATAATGTTCTGCAGCGTGAAAGAGACAGAGCGTCACAGGTCACATGACCCCATTCACGTGAAATGTCCAGGACAGGCGAACCCATGGAGACAGGGCAGATTAGTTGTTGCCAGGGCCTGGGTCAGGCTGAGGGGATGGGGTTTCTTGGGAGAAAGAAGTTTCTTCTAAAACTGCCTGTGGTAAGGGTTGCACAACCTTGTGCATAAACTAAAAACTATTGAGTTTTACTTTTTTTTGACCACACCATGTGGCTTGTAGGATCTTAATTTCCCAGCCAGAGATGGAACCTGGGCACAGCAGGGAAGGCACCAAGTCCGAGGCACTGGACCGCCAGGGAATGCCCTTGAATTGTACATTTCAAATGAGCGAACTGTAGGACATGTGAATTATATCTCAATAAAGCTGTCTTCCCTGGTGGCTCAGAAGGTTAAGCATCTGCTTACAATGCGGAAGACCTGGGTTTGATCCCTGGCTCGGGAAGATCCTCTGGAGAAGGAACTGGCAACCCACTCCAGTACTCTTGCCTGGAAAATCCCGTGGATGGAGGAACCTGGTAGGCTACAGTCCATGGGGTCACAAAGAGTCGGATATGACTGAGCGACTTCACTTTCATTTTTTTCACTTTCTTTCAAAGCTACCTTAAAATACACTGAGTAATCACATAAATTAAAAAATTAAAAATCCTAACACTAGAGAGTAGATGATGTAGACTCATCTCTTCCTGCTGCCCCAACCAAATATAACTTTAAAAATTGGGAAAAGGGCTTCCCTGGTGATTCACTGGTAAAGAATCTGCCTGCCAGTGCAGGAAACAGGTTCAATCCCTGATCCAGGAAGATCCCACATGCTACAGAGTGACCAGTCCACGCGCTACAACTCCTGAGCCTGTGCTCCAGAGCCTGGGAACCAAAGCTACTAAAGCCCCCGTGTCCTAAAGCCTGTGCTCTGCAAGCGAAGCTGCCGCAGTGAGAAGCCTGCACCCCACAGCGAGAGAGTGGCCCCTACTCGCCACAACCAGAGAAAAGTCCAGCACGGTCAAAATAAATAAATAAAAAGGTCACATATTAAAAAAGAAAGAATTTAACGGGAGAGGAAAACGATCAACAGATACCAACAGCGAAACGAACCAGATGCTGTGAGAGACTGTGAAGCAGAAAATGCCACAAAAGTGCCTCTGTAACCAGCTACAAATTATCCTGAAACCAGTAGAAAACAGAAAATCTTCTTGCATAGAGACAAGCTATTAAAAGGTCAAATGGAATCACAGAACTGAAAAATACACCAAAATTTAAAACTCACCGAATGGGCTCAGTAACACAATGAATATGACAGACGAGCCTATGAACTGGAGAACAGAACAGCAGAAATCACGCAATCTGAACAACCCAAGAAAACAGCCTGAAGGGAAACAAACAAAAACAAACACACAACCAGAAACCTCTTGGAAGCAGACAAAGAGGAATATTACATTGCCTATAAGGGAAGAACAACTGGAATAACACTGGCTTTTTCATCAGAAACCACAGAGGCCAGAAGGAAGTGCCACATTTTTCAAATGCTGAAAGGAAAGGACTGTCAACCACGTATTGCATATCTAGTGAAAAATGCTTCAAGAATGAAGGGGGGCTTCCCTGGTGGCTCAGCGGTGAAGAGCCTGCCTGCCGACGCTAGAGACGCTGGTTCAGCCGCCCCTGCCCAAGACTCCACAAGCCGAAGAGCAGCTAAGCCCGCGGTCCACAGTCATTGAGCCTGTGCTCTTGAGTCTCATCCACAGCTGCTGAGCCCTCGGGCCCTAGAGCCCGTGCTCGGCAGCAAGAGGAGCCACTGCAGGGAGAAGCCCACACACCACAGCTAGAGAGTAGCCCCTGCTCACATCAACTAGGGAAAAGCCCACGCGGCAACAGAGACCCAGCACAATCTAACATAAAATAAGTAGAGTTAGCCGAAGCCTCAGTTGGTGACGAGGAAGAAAATTTAAAGAAAGAAACAAAAAAGAATGAAGGAGAGGGACTTAACTGGCTGTCCAGTGGTTAGAGCTTTGCTCTTCACCCCCAAGGGCCTAGGTTTGATCCCTGGTCAGGGAACTGGGACCCCCCTTGCCACACGGCACAGCCAAAAAGAGAAGGAAGGGGAAACAAAGACATCCACAGACAAAGGAAACGAAAAGAACCTGTCACTAGCAGAACTGCCCCGAAAGAACTGCTAGAGTTCTTCAAACAGAAATGATACCAGAAGCTTAAACCCTCAGCAAGTTAAGAAAAACAGCAGAATGGGTAAAACAGAGGGAAATGTAATAGCTCTTCTCATCGTGACCCTCTTGTGTCACTTTGGGCGGCTGAAGCAACACTTGTAACACTGTCCGACGTGGTGCAAAAGGGACACATGAGACGGACTTGGGCACGTCCAGTGTTTAAGTGGGAATAGTAATGGGAGTGAAATGCAAGCAGGGTTTCTGCACATCACTCAAAGGGCTGAAATTAAATTAGCAGACTCTGATAACTTGTATTTGTGTCCACAGTACCCAGAGAGTTGATGAAAACCGTACAAGACGTTATACTCAAAAACACTCTAAACAACCCAGAATGGAATTGTAGACAGTGTTCAGTATCCCACAAGAAGGAGAGAAAAGAAGAAGAGGGGGATGGATCGAGAGGAAGCAAATAGGAAATGAACGATAAGATGGTGCCGTGCAGCCTTCTATCAAAGTTTCACACGTAAATGCTTTATATACACCGAGTAAAGCACACCGATCGTTAGAGTGAATTTAAAGAAACACAACCTGACGACATGCTGTCTACAGGACAGCAAACACAGTGACGCAGGTAAGACAAAAATAAAAGAATGTCAAGAGTGTGCATAATTCAGATATTAGCCAAAGATGCAGGAGTGACCACAGTATATTATTTATTACAGATTAATGCATTATTTATCATGTTATCATTTATTATATATTAAAATCACATAAAGGAGATTGCAGAGCAAAGAAAATTGCTAGAAACAAAGAGGAATATCACATAATGATAAAAGGATCAATCCAGTTGAAAGACATAATGATTGTAAGTATTTACACACCAAACAACTAACATATAAAGTGGGACTTCTCTGGTGGTCCAGTGGTTAAGACTTTTCACTTCTAACACAGGGGGTGTCGGTTCAATCCCTGGATGGACAACTAAGATACCATTTGCCACATGGTGTGGCAAAAAAAAATACATATCTACATATGTGTGTGTGTGTGTGTGTGTGTGTGTATAGCAAGATATAATAGAGCTGAAAGAAGAAATAGACAAATCTAAAATTATAGCTTTTACTTAGGGACTTCCACACTCCACTGTCAGCAAACGATGGAACGTCTACACAAAGTCAACAAAGATTTAGAAGGCAAAACCATTGCCAAGCAATGGGACCCAAAGGGCATTTATAGAACTGCCCACTAAACAGCAGCAGAGTAAACATGCTTTTGAAGCATCCATGGAGCACTGACCAAGACAGACTATATCCTGGGTCACAGAACAAACTTCAGCAAATTTAAAAGGATTGAAATCATACAGAATATGTTGTCCGATCACGCGTGTGTGTGCTCAGCCACTCAGCTGAGTCTGACTCTTTGCAACCCCATGGACTGTAGCCCAGAGGCACTTTTGTACATGAGATTTCCCAGGCAAGAATACTGGAGTGGGTTGCCATTCCCATCTCCAGTGGATCTTCCCGGCCCAGGGATTGAATCTTTTGCATTGGCAGGCAGATTCGTTACCACTGAGCCACCTGGAAAGCCCCTGTCCCATCAGCAGCCCAGGAAGGGGCGTCTCCAGTGCTCACTCCTGTGTTGAGAGTCCGTCTGCCAGTGCAGGGGACATGGGACAACCCCCCAGTCCAAGAAGACCCACATGCCTTGGGGCAACCAATTTTTTTTTTAAATAAGAAAAGGGAAGAAATGCATTTATCTCCGAAATGAAGAAATAAAACCACCTGCATTTTATTTGCAGATGACGTGATTATCTACTAGACTATCCCAAATAGAACAAAGGCTGACCTCCTCCAGCACGAGTAACTTCTCCAGCAGACTGTCTTCTGATTTCATCTGCAGCATCAGCTCTTCCTGATTTCATGGCAGACTCCCTTTGGACTTGAACTTTGACTCTCCAGCCTCTCTGATCAGATCTTGGACTCACCAAGCCTCTGCAATTTCATGAGCCAATTGCTTAAAATAAACACACACACACACACACACACACACACATTATTGGTTGTTTCTCTGGAGAACCCTCATACAAAGCAGAAAAAAAGAAAGATTAATAATATTAGGGAGAAAATAGGGGTGCCGCTATGAGTCCCACATGCAGGAAAAGGATAATAAGCAATATGAACAACTTTAGATCTTCCCTGGTGGCTCAGTGCTAAAGAGTCTGCCTGCTGATGTAGTAGACTCAGCTTCAGTCCCTGCGTCGGGAAGATCCCCTGGAGGAGGAAATGGCAGCCCACTCCAGTATTCTTGCCTGGAGAATCCCATGGACAGAGGAGCCTGGCGGGCTACAGTCCATATGGTCGCAAAGAGTCCAAAATGACTTAGCGGCTAAACAACAACATGAACAACTCTACAGACAAAATTTCACAGTAGAGGTGAAACGAACTAATCTCTTAAAAAACACAAGCCATCACTATTCACTCAAAATAAAACAGATGATTTAAAGAGTCATATAACTACTATTAATGAATTCATAATTTAAAACTCAAACAAGGAAAGAAATCTCCAAACTTTCTGTGAAATCTCCATGGTTTCAGTGAAGACTTTTCCTAAATATTTAAACAAGAATTAATACCAATTCTGCACAATCCCTTCCAGAAAATAGAAAAAAAGAGGAATATTTCCAAATTCATTTTATGAAGCTAGAATTGTCTAATAGCAAAACCAAATAAAGACAGTATCAAAAAAGGGTACTACAGACCAAAGTCCTTCATGGATATAGACACAAAAACCCTCAACAAAGTATTAGTGAATAGAATTCAGCGATGTGTAAAAGAAATATTATACACCTTGACCAAGTGGGATTTAATCCAAGGCTGCAGGGATGGTTGTGATTCATGGGGTCGCAAAGAGTCAGACACAACTGAGCGACTGAACTGAACTGAATGTGATCCACAGTATGAACAATCTAGGAAAATTACAAAAGGCAGTTTGACAAAATTCAGCACCACACACCATAAAAACGCTCAGAAAAGCAGTATAGAGGGGAATGATCTCAACCACAACTAGCACGTTTCGTCGTGGTGAAAGACTGAACGGTTTCCCCTAAGATCGGGAACAAGGGACGCGCGTTCCCCGCGCTGCCTTCCCTCAGTCACAGTCAGGCTGGGCGCACCACCCAGGCCAGCAGCCCAGGAAGGGGCGTCTCCAGTGCTCACTCCTGTGCTGAGAGTCCGTCTGCCAGTGCAGGGGACACGGGTCCACCCCCCAGTCCAAGAAGACCCACACGCCTTGGGGCAACCAATTGTTTTTTAAATAAGAAAAGGGAAGAAATGCATTTATCTCTGAAATGAAGAAATAAAACCACCTGCATTTTATTTGCAGATGACATGATTATCTACTAGACTATCCCAAGGAATCGATCAACAAAATTCCTAGAAATAATAAGTGAGCTCAGGCAGGTCTCAGAATACAATATCAGTTCAGTTCAGTTCAGCTGCTCAGTCATGTCTGACTCTTTGCGACCCCATGAACCACAGCACGCCAGGCCTCCCTGTCCATCACTAACTCCCGGAGTTCACTCAAACCCATGTCCATAGAGTTGGTGATGCCATCCAGCCGTCTCATTCTCTGTCATCCCCATCTCCTCCCACCCCCAAACCCTCCCAGCATCAGACTCTTTTCCAGTGAGTCAACTCGTCGCATCAGGTGGCCAAAGTATTGGAGTTTCAGCTTCAGCATCAGTCCTTCCAATGAACACCCAGGACTGATCTCCTTTAGGATGGACTGCTTGGATCTCCTTGCAGTCCAAGGGACTCTCAAGAGTCTTCTCCAACACCACAGTTCAAAAGCATCAATTCTTCGGCGATCAGCTTTCTTCACAGTCCAATTCTCACACCCATACATGACCACGGGAAAAACCATAGCCTTGACTAGACGGACCTTGGTAGGCAAAGTAATGTCTCTGCTTTTTAATATGCTGTCTAGGTTGGTCATAACTTTCCTTCCAAGGAGTAAGCGTCTTTTAATTTCCTGGCTGCAATCAGCATCTGCAGTGATTTTGGAGCCCAGAAAAATAAAGTCAGCCACTGTTTCCACTGTTTCGCTGGATCATGGAGAAAGCAAGAGAGTTCCAGAAAAACATCTATTTCTGCTTCATTGACTATGCCAAAGCCTTTGACTGTATGGATCACAATAAACTGTGGAAAATTCTGAAAGAGATGACCATATCAGACCACCTGACCTGCCTCTTGAGAAACCTGTATGCAGGTCAGGAAGCAACAGTTAGAACTGGACATGGAACAACAGACTGGTTCCAAATAGAAAAAGGAGTACGTCAAGGTTGTATATTGTCACCCGGCTTACTTAACTTATCTGCAGAGTACATCATGAGGAACGCTGGGCTGCAAGAAGCACAAGCTGGAATCAAGATTGCCGGGAGAAATATCAATAACCTCAGATATGCAGATGACACCACCCTTATGGCAGAAAGTGAAGAGGAACTAAAAAGCCTCTTAATGAAAGTGAAAGAGGAGAGTGAAAAGTTTGGCTTGAAGCTCAACATTCAGAAAACGAAGATCATGGCATCTGGTCCCATCACTTCAGGGGAAATAGAATACAATATAAGCATTTTTTAAAAAGTCAACTGTATTTCTACATACTAGCAATGAACGCAAAGACACTGGAATTAAAAACATAACACTATGTACAATGTTTCAGAATAAAGTTAAAATTCTGAAAATAATATAATGCCGATTTTTAAAATCACAGATCTAAATAAAAGAGAGCCATACCATTTTCATGGTTATAAGACTAAAATTAGTGAAAACGCCAGTTCTCTCCAAATGGATATACAAGATAACACAAATCTGTCAAAATTCCAGCAAGGTTTTTTGTAGATACAGACAAGATTATCCTCAGATGTGTACAGAATGGCAAAGCACTATAACAGCTGAAACAATTTTGTCAAGGAGAATAAAGTGGGGGCACTCAGTCAACCCAGCTCTGACACCAGCGTGTGCACTTGTGTGAGCTGTGCCTGTGGACAGCAGCCCGCCAGGCCCCTCTGTCCATGGGGATTCTCCAGGCAAGAATACTGGAGTCGGTTGTCAGGCCCTCTGCTAAGGGATCTTCCCGACCCAGGGATCGAACCCAGGTCTCCCACATCGCAGGTGGATTCTTTCCCAGCGGAGCTACCAGGGAAGCTAAGGTAATCAAGATTGCGGTACTGGTGGAGGGACAGACACACAGATCAACAGAACAAAACGGAAAACCCAGAAATAGACCCACACAAATGTGTCCAAGTGATGTTTGACAAATGTGTAAAAGCATTTTGATGAAGGAAAGACAGACAGCCTTTTCAACCAGTTGTGCTGAAGCAATTAGAGGTGCATGGGTTTCCAGGTGGCACAGTGGTAAAGAATCCACCTGGCAATGCAGGAGTTGCAGGATGTGGGTTCAGTCCCTGGGTCGGATCCCCTGGAGGAGGGCATGGCAACCCACTCCGGTATTCTTGTGGGAAAATCCCATGGACCAAGGCAGCTGGTTTGCAAAAGAGTCGGATGTGACTGAAGGACCAAACAACAACAATTAGACATGCATGGGTCGGGGAGGGAAGCAGGGGGCGGGGAAGAGGGGAAGGAAACCAAGGGTTTCACAATTTACACAAAACTCAAAATGGATCATGAGATTTAACGTAAAGCTAGAAAACATTTTGGAAAAATTCAGTAGAAGATCTTTGGGATCTGGGGTCAGGACAAAATTCTTAACTTGACACCAAAGGCAAAAGACATAAAAGAAAATATTGATAAAGCAGATCTCATTGAAATTTACAACTTGCTCTGTAGGAGGAAAAGACAAGCTGCAGACTGAGAAAAAATATTTGCAAGCCCTCTATCTGACAAAGGACTAGTATACAGAATATATAAAAACCCTAAAAACTCAGCAGTAAAAAAAAAGTCATCCAACTTTAAAAATCAGCAAGAGATATGAAGAGACATTTTAAGGAAAACATACACAGATGTCAATTAAGCATCTGTAGGGGCTTCCCTGGTGGTCTCCCAGTGGTTAGGAGTCCGAGCTTTCACTGCAAAGGGCAGGGTTCAATCCATGGTCCGGGGACTAAGATCTCGCATAAGCCTCTAAAGCACAGTGAGATATCACCCCTATCACAGTGACAGAGTAAAAAGTTCTGACCACAACTGAGGCCGGGAAGGACGTGGAGAGACGAGATCACGGATGCCTGCTCGCAGGAACGTGAAAAGGTAGAACTTGGCAGTTTCCTCAGAATCGAAACATGCAGGCTCACGTGACCCAGAAAGCACCCTCCGGTTATTTACCCCAGAGAACTGAAGGCTTCTGTTCACACCAAAGCACATACACAGACATCCCTAGGATCTTCCTTTGGATTAGATCCAAACAGGAATGAACACAGATGTCCTTCAGCCAAGATGGCTGAGCCAACCGTGGTCCAGCCACGCCACAGGCTGATGCTAGAACAAAGAGTGGCCCACCCACACCAGGGACGCTCCTGAGCAACACAAGGGACAGGCAGTGACGCTCAGCCCAGGCGGGTGGGTCTCCAGGGAAATATCACGCTACAGCCACTTCAGTCGTGTCAGACTCTTCGCAACACTGTGGACTGGGTCCCACCAGGCTCCTCTGTCCGTGGAATTCCCCAGACAAGAATACAGGAGTGGGTTGCCATGCCCTCCTCCAGGGGATCTTCCAGACCCGGGACTGAACCTGTATCTCTTACATCTTCTGCCTCGGCAGGTGGGTTCTTTACCACAGGAACCACTTCGGAAACCCCAAGCTGAGCAAAATAGCCA
The DNA here is from genome assembly GCF_049115385.1 of Moschus berezovskii. Taxonomy (NCBI): domain Eukaryota; kingdom Metazoa; phylum Chordata; class Mammalia; order Artiodactyla; family Moschidae; genus Moschus; species Moschus berezovskii. Next base: position 123,050,569 of record NC_142465.1, read on the forward strand.
ATCCCAAAAGGCTCCTTCCCTCGGGTTCCATCTTCCTTGCTGTTGCTCAGTCACGAAGTTGTGTCCAACTCTTTGCAACCCCGTGGACTGCAGCGCGCCAGGCTTCCCTGTCCTTCACCCTCTCCCAGAATTTCCTCAGACTCATGTCCATTGAGTCAGTGATGCCATCCAACCATCTCGTCCTCTGTTGTCCCCTTCTCTTCCCGTTTTCAATCTTTCCCAACTTCAGGGTCTTTTCCAATGAGTCAGCTCTTCGCATCAGGTGGCCAAAGGATTGGAGCTTCAGCCTCAGCATCAGTCCTTCCAATGAATATTCAGGACTGATCTCCTTTAGGATTGACTGGTTTGATCTCCTTGCAGACCAAGGGACTCTTGAGAGTCTTCTCCAACACCACAGGTCAAAAGCATCAATTCTTTGGGGCTCAGCCTTCTTTTTGGTCCAACTCTCACATCCATACATGACCACTGGAAAAACCACAGCCTTGACTAGACGGACCTTTGTTGACAAAGCATTGTCTCTGCTTTTTAATATGCTGTCTAGGTTAATCATCTTTCAGGATTTGAAATAGTTCAACTGGAATTCCGTCACCTGCACTAGCTTTGTTCGTAGTGATGCTTTATAAGGCCCACTTGACTTCACATTCCAAGATGTCTGGCTCTAGGTGACTGATCACTCCATCGTGATTATCTTGATTGTGAAGATCTTCATTGTAAAGTTCTTCTGTGTATTCTTGCCACCTCTTCTTAATATCTTCTGCTTCTGTTAGGTCCATACCATTTCTGTCCTTTATTGAGCCCATCTTTGCATGAAATGTTCCCTTGGTATCTCTAATTTTCTTGAAGAGATCTCTTGTCTTTCCTATTCTGTTGTTTTCCTCTATTTCTTTGCATTGATCGCTGAGGAAGGCTTTCTTATCTCCCCTTGCTATTCTTTGGAACTCTGCATTCAGATGCTTATATCTTTCCTTTTCTCCTTTGCTTTTCGCTTCTCTTCTTTTCACAGCTATTTGTAAGGCCTCCTCAGACAGCCATTTTGCTTTTTTGCATTTCTTTTCCATGGGGATGGCCTTGGTCCCTGTCTCCTGTACAATGTCACGAACCTCCGTCCAGAGTTCATCAGGCACTCTATCTATCAGATCTAGTCCCTTAAATCTATTTCTCACTTCCACTGTATAATCATAAGGGATTTGATTTAGGTCATATCTGAATGGTCTAGTGGTTTTCCCTACTTTCTTCAATTTAAGTCTGAATTTGGAAATAAGGGGTTCATGATCTGAGCCACAGTCAGCTCCTGGTCTTGTTTTTGCTGACTGTATAGAGCTTCTCCATCTTTGGCTGCAAAGAATATAATCAATCTGATTTCGGTGTTGACCATCTGGTGATGTCCATGTGTAGAGTCTTCTCTTGTGTTGTTGGAAGAGGGTGTTTGCTATGACCAGTGCCTTCTCTTGGCAAAACTCTATTAGCCTTCACCCTGCTTTATCCCGTGCTCCAAGGCAAAATTGGTCTGTTACTCCAGGTGTTTCTTGACTGCCTACTTTTGCATTCCAGTCCCCTATAATGAAAAGGACATCTTTTTTTGGTGTTAGTTCTAGAAGGTCTTGTAGGTCTTCATAGAACCATTCAACCTCAGCTCCTTCAGCATTACTGGTTGGGGTGTAGGCTTGGATTACTGTAATATTGAATGCACTCAATATGCCAGCAAATTTGGGAAACTCAGCAGTGGCCACAGGACTGGAAAAGGTCAGTCTTCATTCCAATCCCAAAGAAAGGCAATGCCAAAGAATGCTCAAACTACTGCACAATTGCACTCATCTCACACGCTAGTAAAGTAGTCATGCTCAGAATTCTCCAAGCCAGGCTTCAGCAATACGTGAACTGTGAACTTCCAGATGTTCAAGCTGGTTTTAGAAAAGGCAGAGGAACCAGAAATCAAACTGCCAACATCCGCTGGATCATTGAAAAAACAAGAGAGTTCCAGAAAAACATCTACTTCCGCTTCATTGACTATGCCAAAGCCTTTGACTGTGTGGATCACAATAAACTGGAAAATTCTGAAAGAGATGGGAATACCAGACCTGCCTCTTGAGAAACCTGGATGCAGGTCAGGAAGCAACAGTTAGAACCGGACATGGAACAACAGACTGGTTCCAAATCGGGAAAGGAGTACATCAAGGCTGTATATTGTCAGCCTGCTTATTTAACTTCTGTGCGGAGTACATCGTGAGGAACGTTGGGCTGGAAGAAGCACAAGCTGGAATCAAGATTGCTGGGAGAAATATCAATAACCTCAGATATGCAGATGACACCACCCTTATGGCAGAAAGTGAAGAGGAACTCAAAAGCCTCTTGAGGAAAGTGAAAGAGGAGAGTGAAAAGTTTGGCTTGAAGCTCAACATTCAGAAAACAAAGATCATGGCATCTGGTCCCATCACTTCATGGGAAATAGATGGGGAAACAGTGGAAACAGTGTCAGACTTTATTTTCTTGGGCTCCAAAATCACTGAGGATGCTGATTGCAGCCAGGAAATTAAAAGATGCTTACTCCTTGGAAGGAAAGTTATGACCAACCTAGATAGCATATTAAAAAGCAGAGACATTACTTTGCCAACCAAGGTCCGTCTAGTCAAGGCTATGGTTTTTCCCGTGGTCATGTATGGATGTGAGAGTTGAACTGAAAAGAAAGCTGATCGCCGAAGAATTGATGCTTTTGAACTGTGGTGTTGGAGAAGACTCTTGAGAGTCCCTTGGACTGCAAGGAGATCCAACCAGTCCATTCTAAAGGAGATCAGTCCTGGGTGTTCTTTGGAAGGACTGATGCTGAAGCTGAAACTCCCATACTTTGGCCACCTCATGCGACGAGTTGACTCACTGGAAAAGACTCTGATGCTGGGATGGATTGGGGGCGGGAGAGAAGGGGACGACAGAGAATGAGATGGCTGGATGGCTTCACCGACTCAATGGACATGAGTTTGAGTGAACTCTGGGAGTCAGTGTTGGACAGGGAGGCCTGGTGTGCTGTGATTCATGGGGTCACAAAGAGTCGGACACGACTGAGCGACTGAACTGAACTGAACTGAGGTTGGTCATAGCTTTTCTTCCAAGGAGCAAGCGTCTTTTAATTTTATGGCTGCAGTCACCATCTGCAGTGATTTCGGAGCCCAAGAAAATAAAGTCTGACCCTGTTTCCACTGTTTCCCCATCTATTTCCCATGAAGTGATGGGACCAGATGCCATGATCTTCGTTTTCTGAATGTTGAGATTTAAGCCAACTTTTTCACTCTCCTCTTTCACTTTCATCAAGAGGCTCTTTAGTTCTTCTTCACTTTCTGCCAGTAGGGTGGTGTCATATGCATATCTGAGGTTATGGATATTTCTCCCAGCAGTCTTGATTCCAGCTTGTGCTTCTTCCAGCCCAGCGTTTCTCATGATGTATTCTGCATATAAGTTAAATAAGCAGGCTGACAATATACAGCCTTGATGTACTCCTTTCCCAATTTGGAACCAGTCCATTGCTCCACGTCTGGTTCTAACTGTTGCTTCTTGACTTGCATACAGATTTCTCAGGAGGCAGGTGAGGTGGTCTGGGATTCCCATCTCTTTAAGAATTTTCCAGTTTGTGGTGATCCACACAGTCAAAGGCTTTAGCGTAGTCAATGAAGCAGAAATAGATGTTCTTCTGGAATTCTCTTGCTTTTTCAATGAATCAACGGATGTTGGCACTTTGATCTAAGGAACGCTAAAATGACAAGCTTTTGGAAAGGAGGACAGATCAGCAGTTGCCTTTCCGGGGTTTGGGGACAAGGTGGGGCAGTGAGATTATAGAAGGACACAGTGGCCATCCTTGTTGGGCCTCTGCAGTGTCTTGTTGGAGATTTCTCAAACCAACCTGGCTGATAAAACCGTATAGAATTTACCACAGACACACACACAGATAGACACACATGCACAAGGAAAGTAAAACTAGGGAAACTGGAACAAGATCAGTGGCTGTAGCAGCACCGCTATCCTGGTTGGGATCTTCTACTTTCTTTTTATAAAATGTTGCTTACCACTGGGGAATCCTGGCTAAGGTGTCCAAGGGCACCTCTGCATTATTTGTCAGAATTGCAAGTGAACCTCTAGTTATCTCAGTAACATTTTCATTTAAAAAAGAAAAAAACCACCATTGCTAGTAATGTTTTCTGCAGAAATGACCAACAGGCAAACAGCATGAGAACCCTGTGCTCCTCAGGGAACTCTTGACGACCAGGGTCAGGCGGCTGGCCTCCTCCCACGCTGTGCTCAGCATTGACACGACCCTGTGCAGCCATCATCCGCGTTAGCAAGTGCAAGAAGCTCTTCTGTTGAGTGAAAACAGTAGATGTGAGAAAAGTACATAGAGTAAAAAATTCTAATTAACAGCCTCGTATACAAAACCCAGGCCAGACATATGGCTAATTGCTTTCACAGTCCCCTCTGGGGGGTTGTGATCACAGATAGCTGTCCATGTTTCCTTTAGTGTTGGCTGGGCTATCAATAGGGACAGTCCTCCTGTTAGGATTAGGCTTCCAGATGAAATAGTTCACCCAGTTACACTTTAAATCAGATAAACAACACTTTTTTAGATCTACTAAATCTAGAAATCCTAGTTACCCACATAAACCCCAAGTTATTTCTACCTTGGAAAATAGAGCCAGTCATCATGGACAGGTGCCTGACGTCTGGGGCCAGCACCTGAACCCACCCGAACCCTCCACACAGTCTGGGCCTGCTCCCACCTGGGCATGCCCCCCCAGGCCCTCCGTCCCACACACTCCCACCGAGGACGCCTGCTGGGATCACCAGAGCTCTCTCTAAAACCGCAGCCTCTCCACAGGGCCATTCGGTCTCGTATCTCTTCCTTCCTGGCCCGTGCCCCCAGCCCCAGGACCTTTGCACCTGAACACTGCACGTGCCCACCCCAGCCTGCTGTCGCTTTTTCTCCTGACTGCGGCACTTACTGCTGCTGTGTTTCCCTGCCCTCTCCCCACACAAAAGGTAAGTCCAGTCCTGTTCCCCCAGTCTCACCAGGGTCACCACTGCCTGCGAGGCACCCCACCTGCAGCCACTCTCCAAGCCCTTCCTGAGTCTTTCTCCTAAAGTCCTTGGGGCGCCTCCTGTAGCGGCCAGGGTCCCCTCATGACTCACCCACACCCCGAGTGGTCTTGTTAACACAGCCACCCTGCCCTTCAAGTCCCCTCGCCGGCAGCCCAGGATCAGCCAAAGCCCAGAGGAGAGCCCCAGGAGCCCCTGCGCCTCGGCAGCAACGGCTAGCCCTCAGCTTCTCAGGGGGCTGGGGGCCCCACCTTGGGCGCCCACCTGGGCAGGCCCCCACGGCCTTCTAAGCAGGAGTGTGGGGCTGGGGGGCACCTGGCAGACGCAGTTCCCCACCCACCCCCACCTCACGGTCCCCCTCCGCCCTACCCAGGGAAGCTGGCACTGCCGTCACTCCAGCGTCTCTGGAAGGGCAGCTAGGCCCCTCGCGATGCCGCCTCAGGGTGGGACGGGCCTCGGGCTACCCCGCCATCAGTGAGGCCTCGGGGTCGCTGTTCCTGGCGCAACCGCCCTGTGCTCGGGCCTCTGGACCACTCACTTCTGACCACCACTCCCCAGGCTGGCAGCACCACGATGGCAGCATGACCTTCTGAGGGCCACCCGGGGTCCCTGTGAAGTCCCTGTGGGGTCCCGGGGGCTCAGCACAGGCCCCGGAAGCTCCTGAGCCCCAGAGAAGGCCGGCCTCGCCCAGCCCTGGGCCCCCTCCGCCCAGAGGAAAACCACGAGAAGCCGCCAACAGCAGGGCACGAAGTGACGATGGAAAACGCTGAGGCTCAGAGAAGTGGAAGCCGCAGAGGCGCTTCCTCTGGGCCCCACTCCCGGCCTCGCCCACCCCAGGAGGCCAGGGGAGTCCCGGGCGGTACGAGGAGGCCTGGGTACCTGCGTGGGCTGGTACCAGGACTTGCGCCCTCCCCCTGGCTTCCTGGGGCGTGGCGCCTGGAGCAGGGCAGGCACGAGGCTGTAGGACAGCAGGCGGGCTCCGGGCGGCGGGCAGCGGACTCAGGTCTGCGGCCTTGACGGCCTCCCTCCCACCCTGGTCTTGGTCCCTCCAAAAGCCCAGACCCAAGCCTGGGATCTCAGTCTACCCCCAACCCCTCTTCCACCCCCAGGCCCCACTGCCCCCCTTGCATCCTCCCCCAAACCCTAAGGACATCACCCCCACTGGAACCGGCAACCATGGAGCAGCGGGGAAACCTCCCCAGCCCGGGCGGCCCATTGCCCCTTTGCCCGCCAGTGTCCCCGCACCCCTTCTCCCAACCTGCAAATGTGCCAACTCCTGGGAGGCTGGGGCGGGTGCGGGTGGGGAGGGCCAAGCTCCCCCAGGTGAGGATTTGGGGTCAGTGTACAGAGTGACTCCGGGATCCAGTTCAGAAAAGCCATGTGGGGCTGCCAGGTGACCCGCTGATGCCTGCCTGGAGAGGGTGGTCCTCGGAGGGGTTCCTAAGCCCCCACCCACCCGGGCCCAGAGCAAAACCTGAGACCTGGACAAACTCCCGAGCGCCCTCCTGTCCGGGCCGCTCTGTCCAGCAGCCCAGATCCACATCTAACATGGGGGGCCGCCCAGAACTGCCTCCTGGGACCGCTGCACAGCTCCCAGACCTCGTGTGACCCCGCTCTGCCCTGCCCGCTCCGCCCTCTCCAGCTCCGATCCTGATCCTCCTTCCGGAGAGGAACAAGGATGCTACCATCTGCCTGGGGTGGGGGTGGTGCTCCCAGAGGACAACGCGGTGAGGGTCTGGTGGTGCTCGGCAGCTTCCCTTCCCTCTGGGCCCACCTGGGGTCTTCTCACCTGACCTGGGGGCAGCTTTCCCCTCCTGCACACACACACACACACACAGCATTCCGGCTGCCCCCAAGGGAAGGCAGGGACATGTGTGAGGACAACAGAGGGGGACCACCTTCAAGGTCCAGAGCCACAAAGACCTGCACTCCAGCAAGGGGGAACCGTGGACTCTGGGACTCAGCCGGAGACAGGCGGGTGTCTGCCCCAAACCCCTATGCAGATGGGGCTCCATGGCACAGCCGCCCTCACTTCAGGCCCGGCCATCAGGACCGTTGATGTGGTCACCAGGGCCGGGTGCCCAGTGGCTTCCACGTGTGACACCATCAACCTCATGTCCCGTGAGCTGGACTTAGAATCTGGTGTGGGGCGAACCCCTTCCAAGGACCACAGTGCAGCCCGCATGGACAAGGAGCCACGAGAGTGCTGCAGGTCAGTCAATCCTCTGCCTCGGTGGCCTCAAAGCCGGTGGCTGGTCACTCTTTATTCCATACGTTGCCTAAGCACGGACGGCACACAGCGCCCAGCACCGGGCAGGAAACATAACCCTCCCTCTTTCCTGGGGCTTCAAGTCTGTGCTCAGAACTCTGTTAAAACACAGGTGCCCGCGCTTCTCTTGTCTAAATTAAAAATAAAGTCCAGCATCTTGGGCTCATCCAGGGTTTGGTTTATGCTGCTGCGTCTCATGTGTATCGTGCCTGGTTTCAGGCCCATGGTGCCCCACTTGGGCATTTAAATTATGCTGTTGTTATTCAGCTCCTCAGTCGCGTCTCTTTGTGACTCCATGGACTGTAGCACTCCTCCGACCTCCACTGTCTCGCAGAGTTTTCTCAGATTCATGTCCACGGGGTCAGTGAGACACGGAACAAAAACCTTTCAAACCCTTCCTGGAAGAGGTGAAAGCAGTCACACCCGGCCATTCTGCAGGTGTGAGAACTGCACGCAGACAGAGGGAGGTGGAACTGGTGTGGCTCTTGGGGAAGGGTTGTCGCCACCTGCCAGGGGAATCTTTTACATCTGTTTTGGATCAGTGCCAGGCCACAGCGGGGTCGCAATCAGCCCACCCAACAAGACGCAGGGAGCCCCTGCTCTTCTCAGCACTGGGCACTGTCCATCATCACAAAGGAAGAGGAGGCCCTGCTCCCCTGGAGTGTTCCTTCTACTCTGAGAGGCTGACCACAAACAGGTCAATGTCAGAGAAGAATGAGGCTGGAAGACGGGGGCGGGGGTGGGGGTATTGCTCTGTAGTGAAAGACCAGAAAGAGCCACGAGATGGCTCCCCAGATGCCATCTGGGCAAAGATCTGCAGAGGTAAAGGGTGAGACAGGCAGACGCGTGGGGAAGAGCATTCCAGTTCAGGAAGAGTCCGTACAGAGGCCCTGAGGTGGGGCCGAAGAGAGCACCGTGTGGCCGGCGCGGGGTCAGCGAGCATGGGCAGGGCAGGGTGGCAGGGGCTGGGCAGTGTGGGCACCCCCACTAAGGTTTTAAGAACTCCAGCTCTGACCATGAGAGAGGAAGACCCATGAGACAGTCAGTGGGGGAACAACAAGCCCTGGGACCAGGTAAGAAGCTGCCCGTTCATCGAGGGCGCGAGCCGGCAACTATTTCCGCAAAGGGCCAGAAAGCAAATACTCCTAGCCTTGCCCGTCACAGGGTCTGTATCGCAGCTCCTCAACGTGGCCTGTGCGGTGAACACAGCTGTAGGTGGCCGGTGAAGCAGAGGGTTCCCCTCTGTTCCGGGAAAACTCCAGTCAGGACAGTGACATTTGAATTTCACAGAATTTTCATGTCATGAAACATTCTTTTGATTTTTCTTCCCAGCCATTGAAAACTGAAAAATCATTCTTAGTTTGGGGTCAAATAAAAAATGCTGGCGGCAGGATTTAGACCACAGCCGTCGTTTGCTGTCCACCCGCCAGCCCCCAGCTTTACAACAGACCTCCAGCACCGTCCAGGGCCAGAGAGAATCCAGACAGAATCCAGCAGCCGCTGGGGTAGCAGAACAGAAGGACCACAACCTGCGGCCACTAACTTCAGACTTGGTGATAAGCAAATTAAAGGAGCGCGGGAGGCGGTCCTAAGTTCTCGCGCGCCCGACTCCGTCGCAGAGGTCAGGCCCCTGGGGCTGGAGTGCGATCACAGGCCAGACAGGCAGGCAGAGCTGCGGGCAGGGGTCGTGGAGGCCGTTGTGGCGGGAGACACGGCCCACTGACCGCACCGGAGCGGACCAGTCATTGCTGAACGAAAGACGTCCTGGCCGTTACAGTGAGACTCGGAATGAACGCATGTCTCGTTCTCATACCAAGTGAGCTGTCGTCTAGAACGAGGTGACAGAAGCAGCTGGAGAACGTATTTGGTCCGTGCATTACTGTGAGTTAGGAAACTGAGTGTCCGGGACAGACCCGGCACCCACGCGTTAAGGTTCGGTCCCTGCGCGCGGCGCGCACGCAGAGCCCCCCGCAGCCCCTCGGCGGGACGGGCGCCGTGCGGGGAAGGCCCGCGCGCCTCTCCAGGCTCCTGCGCGCACCTGTAGGCGGAACCGGGCTCCCGTCGCGCCGCGGCCGCCGATGCCGCGGCCCGCACGCGCCCGCCCCGCCGCCGAGTCACCAGGAAGGCCGCGGGCCCAGCGCCCCGCCAGCGCCCCGGGTACCTCGCGGCCGCCCCGCTGGCCGCCCGGGGGCGGGGCCGGCGCGCGGGGACTGCGCCTGCGCGGCCGGCCCTCGCGGGGCCCGGGGGTGGCTACGCCTGCGCGGTAGGCCCACGCCGGCCCGGGGGCGGGGCGACGCCTGCGCAGTCGGCCCAGACCCGCCCATTAAGCGGCGCCTCGGCGCCTAGAGCCGCCGGGCCGGCCGGGCCGCGGGGAGAGGCGGGCATGCGGGCACTGCGCCTGCGCGCGCCGGCCCCGCCCCCGGCCCCGCCCCGGCCGCGCGGGGCCCTGGGAGGGGTGCAGCGTCCGGCGGCGGCGGCGGAGGCGCGGGAGGGGCCGGGGGCGGACAAAGCCGCGGCCGATGAATGGGGCGCGTCCGCCTGCGCGGCCCTGCGGTCCCCGCGGTGAGTGCGCGGCTCGCGTCCCGGGCCGGCCGTCCAGGCGCGCCGGCGGGGCCGGGGCCGGGGCCGGGGCCGGGGGCCGGGGGCCGGGGCCGCAGGGCGAGGCCGGGGCCGGGCCGGGCGGGCGCGGGGTCGCCGGCGCGGGGCGCGGCTGGGGCGGCGGACTCGGCCTCTGCGCGCGGACGCCGCTCCGGCTGCGCGCCCCGCGGCCCCGGCCCGCTGACAGCGGGGCTCCCGGGGCGCCTCTTCCGGCCGCGCGGCTGGCGGGGCGAGCGCGAGGCGGCGGGCGCGGGCGCCGACCCCGGGCTGGCGCGGGGACGGGCGTGCCGGCCGGGCGGGCTCTCCGGCCGCCCCCGCGGCGGGCCCCGGGCCGCAGTCGTCCTGGGGTGGGGTCGCCGGCCGGCAGGCAGGTGCGCGGTGAGTGTCCGCCCGCCGCGGGCCGCCCTACGCGCCGTGTCTCTGGGCGTCCCCCCAGCCCGGTGCGATGTTTCGTTTGCTGTGCGCGCCCGGGAAGGGGCAGCCGGGGCCTCGTTTACGCGGCTCAGCTCGCGAGGCGCTCCTCGTCTCTGCACGCTTCTGATGCTTCTCGGTTAAGTGCGTGGTTCTGGGTATGACATTCAAGTGGAAGAGGTGAAAGCCCGAATGAAACTGCAGAGCAGAATTTCGAGCGTTGCTCCAGTTGCCGTGGGGTTTTTTTTAAGACCCAAGTGATGACGGAGTCATTTGTGTATCTTCTTTTGTTTCTGCGACCCACACCATGCTGCTTGCTTAAGAGAATTGCCAGCCCCCTACACTCTCCTTGCATTTTGGGTGACTGTCCGTAGACACACATACGTGTACTTCTCTGCAAGCAAAGCCCTGCCCAGGTGGGCCATCAGGAGAAGCTTCTGTGGGCATTCTCAAGTTCGTAAAAAAGGGAAGTTATTTGTTTTGAAGTTAACTCTGATCAGATCAAGTCCATAGGTTTGAAAAACGCATCTCAGACTTGCATGAAACCAGTTTGCTAAGGTATTCTTGTGACTTTCTATATTTATTTTTGATGTCTTCTCTACCTCATGGTGTTAAAATTAGAAGAGGAGGAAGGATTTAGTTGGAGTTTTTAAAAAGCGTTCTGAACAAGCCAAATTGCAGTTATGACTTAATTTCCATGCAGAGTTGTCTGGTGAGAAGGAGACTGCTGTCACCAGTTCATACTCGGGGTCTGCCACAGGCTGTCTGTGCAGGGGTGCACGCTTCCTGTAATCCTTAAACAGATGGTATCTGCTGGTGGTAGTTTACATTTTCTCAGGAAAAGATGGAGCACAAGTTATGAGATCCTGCGAGTCTTCAGGAAGTTAATCTCCTGTATTGGAGGAAAGCACAGACTTTGAGTCCACATCACCACACACGGACTGGTAATTCCTGATGTTTTGGGGCGTGAAAAGTCTGCCCTGATTTTTCATGTCACCACACACAGGAGGTTCGTGAGTGGCTCTCACCGTGCCAGGAGTGCTCCTGAAGTGCTGGGATGGGTTTGAGGGGAACCGCTGGGGTCGTGGATTGAACCCTGTGTCCGTGCAGAGGCGCCGAGGCAGCTGTGCTCAGTACGTGGTGAAGGGCGTGTGTGTTGTCTTTCAGGTCCCTGCCTGGCGTGGAAGCTGGAGAGTGAGCAGACCTGGGCAGCGGAGCTGCGGGAGCACGAGACGCTGTGACCATGGTCAGTCTGTCCTCCCCGCCACTCTCGTCTGCGTGTCTCTCTGCCTGGCCTCAGCTCGTTCTTCTCAGCTCTGCTCTGACTCCCTCCTTCAGTGTGAAGACTGCCGGGCTGGGGCAGGGGGCAGTGTGCGCAGGCATACCGGAGGGCGCCTGCCAGGGTTGGCTGGGGCCCCTCCGACTGTCGCTCAGCAGCGCCGTTTCCTCCTAAGCTTCTCTGCACAAGGCACGCAGCTGAGAGGCGACGGTCGTTCTCCCGGTGACTGCTTGATGTCTCAGGCACTATTTAAATCCCAGGAGTCGAAGTAAGCTGTAGGAAGCATTGTTTCTGTTTACGGTTGGTGTCTTACTGAGTTCAGCTGCACGGAGTCCTGCCCCGACCACCCGGTGGCCACCCATCAGTGTCCGGGTGACAGCAGACTTCCTGTCAGGCAGCTTCCAGAGCCTCAGCCCCTTCTACTTCCCTGTCTTCCCCTCCCCTGTCCCGTAGGCCGCGTCACTGCCCGATTTCCATCGCGCGGGAGTGTTTAGATCACTTCTGGCTGACTCGGATGTGGGCTGGTGTCCTGGACGGCATCGTTAGGAATGAAAGGAAAAGAAAGTCTCTTCTCCTTTCTCCTGTTTCCGAGGCAGAGGGCCCCAGGAGGGCTGGCGATGCCTGCCTCCGCACGAGGGTTCTCTCCTCTCGCCTGGCACTATTCTACCCGCTGGGTGCACGGTCGTGGTGGGGATGGACAGAGAAGACGGTGGAGCGAGCTCTTTGGAGAGCTCAGGAAGAGCTCTGGCAGAGCACAGGCAGGCGTGGGCAAGGGTGATGGGCAGTGTGAGAAGTGTGCTCTCGGAAGACCGCTTGGAGAGGAAAGGTCCTTTGCATCCTGCGCCGAGGGGTCCGGGGGCGGTGGAGGGGAGGCCCTGCTTGAGAAGCGGCAGTGAGGTGCGGAACCTGGCCCCGGCATTCAGGCCATCTCCTGTCGTAAGGCCCATCCCCCGCCTTGCTCAGGTGTTCACCCAGCCTGGGTTCCGCTCTCCTTTCGGTGAAGGCCTTTCAGCAGCCGCCTGCCCCCCCAGCGCAGTCTGTGCACCCCAGAAACCGAAGAGGCCGGCCCGGGGCGGGGCGTCCCCTGCTGACCCCGGGCGCTGCCTGCGATGGCTCCTCCATCCGAGTGGCCCTGCCCAGCCCTGCCCTGCCTGCTCCAAGCCCGAAGGCCTCAACGGAGGGCCTGTCCTCACTCAGGGCCTGGTGACTGAACCTGACCCGCGGGTTGGCCTGCTGGGAGGGAGCAGCCTGGGGCGCGTGCTGTTTGGAGCTGGAGCTCGGGTGCCGTGCGGTCACACGCAGACACTTGAATCACGTCTAGCGGCAGCCCGCCACAGCGACCCATCAGACCTGTGGCTGGTGGGACCGCCCACTGCCCCAGAGAAGCCGCTGATACTGAGTGGAAGGCCCTCGAAGCCAGAGCGGAGCCAGCCCGGCGGCCCTGGTGTGTGACCTGGAGTGTCTCGGGGTGGCCAGGGGCCGCAGTCCTGCACGAAGCCCGTGTGCCTGCTTGGACCGCGCTTTGTTTCCAGTGCCCCGCCCCATCTTGAGGAGGTGGCTCCGGGTCTGGGTCTCTGAGTTCGGCCTCCGTCCGGCGCTCGGGCTCCGCGCGGCCAGACCTGGGTGGTCGTTTCTCTGCACCTGAGGCAGCTCCTCCCCGGGAAGATGTTAGCCGTGGCTCTGCACCCTCAGCAGCTGCGGCTCACTCTCGGTGTGGACCAGATCTGCGTTGGTAGCCTTGGTGGGAAGGCTGCCACGTGCGAGGGTGAGGCCGCCCGGGTGTGGGGTGGCGCTGGTGCCTGAGCTGTGCCCAGCAGTTCCCAGGAGCCCCGGGCTCGGGCTGCAGGCCCGTGTACGTGTCCTGAAGGCTGGGCGGAGGGTTGGGAGCAGGTCCAGGTGCCGCTGCTCCAGCCCTGAGCTGGCGCGCGTCCCCCACCCGTGCTCTCGGACTCTGAGGGGACGGCAGGGATCACTGCACGCTGCTGCGCGTCCTTCCCAGAAAGGCGGTCCAGTGGCTCGCACTGCCGCTTCAGCACGTCGCCGTGAGGGCCTGGGCTCGGTCCCTGGGCAGGGGCCCGAGGTCCTGCAAGCCGCGTCCCACCCCCAGAGGACGAAAGGAGAGGCGAAGGGCCGCTCTCGCCCCAGCAGTACCGCCGTGGAGGGAGTGAACGGCAGTCTTCGTGGAGTTCAGCAGCCAGGCCGCAGTCTGGTTTCCCCACTCGGGACACTGACTTTTTGAAGAGACTAGGCCAGTTGTCTTGCAGAGATGTCCCTGTTTTCTGGGTCTGTTTGCCATTTTCTGCTTTGCCGTTGACAGTTGACGCTTGAACAACACGGCAGGCAGTTGGGGGCCGCCCTCCGCATGGTTGGCAGTCCAAGGATAAGTTGCAGCTGGCCCCTGTGGCTCCCGCCGGGGACCCCACGTCTTCAGGCGGTGGTGCTGGGCCTCCTGTGCACTGCCTTCAGACTGTCCTGTTGGGACGGACCCCGCTCTGTCGGGCTGTGGTACCTTCCCCTGCCTTTCACATGTGTTTCCCTTGACCCTAACACTTGAGAAAGGTGGAGCGCTGCGCCTTCTCCCCTCCTCACCCCTTTCCAGGGAGCAGTGGCTGCAGTGTCCCCCCCTGTGGCAGGTGTTTTCATTTTTCCTTTTGATTCTTGAGTATCAGTGCAGACTGGCAGATTTATCCGTTACATTTTAGTCCGCTGAAGTCTTCTCTCTTTGTTGTAGCGTTCAGACAGTCATGAGCGACCCATGGGAGCCCCGCGGAGCTGGCTCCGGGCACCGTCCTGGCGGCACGTCCTTTCTGCAGCCTTTCTCTTGTTTCCAGAGCTGCAGTTGGCTCTTTCTGCAGAGCGCTGTGGTCCCCGTCAGTGCAGGAGGGTGTTTAGAAACCAGAATCCAGGCACCAGGTGTGTTCAGTGTGCCTGTGCGTTACTGCAGCTTTACGCGCTGGTCTAGTGCACGGAGCTCAGAGATAAATGTTTAAAACATCGAGTTCATACTGATATTTTCAAGACAAATTTAAAATTATATCGTTTTACTTAATTTCTTTGTTTTTTTTATTATATCTTTTTCGTATCCTGAAAATTTTTATTCTTAATGGCATTGGCATAGTTCTTGTTTTGTGCTAAAGTACACATAACACAGGTAAAATGAAAGTATTATGTTGCTGCTGCTAATGAAATCACTTAGCAAACTTTGAGTTTTTGGTTTTAGCGCATATTCTGCTTCGGGTGAATAAAGTCCTGTGTGTTAAAGCCTCTTGGTGAACATTCTTTGTTTGCGGCATGGTTGCTTATTTGATACGCCTTTAGATTTCACACTTGAAATTTTCTATATTTTAATGCAGAGTTAATCATCCTGCTCAAAAGTCAACATTATATAAAATGTACAATCAGAAAGCTCACTTGCATTCCTGTCTCCTCTCCTCTTTATAGGCAGCCATCTTTATTTCTGCTTTATTCTGCAAAATAAGCGTGTAAGTTGCTTCAGTCGTGTCCGACTCTTTGCAACCCCATGGACTGTAGCCCGCAAGGTTCCTCTGTCCATGGGATTCTCCAGGCAAGAATAGCGGAGTGGGTAGCCATGCCCTCCTCCAGGGGATCTTCCCGACCCAGGGGTCAAACGTGCATCTCTTACGTCTCCTACGTTGGTTGACAGGTTCTTTACCACCAGCGCCAACTGAGAAGCCCCAAAATAAGCACGTCACACATGCATTAATGTTTGTAACTTACCTTGTTTTCCCTCCTGTCGTTTACATCATAAAATGTAACAGGCACTGTTTACCCTGTGTGTCTTGCTTTTTTTCAGTGGTCTGTGTATGTGTTGGGCTTCCCTGGTGGCTCAGCTGGTAAAGAATCCGCCCGCAATGCAGGAGACCTGGGTTGGGACAATCCCCTGGAGAAGGGAATGGCAACCCACTCCAGTATCCTTGGCTAGAGAATCCCATAGACAGAGGAGCCCGGCAGGCTACAGTCCATGGGGTCGCAAGAGCTGGACGAGACTGAAGCGACGGGGATGCACGTATGTATCAGGCCTTAGTAGGGGTGTGTGGGTGGTTTTGCAGCCTGACTGTGGAACTGCAGACCTGACC
Source organism: Moschus berezovskii (assembly GCF_049115385.1). Taxonomy (NCBI): domain Eukaryota; kingdom Metazoa; phylum Chordata; class Mammalia; order Artiodactyla; family Moschidae; genus Moschus; species Moschus berezovskii. Next base: position 123,066,299 of record NC_142465.1, read on the forward strand.
TGGGACAAGTGTCGCTGTGTGTCTGATGAGATGGTCTTCAGAGTCTGTCCCTGGACATGTGGTTACTGGGTCCTTGGGTGAGTGTGACTTGGTAGGGGTCTCCAGCATCCTCGCTGGGGTGCTGCCGAGCTTTGGAGCCTTTCCCACTTGATTGGGTGAGAAGGCTTGAAGTCTTTTCCTTTCACCTGCTCCACCTGCAGCATGAGGGACGGAGAAGCATGCACTGCCTGGCCGTGTATTCTTGGTGTCCCAGTGGGCAAGGGCCTGCACGGAAGCCGGTCACTGTGTTAGGAAGCCTCTGAGTCCGCAGCTGCTGCAGGGCAGGAACTGGGACGCGTGTACATGGGATCCTGCTCTGACAGGCACTCCTGCCTCACAGCAGCCTGGAAGGTGCTTTCTTTAATTCTTCGCATGAAAAATAACTGTATGTTCCCCAAGTCAGAACACACGCCTGGAATTGAAACACGGTATTTGTTCTAGCCTGTGCAGAGACCCTCTGATTGGCTGCCTTTGCCTTTAGGTGCTTTGCTCTCGGAGCGGAAATCCGCAGTCAGTCTCGGGAGACCTGGCTCTGGATCTGTCCTCTGTGCCTCTCCTCCCTCCTGTCTCTGGTCAGTTCAGGAGGCTGTGCTCCCTGCCGAGTGGAGCCCCACACTGCTCATCACCAGCTTCAGAGTGACCCTCTGGCTGTTGGGGATGGGGGGGCGGCTGCATGGCCCCGCACAGGGAGGCCCACCACATCCGTCGTAGGAGGAGGCTGTTTCACCCGCTGCCCGTGATCACCGTTTGACTTTCCTGTTGATGATTTTCCTGCGGGCTAGTTCTTACTTGCTGGACATGGAAGCCGGACCGCAGGACAGCTGGTTCTGGATGCCACCCAGGCGCCGTCACTAGATGGCCGTCACCTTTCAAGGCCAGAGGAGCATCTCCAGAGCTCTGGACAGGTGACCAAAACCAGGCTGTTCCTCACACCCGTGTAGGATCATCCGCGGCGCCTCAGGTACATAATCCTCCTGCGGTGTGAAAAGTAAAGCCAACATCCTTTTTTGCCTTTCTAAATATTTAGTGCAAAAATAGTAGAAAAAGTGGTAGTAAACTGCTAGAGCCAATGACAGCATTTTTCCTAAAACAGAAACATCAGGGGCTTCCCTGGTGGTCCAGTGGTCGGGCTCTGCTTCCACTGCAGGGGGCGTGAGTTCAGTCCCTGGTCAGGGAACCAAGATACCCGTGCAGCCAAAAGGAAAAATAGAAACATCCCACGTACGATGTTGAGCCAGTGTGTAGAGAACTGGTCCAGCAGTAGAGGGAGACATAAACTGGAGGCGGCGGGCTCCCCTGAGAGCCCCGTCCCGGGCGCATGCTGGCGGCACCCCTGGCACAGGCCCTGGGTCTGGCCAGGGCGGTCCCCGCCGACAGCACCGTGGTCCAACGAGTCTTCCCTGCCCTTGGTCTCCTCGGGGTGGGCGGTGGGCTCAGGTTGCTCTCTAGGGAGACCACTTCTGGCGGTTGTGTTGCCCCCTCGGGAGATGCCTTGTGTGTGGCCCCCCAGGGGTGCACCCAGTGTGGGCGTTGATCAGCACCCTGTGCGAGGCAGAGCCACTCGGCTGAGTTCCTGCGTCTCTGTTCGCAAGCTGGGCGTGGAGTGGGAGCCCTGCCCTGGTTCTCTGTTGCTATAGCTGATGTAAGGAGCTGAGGGTGAATTTCTCTGTCGCTTCTCAAAATAGTGAGTCATTTGCCTTCCTGTCATCCTCCAGAGATGACCGGTTGAGGATTTTATTTGGGATTATGCATTAATAGACTTAAACTTTTGATGAACGTTGATGTATGCTGCTGACCCTTATTTATGTGCAGTTTCACTTTTTGGACAGGGGGAGCCCTTCGGGTTGACGCCTGGATCCTTCCCACGCTGCCCTCGTCCCCTCGCAGAGGTCCTGGCTCCCTGGTTTCCCAGAGCGTCCTCGGCTCACGTGGTCCTCGGGAACCTCGGCTCCTTTAGTGGGAGACGTGTTTGAGAGCTGTAGTCTGGAGGTTGCGGGGGTCGCTGCTCTCAGGACTTTGCACCAAGCAGAGCTGGGTGGGTCCCGCTCCCAGGACTGCGGGATGTGCGTCTGGCCTTCCCGGTCTGTCTCTGCGAGGACGAGGGGCACCGGATCCCGCCTCCCCCTCTGCATGCGGCCCTGTCCTTGCTGAAGGCAGCTCAGTGTCTCTGGCCGAGGGACCCGCGTGTTGTCCAGCTGCCTCCCTCGGGCTCAGGGCCAACGCTATAGCGCTGCGCTGCTCCTGCCTTCTCTCCCGGGACCCTCACTCTGCGTCCTGCAGGGAAGATGCCATGAGCACTCCGTTCCCCGGTCGACTTCTCAGGAAGGACTCGGGGAGGGATATCTCCTGAATTCTTGCTTGTTGATAATAGTTTCTCTGCGTCCTCTGTACTTGAATGCCAGGTTGACTGGAGGTAAAACACGTGGCTCACGTGTTTTTTCCTTGAACATGTTAAACGTGTTATTCTGCTGTCTTATAGCGTAGAGCGTTGCTGTCAGACTCGTGACAGTGTGCTCCCCCTACAGATGGCCTGGCTTTTGCCTGCGCGGCCTCCCTCCCCGCCAGGGGCTCCCCTCGAACACGCCTGTGTGCCCACTGTCACAGGCGCTGGCCCCTGCTCTGCGGCGTGCTCTCCCGTTGCTTCGCTACCTTTGTCCCGCACTGCGTCCCGGCTGTGCCGGCTCTCACTGCTCGGGCCTCTCTCGTTGCTCTGAACAGGCGCCGCGCTAGTTGTGGCGTGCAGGCTTCTCACTGCAGCGGCTTCTCTCGTCGCAGAGCACGTGCTCTGGACTCGTGGACTCGGGAGTTGCAGTTCCCGGGCTCTAGAGACGGGCTCAGTGGCTCCGGCGCACGGGCGTAGCTGCCCTGTGGCATGTGGAATCCTCCTGGATCGGGGATCAAACCGGTGTCCCCTGCATTGGCAGGAGGATTCTCCACCACAGAGCCAGCAGGGAAGCCCACGATGCTCTTTCAGTACACCTTGTTATTGCAGAGTTTTCAGTCATCTGTTCTCCCGCCCTGTCCCCCTTTTTTGTGGGGAAACACCTTCATTATACGTATGTTGGATTTTCTTTACCTGAGTTTTAAATTGGTCAGCTTCTGCTGAGTCTTCTTTTACTCCATTTATTTTTCATTAAATTTTTTCTTTCATAAACTCTTCCGTTGATCTGAAGCAATCCTCTGTGGAGTTTATTTGTTCTCTTATTGATTGTGACTTAGTCTTTATTCTAAAATGACATTTTACTTCTATTTGTAATAGTTTCTTAGGATCTGTCACCTCATCTCAGTGTTTTTCTATCTTGATTTATTTTCTTCTTTTGTATTATTTTCTTAATTTTGTTAGCGTCTTTTGAAATAAGTTACTCAATTTCACTTAATCTGTGTTTATATTTTTCCAGTGTGCTTTCATTGTCTGTAGAGATGTTTTTCCGTCTTCATTACTGTTTCTCTCATCCTTATGTAGGATTTAATCTTGACCCTTTTTTGTTGTTTATTGTATTAGTTTTCTAGTGGTGCTTTAACGAATTATCAGACTTGGTGGTTGAAGACAGCATACATTTGGAGGCTGGCAGTCTGAGCTCGGAGCCCTGGGCTTCAGTCACGGTGCTGACAGGCTTCCCTCCTGGCGGCCTGGCAGAGGGTGGCTCCTCGCCCTTCACTTCCAGAGGCCCCTGCGTCCCTGCGGATGGCCCTGCCCTCCATCTTCAAAGCCAACGACACCACGTCTCTCACCTTCCACAGTCATGTTTTCATGTCTCTCCTCTGCCTCTTTCTTTCACTTTTGAAGACCCTTGGGTTTACCCAGATAGTCCAGGGTTCAGTTCAGTTCAGTTGCTCAGTCGTGTCCGACTCTTTCGACCCCATGAACCGCAGCACGCCAGGCCTCCCTGTCCATCACCAACTCCCGGAGTTCACTCAAACTCATGTCCATCGAGTCGGTGATGCTATCCACCATCTCATCCTCTGTTGTCCCCCGCTCCCCCCGCCTTCAATCTTTCCCAGCATCACAGTCTTTTCCAGTGAGTCAACTCTTCACATCAGGTGGCCAAAGTATTGGAGCTTCAGCTTCAGCATCAATCCTTCCAATGACTATTCAGGACTGATTTCCTTTAGGATGGACTGGTTGGATTTCCTTGCAGTCCAAGGGACTCTCAAGAATCTTCTCCAACACCACAGTTCAAAAGCATCAATTCTTCGGCACTCAGCTTTCTTTATAGTCCAACTCTCACATCCATACATGACCACGGGAAAAACCATAGCCTTGACTAGACGGACCTTTGTTGGCAAAGTAATGTCTCTGCTTTTTAATATGCTGTCTAGGTTGGTCATAACTTTCCATCCAAGGACCAAGCATCTTTTAATTTCATGGCTGCAGTCACCATCTGCAGTGATTTTGGAGCCTCAAAAAATAAAGTCTGTCACTGTTTCCATTGTTTCCCATATATTTCTGATGAACTGATGGGACCAGATGCCATGATCTTAGTTTGCTGAATGTTGAGCTTCAAGCCAACTTTCTCACTCTCCTCTTTCACTTTCATCAAGAGACGTTTTTAGTTCCTTTTCACTTTCTGCCATAAGGGTGGTGTCATCTGCATATCTGAGGTTATTGATATTTCTCCGGGCAGTCTTGATTCCAGCTTGTGCTTCTTCCAGTCCAGCATTTTCTCATGATGTACTCTGCATATAAGTTAAATAAGCAGGGTGACAATATACAGCCTTGATGTACTCCTTTCCCGATTTGGAACCAGTCTGTTTTTCCATGTCCAGCTCTAACTTGCTTCCTGACCTGCATCCAGATTTCTCAAGAGGCAGGTCAGGTGGTCTGGTATTCCCGTCTCTTCAAGAATTTTCCAGTTTGTTGTGATCCACGCAGTCAAAGGCTTTGGCATAGTCAGTAAAGCAGAAGTAGATGTGTTTCTATAACTCTCTTGCTTTTTTGATGATCCAACGGATGTTGGAAATTTGATCTCTGGTGCCTCTGCCTTTTCTAAAACCAGCTTGAACATCTGGAAGTTCATGGTTCATGTATTGCTAAAACCTGGCTTGGAGAATTTTGAGCATGACTTTACTAGCGTGTGAGATGGGTGCAATTGTGCGGTAGTTTGAGCATTCTTTGGCATTGCTTTTCTTTGGGATTGGAATGAAAACTGATCTTTTCCAGTCCTGTGGCCACTGCTGAATTTTCCAAATTTGCTGGCATATTGAGTGCAGCACTTTCACAGCATCATCTTTTAGGATTTGAAATAGCTCATCTGGAATTCCATCACCTCCACTAGCTTTGTTCATAGTGATGCTTTCTAAGGCCCACTTGACTTCACATTCCAGGATGTCTGGCTCTAGGTGACTGATCACTCCATCGTGATTATCTGGGTCGTGGAGATCTTTTTTTGTACAGTTCTTCTGTGTATTCTTGCCATCTCTTCTTAATATCTCCTGCTTCTGTTAGGTCCATACCATTTCTGTCCTTTATTGAGCCCATCTTTGCATGAAATGTTCCCTTGGTACCTCTAATTTTCTTGATGAGATCTCTAGTCTTTCCCATTCTATTGTTTTCCTCTCTTTCTTTGGACTGATCACTGAGGAAGGCTTTCTTATCTCCCCTTGCTATTCTTTGGAAATCTACATTGAAATGGGAATATCTTTCCTTTTCTCCTTTGCTTTTCATTTCTCTTCTTTCACAGGTATTTGTAAGGCCTCCTCCAACAGCCATTTTGCTTTTTTGCATTTCTTTTCCATGGGGATGGTCTTGGTCCCTGTCTCCTGTACAATGTCACGAACCTACGTCCATAATTCTTCAGGCACTCTGTTATCAGATCTAGTCCCTTAAATCTATTCCTCACTTCCACTGTATAATCATAAGGGATTTGATTTAGGTCATACCTGAATGGTCTAGTGGTTTTCCGTACTTTCTTCAATTTCAGTCTGAATCTGGCAATAAGGAGTTCATGATCTGAGCCACAGTCAGCTCCTGGTCTTGTTTTTGCTGACTGTATAGAGCTTCTCATGTTTGGCTGCAAAGAATATAATCAGTCTGATTTTGGTGTTGACCATCTGGTGATGTCCATGTGTAGAGTCTTCTCTTGTGTTGTTGGAAGAGGGTGTTTGCTATGACCAGTGCCTTCTCTTGGCAAAACTCTATTAGCCTTCGCCCTGCTTCATCCCGTGCTCCAAGGCAAAATCTGCCTGTTACTCCAGGTGTTTCTTGAGTTCCGACTTTTGCTTTCCAGTCCCCTATGATGAAAAGGACATCTTTTTTGGGTGTTAGTTCTAGAAGGTTTTGTAGGTTTTCATGGAACCGTTCAACTTCAGCTTCTTCAGCATTACTGGTCGGGGCGTAGACTTGGATCACCGTGATACTGAGTGGTTTGCCTTGGAGACGGACAGAGAGCATTCTGTCCTTGGGATCGCACGGACCGCAGCCTCGTCCTGCTCAGTGAGTCGTTCTCAGGCAGTCCCGCTGAGTGGGCCAGGAAGCTGGGCCCACTGGGTGCCGTGGGCTTCGGCCGCGCCGTGCCCATGCTGCTCTTGTGCTGTGTGTCACGGCTCCCGTGGGGGTTTCTCTGCCTCAGCGACGCCCTTGTGCCCCTCCTTCGGTAAACGTTGCCTGGTGACACGCTCTGTGTATGGTTTTGCCAACAGTGTTTTTATGTCATGTTAATTCTTGTAGGAATGAACTCTGGTTTGGCTCCCCACCCCGCCCAGCTCTGAAGACATGCTTCTTGTCTCCTGGTTTACACGGCTGCTCTTGAAAAGTCAGTACTCTATCCGGTTATTTTTGCTTGAGACGGTTCCTGTGGCTGTGTTGCAGTGTGTATTAGGAAGATGGGTGTAATGAGCCCATGCACGCATCACCCAGCTTAGGCAGACAGACAGACGGACGCATGGCCATTCCTGTTCTGTGCTCCCCTCTCGGTTATTTCAAAGCAGATACACAGTCGTATTTCATCTGGGTGTTTTCCAGTTAGTGTCTTGGGAAGACGGGATTCTTTCAACAGTCTTCTGCACAGTGTCTTTCTACCTTAAGAGACTAAGAACTCCTTCATATCAGGTGTTAACTCAGGGCCCAGGTCTCCCGCCTTGTCCAGGGACTGCGCGTGCGTGTTGGCTGGTCCGCGCTGGGTTTCCAGTGGCTCCTTAAAGGAGCTGCCTGTTTGTCCTGCTGCAGCCACCCCGCGGTCTGAGTTCCTCCCACCGGCGGCGCTGAGCTGGGCTCCCCCATCCCTCCTCATTTGTCTCTCTGTGCTGCTGCTTATTTTTTTTCTCTTTAAATCTTGCTTGGGGTTTGCAGGGATTCTTGGCTCTGGCCTGCAGTCTTTGATCAGCACTGCGCTTTCTTTTCTCACCCTTTTCCGCTACGGTGCACCGGAGCGCACCAGACAGGAGGCCCTTGTCTGTGCACTCTGCGTGTCCTGGCCCGCGTCTGCTCACCCCAGACTCTGCTCCTGCCCCCGCCCCCGCCCCCGCAGCCACTAGTCTGACCTCTTGGTGAGTCTGTCTGTCTCGTGGGTGAATTCCTTGTGTCGTAGTTCAGGTCCCACCTGTGAGTGCGTGCCCTGGCGCCTGTCTCCATCTCTGCCTTCACTTAGCGTGAGCCTGTGGGGTCACACAGAGTCGGACACGACTGAAGTGACTTAGCAGCAGTAGCAGTAGCTCCAGGTCCATCCGGGTCACCGTGTTTGTAGCCACAGCCCTTCCTGCACGCATGTCTTCTGTCCACCACCCCCAGCCCCTCGGACCTGCAGCGCTCCAGGAGCAGCAGCGGCCGGTTTTCCCCGTGCGCCCCAGACACGTTTCACAGCCTCTCTGCCCGTGCCCTTTAGTGTAAAAGGAGACACATCACACTGAACCTTCCTTGAAAGATTGTCACGTGGCTTAAGTGAGCCTGCACAGGCCGAGCAGGTAAAAGAGGGCCCGCAGGAAGCAGTCCACGCCCATCTCCCCAGGCTCTTGCCCCAAGAGTCTTCGGAGAGCCTCAGGGTCAACCGAGAATGGAACGTTTACCTCGAAGGGAGAAGACCTGGTTCCTCCCAGACCAGAGAGGAACAGGACAGAGGTGGTGTCCGGGCTGGCCAGATGGCAGGGAGCTCAAGGCAGCCGACCTTGCCCTGTGACTCTCCTAGGACGGCAGCACCTTTCCATGGAGGCCTGAAGACCTCTGTCACACAGCAGCCCGTGGCCTGCCCTTCTGCCTTGCGGGGCCCCGTCAGGAGCAGGAGCAGAGACGGTACTAAACGTTTCTTCATCCAGCAGCCGTATGGTTTTCCTCCTTGTTTTCTGTTAACCTGGTGCATTCTGTTGGTTGGTTTTTTAACGTTAAACCAAACGTCCTTGTGATACATCCCACTTACTCATGGAATATTATCTTCAATGTAGTGCTGAGTTTCATTTGTTAAATTTTTAAGAACTTGCTATGTTTTCTTAAGGTTCTTCTGTGATCATAGGAATGTGACTCTGATTCTTTTCCCATCACGTGTTTGTGGGTCTTGGTGTCAGGGTGGGTCTATCTCGTTAAAAGAGTTGGGGAATGTTTCATCTTTTATTTTCTGGAAGAGCGCGTTTCATCAGTAATTCTTTTTTTTCCTCTAACATTTGGTGAAATTCACCCGTGCAACCATTGTGACCTGGAATTTTAAGAGAAGAGTTTTAATCATGTTTAGCTTTTGGACTAGGTAGAGGGCTGTTGAGGCTTCAGTGTGAGGCAGACGTCATGACCGCTGCACGACAGAGACGCCCGTCTCTCTAGTGAGTCTCTGTCGGATGTCTTTTCGGGATTTGCCCGTCTCACCTGAGCTGCTGAGTTTATCATCGTAAAGTCCCTCGGCTGGCTCCTTACTGTCTTTTTCATTCTGCGGGATCTTTGGTGGTAATACCCACTTTCATTCTTGCTATTGGTAGTTTCTGTCTTTTCCATTTTTTTCTCTTATTAAGCAGTGTAGAAGTTTGCCAGTTTTTTTGATCTGTCCAAAAACCAGTGTTAGGTTTCACTGATTTCCGCCCCTCCCCCGCCTCTTCCCTGCTCCCCCCCCAATTTAATTGATTTCAGATCTTTTCTTTTATCGTTCTCCTCACTTAGTTTGCTTCAGGATAGGTTTGCTGTGCCTTTCTTGGGACTGCGTCCTGCGCCGCCGGGCCTCACGCAGCTGTGCCTTTCTTGGGACTGCGTCCTGCGCCGCCGGGCCTCACGCAGCTGTGCCTTTCTTGGGACTGCGTCCTGCGCCGCCGGGCCTCTGTGCCTTTCTTGGGACTGCGTCCTGCGCCGCTGGGCCTCTGTGCCTTTCTTGGGACTGCGTCCTGCGCCGCCGGGCCTCTGTGCCTTTCTTGGGACTGCGTCCTGCGCCGCCCAGCCTCACGCAGCTGTGCCTTTCTTGGGACTGCGTCCTGCGCCGCCGGGCCTCACGCAGCTGTGCCTTTCTTGGGACTGCGTCCTGCGCCGCCGGGCCTCTGTGCCTTTCTTGGGACTGCGTCCTGCGCCACTGGGCCTCTGTGCCTTTCTTGGGACTGCGTCCTGCGCTGCCCGGCCTCACGCAGCTGTGCCTTTCTTGGGACTGCGTCCTGCGCCGCCGGGCCTCACGCAGCTGTGCCTTTCTTGGGACTGCGTCCTGCACCGCCGGGCCTCACGCAGCTGTGCCTTTCTTGGGACTGCGTCCTGCGCCGCCGGGCCTCTGTGCCTTTCTTGGGACTGCATCCTGCGCCACTGGGCCTCTGTGCCTTTCTTGGGACTGCGTCCTGCGCTGCCCGGCCTCACGCAGCTGTGCCTTTCTTGGGACTGCGTCCTGCGTCGCCGGGCCTCACGCAGCTGTGCCTTTCTTGGGACTGCGTCCTGCACCGCCGGGCCTCACGCAGCTGTGCCTTTCTTGGGACTGCGTCCTGCGCCGCCGGGCCTCTGTGCCTTTCTTGGGACTGCGTCCTGCGCCGCCGGGCCTCTGTGCCTTTCTTGGGACTGCGTCCTGCGCCGCCGGGCCTCTGTGCCTTTCTTGGGACTGCCTCGTGCGCCGCCGGGCCTCTGTGCCTTTCTTGGGACTGCGTCCTGCGCCGCCAGGCCTCTGTGCCTTTCTTGGGACTGCGTCCTGTGCCGCCCGGCCTCACGCATATGAGAGTGTTGCTTCCTTCCTTCCTTCGTTCCGTCGCTCAGTCGTGTCCGACTCTCTGCGACCCCGTGGCCTCCTTACGGACACTTTTATTTTCCCAGATGTTGTCCGATGCTGATTTCTCGGTCAGCTCCCTTCTCAGAGACCATTCTTTGATTCTAGGTCTTGTGAACTTATTGAGATTTGCTCTATTGTCCAGAGAACAGTCCATCTTGATGGACACTCTGTGCCCACCACTGCTGCTGCTGAGTCGCGTCAGTCGTGTCCGACTCTTGCGACCCCATAGACGGCAGCCCACCAGGCTCTCCCGTCCCTGGGATTCTCCAGGCAAGAACACTGGCGTGGGCTGCCATTGCCTTCTCCAATGCCCACCTTTGAGCTGTGCGTCTTGCATGTGTTTGGACTGTTCCATGAGTGTCATTGAGGCCGCGTTTGCTGGCACCGTCTTCACATTCTCTGTTCTCCTGTGCACTCGTCGGGTGACTGTGAGCAGGGATGCGAGAGCCCACCTCCCTGCAGGCCTGCGGGGCCTGCTCCCTGTGCGTGGAAGCCCCTGTGGCCCGCTGCGTTCGCCCCCTCGCGCCTGGGTTGGGGTTCCGTGCTGCGGCTTCCTGTGTTTTTGCTTTAAGCCTCTGTCTTCACGCGTAACGTGTTTTGTAGGCGGCATAGAGTCAGCCCTCCTTTTGCCCTAGTCTGCCAGTCCCTGCCGCTCCCTGCAGCCGCGTGGCCTGTGAGCAGAGGTGCTCTCCGTGTTTCCCCTCCGGCTCTGTGCACGGAGTGCTTCGCGTCTGGCCGCCTGCGTGTGCCCGGCGGCCCGCGCTGCTGTTGTCCGGCACCAGCTGGCTGTCCTCCCATCCACTGCTGGCGTCGCCGCCTGGAGTCGTGCTCAGAGCCACGGGGCCCGGGCAGCCCAGGAGACTGCGCCCGCTCACGACAGTCCTGCTGTCACCTGTGTTTCTGACTGAGAGGCTCAAAAGCCGAGGCTCCTGCAATAAAGTGCCAGGGCGACTCCCGCAGCAAGGGCGCACTTACTCACATTCACAGGCTTATTATGTGGAAAGGGGCTTCTCTCCTAGCTCGGACGGTAAAGCGTCTGCCAGCAGTGCAGGAGACGAGGGTTCAATCCCTGGGTCGGGAAGATCCCTGGAAAAGGAAATGGGAACCCACTCCAGTATCCCTGCCTGGAGAATCCCATGGACAGAGGAGTCTGGCGGGCTACAGTCCATGGGGTCACAAAGAGTCGGACACGGCTGAGCAACTCACTGTACGAGAAGGGACGCAGATGAGCGGCCAGATGAGGACGCACAGGCTCCTGAGTGCGGGGGCGCCTGTCCTCGTGGAGTTGAGGTGCATCACTCTCCGGGCCCGTGGGTGTGTTCGCCAGCCTAGCAGTTCCCCAAAGCCCGAGCTGTTGGGATTCTGTTGGGGTTTCGTGTGTGGCCTGAGTGTCAGCTCAGTCCAGGCCGTCCCGGGGGTCGGGGGCTGAGCGTCGGTTTCTCACCGAGGCGTGGGCTTTCTGCTGACGCGCCTCCATCCTCGCCTCACTAGGGCGCAAGGTGTTCCTGCCACTCGGGAGCTTCCAAGGGTCTGGGGAGCCCTGGGTCAGGAGCTGGGGCACAGACCACACCCACATACGCGTCACACGCCCCGCCTGGGGGTGACTGACGTACAGTGCACTGCACTGACCGAAAGGGTAGGAGGAGCTGAACACACTCACCTCGTGTCACACGCACACTCACCTCGCGTCACACGCACACTCACCTCGCGTCACACACACTCACCTCGCGTCACACACACACCTCGTGTCTCACCTCGTGTCACACACTCACCTCGCGTCACACACACACCTCGTGTCACACGCACTCACCTCGCGTCACACGCACACTCACCTCGTGTCACACACACTCACCTCATGTCACACGCACACTCACCTCGCGTCACACACACTCACCTCGCGTCACACACACACCTCGTGTCTCACCTCGTGTCACACACTCACCTCGCGTCACACACACACCTCGTGTCACACGCACTCACCTCGCGTCACACGCACACTCACCTCGTGTCACACACACTCACCTCGTGTCACACACACACCTCGTGTCTCACCTCGTGTCACACACTCACCTCGCGTCACACACACACCTCGTGTCTCACCTCGTGTCACACACTCACCTCGTGTCACACACTCACCTCGCGTCACACACACACCTCGTCACACGCACTCACATCGCGTCACACGCACACTCACCTCGCGTCACACGCACACTCACCTCGCGTCACACGCACACCTCGCGTCACACGCACACTCACCTCGCGTCACACACACACCTCGCGTCACACGCACACTCACCTCGCGTCACACGCACACTCACCTTGCGTCACACACACTCACCTCGCGTCACACACACCTCGTGTCTCACCTCGCGTCACACACTCACCTCGCGTCACACACACACCTCGTGTCACACGCACTCACCTCGCGTCACACGCACACTCACCTCGCGTCACACGCACACTCACCTCGCGTCACACACACTCACCTCATGTCACACGCACACTCACCTCGCGTCACACACACTCACCTCATGTCACACGCACACTCACCTCGCGTCACACACACTCACCTCGCGTCACACACACACCTCGTGTCTCACCTCGTGTCACACACTCACCTCGCGTCACACACACACCTCGTGTCACACGCACTCACCTCGCGTCACACGCACACTCACCTCGTGTCACACACACTCACCTCATGTCACACGCACACTCACCTCGCGTCACACACACTCACCTCGCGTCACACACACACCTCGTGTCTCACCTCGTGTCACACACTCACCTCGCGTCACACACACACCTCGTGTCACACGCACTCACCTCGCGTCACACGCACACTCACCTCGTGTCACACACACTCACCTCGTGTCACACACACACCTCGTGTCTCACCTCGTGTCACACACTCACCTCGCGTCACACACACACCTCGTGTCTCACCTCGTGTCACACACTCACCTCGTGTCACACACTCACCTCGCGTCACACACACACCTCGTCACACGCACTCACATCGCGTCACACGCACACTCACCTCGCGTCACACGCACACTCACCTCGCGTCACACGCACACTCACCTCGCGTCACACACACACCTCGCGTCACACGCACACTCACCTCGCGTCACACGCACACTCACCTTGCGTCACACACACTCACCTCGCGTCACACACACCTCGTGTCTCACCTCGTGTCACACACTCACCTCGCGTCACACACACACCTCGTGTCACACGCACTCACCTCGCGTCACACGCACACTCACCTCGCGTCACACGCACACTCACCTCGCGTCACACACACTCACCTCATGTCACACGCACACTCACCTCGTGTCACACACACCTCGCGTCACACACACACCTCGTGTCTCACCTCGTGTCACACACTCACCTCGCGTCACACACACACCTCGTGTCACACGCACTCACCTCGCGTCACACGCACACTCACCTCGCGTCACACGCACACTCACCTCGCATCACACACACTCACCTCATGTCACACGCACACTCACCTCGTGTCACACACACTCACCTCGCGTCACACACACACCTCGTGTCTCACCTCGTGTCACACACTCACCTCGCGTCACACACACACCTCGTGTCTCACCTCGTGTCACACATTCACCTCGCGTCACACGCACCTCGCGTCACACGCACACTCACCTCGCGTCACACACACTCACCTCATGTCACACGCACACTCACCTCGTGTCACACACACTCACCTCGCGTCACACACACACCTCGTGTCTCACCTCGTGTCACACACTCACCTCGTGTCACACACTCACCTCGCGTCACACACACACCTCGTGTCACACGCACACTCACCTCGCGTCACACACACTCACCTCATGTCACACGCACACTCACCTCGTGTCACACACACTCACCTCGCGTCACACACACACCTCGTGTCTCACCTCGTGTCACACACTCACCTCGCATCACACACACACCTCGTGTCTCACCTTGTGTCACACATTCACCTCGTGTCACACGCACTCACCTCGCGTCACACGCACTCACCTCGCGTCACACGCACACTCACCTCGCGTCACACACACTCACCTCATGTCACACGCACACTCACCTCGCGTCACACACACACCTCGTGTCTCACCTCGTGTCACACACTCACCTCGTGTCACACACTCACCTCGCGTCACACACACACCTCGTGTCACACGCACACTCACCTCGCGTCACACGCACACTCACCTCGCGTCACGCGCACACTCACCTCGCGTCACACGTACACTCACCTCGCGTCACACGCACACTCACCTCGCGTCACACGCACACTCACCTCGCGTCACACGCACACCTCGCGTCACACGCACACTCACCTCGCGTCACACGCACACCTCGCGTCACACGCACACTCACCTCGCGTCACACGCACACTCACCTCGCGTCACACGCACACCTCGCGTCACACGCACACTCACCTCGCGTCACACGCACACTCACCTCGCGTCACACGCACACCTCGCGTCACACGCACACTCACCTCGCGTCACACGCACACCTCGCGTCACACGCACACCTCGCGTCACACGCACACTCACCTCGCGTCACACGCACACTCACCTCGCGTCACACGCACACCTCGCGTCACACGCACACTCACCTCGCGTCACACGCACACTCACCTCGCGTCACACGCACACTCACCTCGCGTCAGGCACATAAGCAGCTGCCGCACAGAGGCAGCTTCACACACAGTTGAGTCTTCCACAGCTACAAAGGTTCTTTTGTTGTGAAGGATGATCTTTTCAACAAACGGTATTTGAACAATTAGATATTCATATACAAAACAATGACTTTGAGTCTTTCAAAGATCTCAGTATAAAAGAAACACAGGAAAAAATCTTTCTTAGATACAGCTCCCAAAGCATAATCCATAAAGAAATCAATTGCTGGGGACTTCCCTGATGGCCCCGGGGTTGAGAATCTGCCTCGCAGTGCAGGGAGCTCGGGCCCTAAGGCCCCACGTGCCGAGAAGCACCAGAGGCTGAGGGCCGCAGCTCTGGGCCCGCACACCACAGCCGAGTGTGCACGCAGTGCAGGGTGCGCGTGCTGCAGCTGAGACCCCACCGGCCAAATAAATAGTTCTTTTTCTTTTTAAAGAACGTTTAGTTTAAAAAAAAAAAGCAAACTGGTAAATTGGACGTCATTAAAATTAAGAGCATTTCGTTTCAGGAAACACTTAAAAGGATGAAAAGACAAGCCACAGACTGGAGTCACATACCTGATAAAGGGCTTCTCCTGACATGGAGAACTGAGACCTGATAATGAGGAGACACACAACCCATGAGAACATGCACAAAACATGTGCACAGACGCTTCACCAGCGGAGAGAAGCAAATGGCAAATAAGCACATAAAATGTTCAGTGTTATCAGTCACTTAGGAGATTATCTTGTTGTTTACTTGCTAAGTCATGTCTGACTCTTTGCAACCCTATGGACTGTAACCCACCAGGCTCCTCTGTCCATGGAATTCTCCAGGCAAGAATACTGGAGTGGGTTGCCATGCCCTCCTCCAGGGGATCTTCCAACCCAGGGATTGAACCAGGGGCTCCTGCATTTTCAAGCAGACTCTTTACCACTGAACTAGCAGGGAAGCCCACCTAGTAATTAGAAGGGCTAAAATTGCAATGATGGACCTTACCAAGTCTCAGTATTTTCTCTTTTTTTAAAAAAAAAAAATTATTTTTGGCTGTGCTGGGCCTTATTGCAGCGTGTGGCCCTTCTCCAGTCTTGGCGAGCAGGGGCTCCTGCCTGTTGTGGGGAGCAGGCTTCTCACTGCGGCGGCCTCTTGTTGCAGACCACAGGCTCTGGACTGTGGGCTTCAGTAGTTGTGGTGTAGGGACTCAGTTGCTCAGAGCCATGTGGGGTCTTCCTGGGCCAGGGACCGAACCCATGTCCCCTGAGTTGGCAGGCAGACTCTTTGCCCCGAGCCCCCGTGGGCGTCCCTCAGTGTTTTCTCTTTTATGATCTTTCTCCGACACTTCGGGGTATATAGTAGCATGTGTGTTACTCCCAAATTCCTGATTTACCCTCTGCCCTATCTTTCACCCTCGGTGACCCTGAGTTTTTCTGTGTCTGTGAGTCCGTCCCTATGTTGTGAATAAGTTTACTCTCTTTTTTAGCGTCCACGTGTAGTTGGTGCCATGCTTCCCTCTGCCTGGCTCACTTCGTCTAGGGTCTTTCTGTCTCGGTGCGTCCGTGCTGCTGCAGCAGCGTCCCTCCATTCTTTCCAGCAGCCGGGTGGCCCCCCCTCCACGCTGTCGCACACGCCTTCTGAAATCTGCTCACCTGCTGACGGAGGCTCAGGCCGCTTCCCCATGTTGGCCGTTGCCAGCAGTGCTGTTGTGAGCACTCGGGTGCGTGTATCTTTCCAGATTGCTGTTTTCTCCAGATGTGTGCGGGGGTGGGATTGCGGGGTCGCGTGGCAGCTCTGTTGGTAGTTTTTTACGGAGCCTCCATCCTGTTCTCCATCGTGGCTGCACCAGTTTACATCCCGCCAGCAGTGGAGCCGAGCTCCCTTTTCCCCACACCCCCAACTGTGGATCATTTGTAGACTTTTGGATGATGGCCCTGTGACCAGTGTGAGGTCGTACCTCACTGTCATTTTCTATCTCTCTGATTATTAGCGATCATGTGCCTTTTGGCCATCTGTATGTCTTCTTTGGGGAAATGTCTATTTAGAGGGTATTTTCTCTTTTTTTTTTTTTTACCACCACCAGGATTTTATTCATAAATAAATGCTCAGCCTCAGGCCTGGTTAGGCAGACATCAGAAGAAGGCAGATCGCAGGCCCCTCGTCCGTGGGAGCAGTGGGATGGCCCAGGGAGGCAGAGACTCCGAGAAGGTAAGCAGGGCGCTCGGGGCAGGAGAGGCCAGCGGAGAGGGTGTTTCGCCCTGTGACCGGGCTGTAAGTCAAGGAGCGTGTTTCCGTTTCAGCCGACCGTTGTGGAATTTCTCCCACACGCATTGAGGCTGACGGATCCACGACTGGGTTTAAACGTGAGCGAGTCCGTCGTCTTCCTTGGTTCCGTCTGCTGTAGACGACGCAGAAGCAGCACCGTGCCATCGAGTCAGCAGCATTCCCACGTCAGAGCCCAGCAGGTCGCCCTGCGTGCACACGCGTCTGCACTGTGGTGCATTTAGCAGGAGAACTCCAGGAGCGGCATGAGGTGACACACTCATGAGTTCACCCGTCCACTGGTCAGTGAGATTCATGCTTAGCCATATTCATAAACATCCCGAGAGATAGAGTTCTTCGGCCAGAACTGAATAGTTATGGTCAGTCATGGAGAACTGCCGGGAGCCCTGTCCCCAAGGAGCAGGTGATTCGAAGAATACAAATTTGAAAATAGGAGAGGAAGATGACCCTCAAACCCCTAATCAGAGTGTGGAGAGACTGGACTTTGGAAGCGAGCTGGAGGACGGGAGGCAGGTGGGCTGCGGCGAGGAGCGGGCGGAGGGCAGTGAGGCGGGCTGCGCAGGCCGGCCCCCCGGGCGGCACGCCTCCCCCGAGCCCGAGGACGACTACGGGGCGCTGCTGGCGCAGTACAGCAGCACCCTGTACAGCGTGGCCATGGAGG
This sequence comes from Moschus berezovskii, assembly GCF_049115385.1. Lineage (NCBI taxonomy): Eukaryota > Metazoa > Chordata > Mammalia > Artiodactyla > Moschidae > Moschus > Moschus berezovskii. The sequence continues at coordinate 123,084,112 of NC_142465.1, forward strand.
CCGTGACGCAGAGCCTGCTCTCCGGCCGCGGCCTGGGCTCCAGGAAGAAGTCCCCCGCCTGGAAGCACTTCTTCATCTCGCCGCGGGACAGCACCAAGGCCGTGTGCACCTACTGCATGAGGGAGTTCAGCCGCGGCAAGAACGAGAAGGACCTGAGCACCAGCTGCCTCATGCGGCACGTGCGCAGGGCGCACCCCGCCGCGCTGGCCGCGGACGCTGCGGCCGCGCCGGGCCTTGGGCCCCCGCCCGCTGACCCCGGGGGCCCACGCCCCAGTGTCTCGCCGGGCCCGCTGGTCCCCCGGGCAGCCTCCAAGGGCCCGGCCCCCCTCCAGGCGACGGAGGAGGCCAGCTCTGCGGTTTCTTCCCAAGAGGCTGCCTCTGACGCGCTCGCCTCGGAGAGGTACGGCCGGGAGGAGGGCCCGGCGGGGCCTCCCGCACACGCCCCCCCACCGCGCTGCAGCGAGCCTGCCGAGAACGGGGCGGAGAAGAGCCTGCCCCTGCCGCGCAGTGCGTGCGGGTCGCGCCGGAGGTCGGCCGTCTGGAAGCACTTCTACCTGTCGCCCCTGGACAGCTCCAAGGCCGTGTGCGTCCACTGCCTGAACGAGTTCAGCCGCGGCAAGAACGGGAAGGACCTGGGCACCAGCTGCCTCATCAGGCACATGTGGCGGGCGCACCGGGCCATTGTGCTGCGGGAGAGCGGCGGGGGCCCTGCGCCGCCGCCCGGCCCCGGCGCGCCGCCCCCGGGTCCCGCCCCGCCGCCGCCCGACGCACAGCCCGGCCCCCTGCCGCTGTCTCCGGGGAGGCCGCTACACGACCCCGCCTCCGCAGCCGCCTCCCCCGACCGGCAGGCGGAGGAGCCGCCTGCGCTCTGGGGCCCCGGGAGCGTGGCGTCCCCCTCCTCCGACGTGGGCGAGGCCTCGTGGGGGTCGTCTCCAGAGACGCAGCTGGGCGGCGCGCCGAGCCCTCGGCCGCGGGAGCCGGGCGCCGTGTTCCAGCAGAACAAGAAGGTGATGAAGCGGCTGAAGTCGGAGGTGTGGCACCACTTCTCGCTGGCGCCCACAGACAGCCTCAAGGCCGTGTGCAGGCACTGCGGCTGCGCCATCAGCCGGGGCAAGCGGGGCGACGTGGGCACCAGCTGTCTCATGCGGCACCTCTACAGGCGCCACCCCGAGGTGGCCGGGAGCCAGAAGGGCTTCCTGGGGACTGGCCTGGCCAGCTCACCCTACGCCACCCTGGCTTCTGCCGAAACGTCCTCCTCCCGGTTGACCGACCTGCCGACCATGGTCACCAAAAACCATCAAGCTGTGTTTCCCGTCAACAGCAAGAAGACCTCCAAGCTTTGGAACCATTTTTCTATCTGCTCCGCAGACCCCACGAAGGTCATGTGCCTGCACTGCGGCCGGACTATCAGCCGGGGCAAGAAGCCCACGAACCTGGGCACCAGCTGTCTTCTGCGGCACCTGCAGCGCTTCCACGGCGGTGTGCTGAAGCCTGAGGGCACCCAGGCTGCCCCGCCCTCCCCTCCCGGTGCCCAGGCGCCCCTGGGCCCGCCATCGGCAGGCGCTGCGGCCTCTGACAGCAGCAGCGAGAAGTTTTACGATTCTCACCCTGTTGCTAAGAAAATCACGAGTCTCATTGCTGAGATGATTGCCCTTGACCTCCAGCCGTACTCGCTGGTGGACAACGTTGGCTTCAACAGGCTGCTGGCATACTTGAAACCTCAGTACTCCCTGCCCCCGCCGGCCTATTTCTCCCGGACGGCCATCCCAGGCATGTACGAGGACGTGAAACACGTCATCATGGCTCAGCTGCAGGACGCCGAGAGCGGCGTGGTCCACTTCACGGCAGGCGTCTGGATGAGCAGCCAGGCGCGGGAGTACCTGGCCCTCACTGCCCACTGGGTCACCTTCCAGCCCTCGGCCCGGCCGCGCTGCGAGGACCACCACTGCTCGGCCCTGCTGGCCGTGTCGCAAGTGGACTGCGACTGCAGTGGCAGCAGCGTGCAGAGGCAGCTGGAATGCTGGTGGGAGGCCTGGGTGACGTCCGCCGGCCTGCAGGCGGGCATCACGGTCAGCGACAACCCCGGCGTCGGGAAGGCGCTGAGCGAGGCCGCGCGCCCCAGCGTGCCCTGCTTCAGCCACACGGTCAGCCTCGTCGTCAGTGAGGCCATCAAGAGCCAGAGGATGGTCCAGGGCCTGCTGAGCACCGCCCGGAAGATCTGCGAGCGGGTGCAGCGCTCGCCCCGCGCCAGGGCCAAGCTGGCGGAGCTGCAGCGGGAGTACGGGCTGCCGCCCCACCCCCTGCTGCAGGACGTGCCGTCCAAGTGGAGCACATCCTTCCACATGCTGGAGCGGCTGCTCGAGCAGAAGCAGGTGGTGAACGCGCTGTCCGTCGAGTGTGACTTCCGGGAGCCGCTGAGCTGCGACCAGTGGGAGGTGATGCAGTCCGTGTGCCACGCCCTGAGGCCCTTCGCTGCCGCCAGCCGGGAGATGAGCGCGCATGTGTCCACACTGAGCCAGGTCATCCCCATGATCCACATCCTCACCCGCAGGGTGGAGATGCTGTTTCAGGAGACCATGGGCATCGACACCATGCTCCGCGCCCTCAGGGAGGCCATGGTGAGCCGCCTGTCCTCCACGCTCCACGACCCCAGGTACGTGCTGGCCACCCTGCTGGACCCGCGCTACAAGGCCTCCCTGTTCTCCGAGGAGGAGGCAGAGCAGTACAAGCAGGACTTGATCAGGGAGCTGGAAACGCTGGATCCTACCTCAGAGCCCACGCCCGTCCCCAACGGCTGCGAGCCGGGCTCCCCGCCCCGAGACTGCACCGGCGAGGACAGCCTCTGGGCGCTCATGGCCAAGCTGAAGAAGAGCGAGCGCGGAGGGCGGCCCAAGGTCCCAGAGGACATGGTGCTTGCCTACCTGGAGGAGGAGGTGCTGGAGCACAGCTGCGACCCGCTAGCCTACTGGAGGCTCAAGAGGGCCGCCTGGCCCGGCCTCTCCACCTTGGCCGTGCGCTTCCTGGGCTGCCCCCCGAGCATTGTCCCCTCCGAGCGGCTGTTCAGCACGCCCCCCGAGAACAGCAGCTTCGGCCAGTCCAGGCTCCTCATGGAGCATTTTGAGAAACTCATCTTTCTGAAAGTGAATCTTCCCTTAATATGCTTCCAGTACTGAAGAGCCCGCTGGAGCTACCCGGCGAGAACCGGCATTTGCCAGGCTGGCGCTTGCCGCAGCCAGCCCTGCAGGATGGCAGGCCGGGCGCTCAGGTCCACGGCCGCGGGAGGGGCCGCCCAGCCCTCGCTGTCGCGGCCATACGTGCCTTAACCAGTCCTTCAGGCCAGGTACCACGGTGTGTGTTTTCAGAAGTCCACTAGAAGCAGCTTGTCTCGTCAGTGATGAAATACGATGATTAGGTTTTCATTCATAACCGTAAGGTTTTTTACAAGTTGGGATCAGTAGTTTGTTTCAGTAGAATGGCAGAGGAGAGGTGAGCAGTTTTATTCCGTAGGCTTTTTATTCGATTATGTAAAAATCAGATCAGGTACTGTATTTTAGATTAAAATTGCTTTAATTGCAACAGAACAGCCTTTGTGGCTGTCAAATAAAATCTGTAAATAGGAGGTGGAGTTGAAGCCATCTTGACTGAGCAGTTCCTGACGGCGGCTCTAAAGGGCCTTGGGGGACAGAGTGTTCTGGGAGGCAACTGACCACGACAGAGGTGTGGCGTCGGCGCCAAGCCCGAGCTGACACAGGATGAAGGGTCGGCCACGTAGGGTTTCCGCAGAGGGAGTGCTCCGTTTCAGGGTTTGCCCCAGTGCCACGTGGGTGGTTAGCGTGGACACCCGCACCTTCACGGTGTGCACAGTGGGGCCGCCGTGCAGCCAGTGCGCGGCGTGACACGTTTACAGCATCCTGTTGATGAATCTCTGAGCCTCTCAGTGGCTCTAAATATGAAGCTGTCTTGAAATTTGTGCACTGACCCCCAAGTTGATCCAATTATGTACGCAGTTCTTTTTAGAAGAGGTGGCTTATTAACAGGGAAGATGATTGCTATGTCATGGTTGTAAGAATAGCCTTAGGCGTTTAGATTTTCTTTTATAAAATAGGGAAAATTCAGCCATCAGTGGGGTATTTTAGGATCCCAAGGACATCAGAATGGATTATCAGTCATCAGGTTTTAACAATAATATGTCTTCAAAGTTTTTGTCTCAACGTCAGGAAAAGAATTCATTTTCTTATTTCAAACCAGTTAAATATTCTGGGTGAAACAAGTCACTGATTTGCCTATGATCTTTTAGAAAAGTTGTTGTTTTGTTAAAATACTGTACCTATTATTAACCTGAATTTGCATTGACTATGTTTTTAGTGTATTTATAAATGGTGAACTGTTTCTGAAATTAAACTTTTTATTTGCAATTTTCTACTGCTGGAGGACACTGGCTTTTCATTCTTAGAATAATGAAACAGTCCTACTCTCAGGGGCCAGCACGTACGGAAAGTGCCCTCAACAGAGCCTTTGAATCTTCACGGTAGCTGCAGACGGGACCTGGGGGAAATGGGGGAGTAATTCTCAAGCAGCATTTCTAATAGCGGCAGTGACGCCCGAGAACTTTCCAGGGTATGTGTTCCAAGCAGGCAGTGCGACCCCTGTGCTGCTGGAGGGAAGAGCAGCCAGTGTGGAGACAGTGTGGAGGGCCTCAGAGTTAGGACTGGGGCTGCTGTGCTGTCCAGCAGGCCCACTCCCGGGTGTTTTTCTGAAGAAGTAAAAACACTCATTTGAAAAGATATATGCACCCCTGTGTTCACAGTAGCATTAGTCACAACAGCCAAGACGTGGAACCAACCAAAGCGCCCACCCACAGACCAGTGGGTAAGGAAAACGTGTTGTGTATTTCCACAATGGAAGGTTAGCCGTGAAAAAAGAAATCTTGCCGTTGCGCCAACATGGATGGATCTGGAGGGTGTTACGCTCAGTGATATAAGTCAGAGAAAGACAAACATCACATCATTTCATTAGGTTCATGTGGAACCTAAAAACAGTGAACCAGGAACACACTCATAGACACAGAGGAGACACGTAGTTTCCAGAAGGGAGAGGGTGAGGGCCGAGGGAAGGAGGTGCGGGAGGTGCAGAGGACAGACCTCCATGCGGCAAGTCTTTGGGCTGCGGCGCGGAGGCACCTCAGCAGCAGCGCCATGGAGGCGTGTGGTGACGCAGGGCGCCTTGGCCTCGTGCCTTCCCTTGGTCAGTATGAAACAACCGAATCGCTGTGGTGTTTGCCTGTGCTGTACGTCGGCTGTCCTTCCGTTAGGAAGAGTCAGAATGAGAGAGGATCTGGGAAGATGGTGGAGTAGGAAGCCCCGGGAGTGCGTGTCCCTTCCAGACAGCAGGTGCCAGCAGGATTTGACTCGGGGGGAGGGGGGCTCTGGGGAACACGAGGCTGACTTCAGGGCACGACTGGGCTCAGGGTGGGGGCGATGGGGCGCGGAACGTGGAAGCAGCTGCGATGCAGCAGTGCATGTGTCCCACAGCAGCCCGCACAGCTGGCAGCAGCAGGCGCGGGGGAAGGGTCCTGTCCTCCAGCTGCCCCCTGTGTGTGCTCTGACCGCGCATCACCGCGGCTGGTCTCACAGGGGCAGGCGGGGGGCAGCCGCCACTGCTACTGTACTCCCTCACCACTGCTGCAAGTCGCCACCCTCTTCTGAAGTGACTTCCAAAGACTCAGTCATAATACATAGTTGCGTGTATGGGGAGAATCTGAACGTGACTGCTTGTGTTCCGGAGAAAGGCTCAGGAGAGACTTAGGAGCCTTCAGTTTACACCTCAGACTGACCCTCGGCGCAAAGACTGCCTACAGTAATCACAAGCACAAAGCTGGGGAGAATCTGACTGCCGGGGTTACCAGATTGCTACATTAAAATCTCCCGCGCACAGCAAAAATCACCAGGCACACAAAAAGAGTATGGTCCTCGCAAAGGACAAAAGTAATACAACAGAGTCTGTCCCTGAAAAAAGACCTGATGGTGAATATACTAGACGAAGGCTTTAAAACAGCAGCCTTAAAAGTACTCAGAAGCTGAAGCAGACATGGAGAAAGTCGATCATGTATGAGCACAGATGGAAAGATCGGGACGTCACCCGATGGTCCAGCAGCTGAGTCCACGGTCGCAATGCTGGGGGCCGGGGTTCAATCTCTGGTCGGGGCACTAGATCCCACATGCCACAACCAAAGTTTGCACACAGATTTGGTAACCTCAATAAAATGGGCCAGTTTCTTAAAAGACACAATCTGCCAAAAGTCACACAAGAAACAGACCATCTGAACAGGCCTAAAGCCATTAAATGGAATCAAGAATTAATAATCTTCCCACAGAAAGCTCTAGGCCCAGATGAGTTCACTGGTGAATTGTATCAAACATTACGGAGAAATTACACAAATTCTCTACAGTCTCTTTCAGAGGACAGAAGCAAAGGGTTAGTGCCTAATGCTTCCTATGAGGCCAGTATTACCCTAATACCAAAACCAGACAAAAACACTGCAAGAAAAGAAAGCTGCAGGCCCATATGCCTAAAAGAAACTCCTTGAAGATAATAGAAAACCCCTAGATGACCTTGGGTGTGGTGATGACTTTTTAGATACAACTTGAAAGGCTTGATTCATGGATGAAATAATCACTAGTTAGACCTTTAAAATGAAAAACCTGTTGACAGTGTCCAAAGAAAGAAAACAAGCCACAGACTGGGAGAAAACGTTTGCAAAAGACACACCTGAAAAACAGACACCATTCAAAATATACAGAGAACTCTTAAACTCAGCAATAAGAAAACAAGGAGCCTCACTGACAAAGGGACTTAAAAACCACAGCAGATTCCTCATCACAGAAGATACACAGATACACCTGACGCGAAGAGCCGACTCCCTGGAGAACGCCCGATGCCGGGAGTGAAGAGCCGACTCCCTGGAAAAGACCCCGATGCTAGGAGTGAAGAGCCGACTCCCTGGAGAACGCCCGATGCCGGGAGTGAAGAGCCGACTCCCTGGAGAAGACCCTGATGCTGGGAGAGATCGAAGGCAGGAGAGGGGGCGGCAGAGGACGAGGCGGTTGGATGGCATCAGCGACTCAATGGGAGTGAGTTCAGGCAAGCTCCAGGAGTTGGTGATGGACAGGGAGGCCTGGCGTGCTGCGGCCCATGGGGTCGCAAAGAGTCGGACATGACTGAACTGAACTCTATGAAGACATTCAGCTCCACTCACAGGACAGGGAATCTTCCAGTGGCCAAGGATTGAACCTGGGTCTTCTGCATTTCAGGCGGATTCTTTACCGTCTGAGTCACCAGGAAGCCCCAGAAACAACAGAAAAGTAGACCTAAATTCTCTCCCTCAAGTAAATGGGGAGTGAGCACACTGCACTATCCTCTTCACTTGACAGAAAACCCTCGAGATCTCAGAATTCATAACATTATAAATCAGAAGGTAAAGTCACATGATTTAACTTACCAACTTTTAAAATAAAAATTGCTTTAAAAAAAAATCTAACATCAGGTGGGAGTCTTCACCTTGTAAAAAATGCGAACTGTAAGGAAACTACTGTGCATCCTAAAACTTATCTCATTGTAAAAACAGAAAAGGAACTCTGTGAAGCTGCAGCTACACCAGCAGGCATAAAAATCAGGCACTTCTTGTGAAATACTCTTGTTTTTATTTAAAAGGTAGCTTTTATGCAGGTGCAGGCTTGCCAGCAAACTAAAATGGACTGGAATGGGTGAATTTAACTCAGATGACCATTATATCTACTACTGTGTGCAAGAATCCCTTAGAAGAAATGGAGTAGCCATCACAGTAAACAAAAGAGTCCAAAATGCAGTACTTGGGTGCAATCTCAAAAACGACAGAATGATCTCCATTTCCAAGGCAAACCATTCAATGTCGCGGTAATCCAAGTCTATGCCCTGACCAGTAATGCTGAAGAAGCTGAATGGTTCTATGAAGATCTACAAGAGCTTCTAGAAGTAACACCCAAAAAAGGTCCTTTTCATCATAGGGGACTGGAATGCAAAAGCTGGAAGTCAAGAGATACCTGGAGCAACAGGCAAGTTTGGCCTTGGAGCACGGGATGAAGCAGGTATGAGGCTAACAGAGTTGTGCCAAGAGAACACACTGGTCACAGCAAACACCCTCTTCCAACAACACAAGAGAAGACTCTACACATGGACGTCACCAGATGGTCAACACCGAAATCAGACTGATTATATTCTTTGCAGCCAAAGATGGAGACGCTCTATACAGTCAGCAAAAACAAGCAGGAGCTGACTGTGGCTCAGATCATGAACTCCTTATTGCCAAATTCATACTTAAGCTGAAGAAAGTAGGAAAACCACTAGACCATTTAGGTATGACCTAAATCAAATCCCTCACCATTATACAGTGGAAGTGACAAACAGATTTAAGGGACTAGATCTGATAGATAGAGTGCCTGATGAACTATGGACGGAGGTTTGGGACGCTGTACAGGAGGCAGTGATCAAGACCATCCCCAAGAAAAAGAAAGAAAGCAAAATGGCTGTCTGAGGAGGCTTTACAAATAACTGTGAAAAGAAGAGAAGCTAAAGGCAAAGGAGAAATGGAAAGATATAAGCATCTGAATGCAGAGTTCCAAAGAATAGCAAGGAGAGATAAGAAAGCCTCCTCAGTGATGAGTGCAAAGAAATAGAGGAAAACAATAGAATGGGAAAGACTAGAGATCTCGTCAAGAAAATCAGAGATACCAAGGGAACACTTCATGCAGAGATGGGCTCGATAAAGGACAGAAATGGTATGGACCTAACAGAAGCAGAAGATATTAAGAAGAGGTAGCAAGAATACACAGAAGAACTGTACAAAAAAGATCTTCACGACCAAGATAATCACGATGGAGTGATCAGTCACCTAGAGCCAGACATCTTGGAATGTGAAGTCAAGTGGGTCTTAGGAAGCATCACTACGAACAAAGCTGGTGGAGGTGATGGAATTCCAGTTGAGCTATTTCAAATCCTGAAAGATGATGCTGTGAAAGTGCTGCACTCAGTATGCCAGCAGATTTGGAAAACTCAGCAGCTGCCACGGAACTGGAAAAGGTCAGTTTTCATTGTAATCCCAAAGAAGGGCAATGCCAAAGAATGCTCAAACTACCGCACAGTTGCACTTAGCTCACACGCTAGCAAAGTAATGCTCAAAATTTTCCAAGCCAGGCTTCAACAGTACATAAGCTGTGAGCTTCCAGATGTTCAAGCTGGATTTAGAAAAGGCAGAGGAACAAGAGATCAAATTTCCAACATCCGTTAGATCATCTGTATGCAGGTCAAGAAGCAAGAGTTAGAACTGGCCGTGGAACAACAGACTGTTTCCAAATAGGAAAAGGAGTATGTCAAGGCTGTTTATTGTCATCCTGCTTATTTAACTTATATGCAGAGTACACCATGAGAAATGCCAGGCTGGATGAAGCACAAACTGGAATCAAGATTGCTGGGAGAAATGTCAATAACCTCAGATATGCAGATGACACCACCCTTATGGCAGAAAGTGAAGAGGAACTAAAGAGCCTCTTGATGAAAGTGAAAGAAGAGAGTGAAAAAGTTAGCTTAAAGCTCAACATTCAGAAAACAAAGATCATGGCATCCGGTCCCATCACTGCATGGCAAATAGATGGGGAAACAGTGACAGATTTTATTTTCTTGGGCTCCAAAATCACTGCAGATGGTGACTGCAGCGATGAAATTAAAAGACGGTTGCTCCTTTGAAGAAAAGCTATGACCAAGCTAGACAGCATATTAAAAAGCAGAGACATTGTGTTGCCAACAAAGGTCCATCAGGTCAAAGCTATGGTTTTTCCCGTGGTCATGTGTGGATGTCAGAGTTGGACTATAAAGAAAGCTGATCGCTGAAGAATTGATGCCTTTGAACTGTGGTGTTGGAGAGGACTCGAGAGTCCCTTAGACTGCAAGGAGATCCAACCAGTCAATCCTAAAGGAAATCAGTCCTGGGTGTTCATTGGAAGGACTGATGTTGAAGCTGAAGCTCCAATACTTTGGCCACCTGATGCGAAGAACTGACTCATTTCAAAAGACCCTGATGCTGGGAAAGGTTGAAGGTGGGAGGAGAAGGGGACGGTAGAGGATGAGATGGTTGGATGACATCACTGACTCGATGGACAGGAGTTTGAGCAAACTCCAGGAGATGATGAAGGATGTGGAAGCCTGGCATGCTGCAGTCCATGGGTTTGCAAAGAGTCGGACAAGACTGAGTGACTGAACTGAGGCTTGCCATAATAAAGGGGTGCTTATAGATGCTAATGTGATTCAAGAAAAGGCAAAGTCACTACATGGCAACTTGAACGGAAGGTGAAGGATGTAAAGATGGAGAACTGAATGCCAGCAAAGGGTGGTTTGATGATTTCAGATGGAGGTTTCGCTTTAAAAACGTCAGGATCTGCAGGAGAGGCAACTTGTGCTGACCAAGAGCCAGCAGACGAGGTCCAGGCGCCATTAAGAAAATCACTGCACAGAAGGGCCATCTGCCTGAGCAGTGTTTACTGCAGACAAAGTACTGTACTGTGTTCTGGGGAAAATGCCACAAAGGACGCTCATGAGTTAGGAGAAGCAAGCAGCAGGGTTTAAGGCGGGAACGAGTGGGCGCTTCTCCTTTGTACAGGTGCGGTGAGGTTTATGACAAGCCGGCCTGCAAGCCTGGAAGGGAGGAGAGGCCCAGCGGGTGCCCGCCGTTGGCAGGACAGGAGGAGGCCGGCAAGGCCGGGCCACGCCTCTGGCTTGATTTCATCGATGCCCCATCCCCGAGCTCAGGAAGCTCCTTGTCAGTCCCCGGGGCTTCAGCACCGAAGTGCAGGCGAGGCCTGCTTCCCCAGACACAGCGGCTGCACTCAGCCTCCGCGGGAGGGGTCACAGGGGCCTCTGAGTCCACACAGCACAGTGCGGGAAGGATCGTCAGCGCCATGGGAGAGACACCGATAGAGCGTTGTGAGAGTCTGGGAGGCTCACACCATTGACAATGCTGCTGTTCTAAAAAATAAACCCTGCTGGACAAAGCTGTCTCGACGCTGTGCGTGACCCCACAGGGCTTACGACAGAGCCAACCAAGGAAATCACGAGAGAGATTGGGGGTCTGGCAACATGACCTGGGGGGCGAATGGTTCTGAGATTCCGGTCTTCAGGAAACTGCAGGGCTGGGACTCCCCTGCCAGTCCAGCAGTTAGGGCTCCACGCTTCCACTGCAGGGGCGCAGCTCAGATCCCTGGCCGGAGAACTAAGATCCCACATGCTGCAAGGCGTGGTCCAGGGCTGAGACACCACAGCAGAGGCGTTGACAGAAGTGGAACTGGTGGAGACGAGAACTGAACCACGGCCAGACGGTGGAGGAGATGCAGAGGACGCGGCACCAGGGAGCAAAGTGACATCAGAGCAGCGGGCAGGACTCTGACTCTCAAAGACAGCTTCCCCCTTCTTTATGCCCGACACGGGCAAATGAGGGAGGACTGGTGTGCTGTGGACGCACGTTCAAAGACAGAGAAGTCAGGCGGCCATTACGAGGTATTTCCATGCAGCCCGCCTCCCCCACCCCCTCTGGCCACCTGAGACGGCTCGGTGTGGGGATGAGGAGGAGGACTTTACGACAACACACCTCCAGTGATGAACAGGGAACAGAAAAACCCTCGTCGTGTCTAACAGCTGTACGCCGTATCCAGGGCTTGTGTGGCAGCGGGCAGCCTGTCCGCACAGACGTGAGGTGAGCGACACTAATCACGGAACTAGTAGCACACTGGTTTCCTTTCTAACTTTGCTTTCAGAGAATTGTGTGCGGCTCTCCCTCGGTGGAGAAAGTGGCCCAGTCCGTCATTGCAGGTTTTCTTTTTTAACGCAAGCGTCCCCAGTACTGTATCACGAATACGACTGCAGTATATATGCCAGGAGAGACGGGGCAATCCACCCGCTGGTGTGTGGCTGGGCCCCTGGGAGCACTGACGGTACTGACTCTAAAGCGATCGTATTGCTGCTGCCTGACCGTCAATCCTCAGGCAACTGTGCAAATTTCTTTTCCACATCTCTCCATTTGTAAGCTCTTTCATCACTTTGGCCGTGCTGGGTCTTCGATGCACACAGGCCTTCTCTAGTCGCAGTGTGCAGGCTTCTGACTACGGTGGCTTCTCTTGTTGCAGAGCATGAGCCCTGCAGCTCAGGCTTCATTGCTCCAAGGCGGGGGGATCTTCTCGTGTCAGCGACTGAAGGTGTGTCCTCTGCATTGGCAGTCCCTCTCCTTTTCTCTGTCTGGTATCTGTAATGTGTGTGACACCCACAGCGCCCTGCACAGTGTCGGCCCTGGCAGACGATCCGTCCTAGGGACAGGCAACAGAAGCCCGTGACACTGACAGTGCTGTATAGCTGTTCTTCATGATGTTGTGGGGGGACTGCACCTCAAGGCTTGTGGGATCTCAGTTCCCCAACCAAGGAGTGAGCCCTTGCCCCCTGCAGTGGATGTGTGGAGTCTTACCCCCCAGGCCGCCCAGGAAACCCCTATAGTTTTCTCTTCTATAGCCTTACATAACTGGGAGAACACATAACCTGCAGAAACGTCCTCAATTGTCCACGTCACCGGGAAGGCCTTCAGTCAGCAGTAGCCGTTAGTAACTAAGCCTGGGGGAGTTGAAAGTGGACCTGAGATCTCTGACTGGGGGCGGCCCTGCCCCTGTGTTGCTCGAAGGTCAAGTGCACATTGATGGTGCCAAGTTAGGGATTCTCAGCGCAGAACGCGGGACACGCAGATGTGGAGTGAGGAGGGCAAACACCCACAGAGGTGCGGTGGAGCTGGTGGCACCAGCCTGGCACGTGACTCCGCACACCTGTATATGTGTCCACATGTCCACGTGTGCCCATAGGCGTGCCTGATACCCGCCTTGTCAGAAAGGCCTAGAGACATGGGCACGCTGACAGCAGCGAGCACACTATGCAGCTGGATCCTGGTCTCTAAAACCAGCCCAGGCATGAGGAGCCGGGCCCTCAAAACGGCTGCCTCCAGGGCGGGACAGAGGGAGACCCGAGCAGCCTGGGTGGACACCTGGTGCCAGGAAGCAGCCACGCAGCAGGCTGCTGACGGGGCACTCAGCCGGGACAGCACAGCTGACTGGACCCCGGGCCAGGCTGCAGCTGGACACCAAAGCAGCCCACTGGGCCGTTCCCAGCCCAGCCAGGCCCAGCGGCATCCCCGCACAGGCTGACCATCGGGGGCCACGTGCGAAGGCAAACCTGCTGCTGGCAACTGAGAACCACAGGCGGGGGCACACGCGGGGGCAAAAGTGGGAGACGCACAGAACACACATGGGAATACACACGGGGGACACACACGGAACACACGTGGGGACACACAGAACACATGCGGGGACACACGGAACATACACGGGGACACGCAGCAAAGTGGAGCTTGAGTCATGGGCACGCAGGCGTCACAGACCGGCTCCAGCAGGACCCCAAGGGGCGCTGCTCCGGGCGGGTGGGGAGGGGCCTCCCTGTCGGCGGGTGCAGCAGGCTGTCAGCTTCAGCGCAAAGAGCAATCCCTGAAGGTGGGGCAGCCCCCCGGCCCTTGCTGGGACACTGAGGTGCTCGGGGTGGAGGCCAGGCTGTCAGCAACTCACTCTGGAGGCCCAGAGATTCCGTGTCCCGGTGCACAGGCGTGCCGCGTGTGCGTGGCTGTGCAGTGTGAGCACGGGTGAAAGCACACGTGGCTCTCCGCATCCTCACCAGGGCCTGGTGGGACCGCACACACGTCGGGAGCTCGGTGGACACAGCTTAGGAAGCGGGAAGAGCCAAACTCACTTAAAGCCAGTGACGCCTGTCTCCCCGGTGTCACAGAGAAGCAGTGATGAGACGACATACAATGTTACTCATTGTTTCTGAACACATTCTTTTATCTCCCGAGAACCCTTCTGAAATGGAGACAGTGGGTCTGTGACCACAGATGAGGCCCAGGGCCGGGCACAGCAGGGGTGCACCCAGCACACACTGGCTTTCGGGTTTCCACCACCCAGGGGTCCTGCCAGGTGCGAGGCTGCCCTGGAGCAGCTCCTCAGGGTGAGGCCCGTGGCCTGGGTGGTGGGCAGTATCAGTATACACCATCGCCCTCATTACCACAGGCTGGAGGCAACACGGCCGCGGGGACCCAGGCGCGGCTGGGGGTGGGCAGCCGCTGTCCTCCATCGGTTCCCAGTTCATCTGGCAGAAGCTGGCAGGCACCCATGTCCCTGGGGGCCCCACCCCAACTCAGGAAGGCCCACGGAGCCGCTCCAGAAGCACAAGCTTGGTCTGCAGGTTCACATTAAAGGGAGGCACTCTGCTCAGGTTCACACTGAGCCCGGTGGTACCCAGGACGTGGGCCAGGACACGGTGTGTATCCCGGTAGAGCGCCAGGGACCCGGGAGCAGCCTCCATGAGCAGATGCGTGTAGGCCAGCATGCGCTCCGAGCCCGGCTGCAGGTCTTCTGTCTTCTCGTACCTGCGGAGGTGAGCACGTCGTGCCCTGTGGACCCAGGCTGGCCCTTGGCACCCAGTGCCCCTGGGAGCCTGCACCAAAGGGAGGACGTACCTCCAGGCACTGTTGACCTCCAGGAAGCGAGACACACCTGTCTGGGCAGCGGCCACATCGATATGCAGAACGACATCTGTGGAGAGCAGGCCAGCCCCGTCAGCGCCAGAGGCCTGTGCCTCTGGGGAGGCCGCCCAGGCCCGGGGCCACGCACCCACCTGCATGGGCGGGCACCAGCTGGTGCAGCCTCTGCATCGCCACGCCACCAGGGTAGTTGAAGTGGGACATGTACAGGCCCGTGGCCGAGTATGCAGCATTAACCACGAGGTGCCCCAGCACTAGGAGGGACCCCACTCTGTGCAGCCAGGACTTCCTGTAACCGTTCAGCCTGGGAGGGAGCAGAGAGCCGGGGACCGCCATGAAGAGCACAGCCACCCTCTGCACACAAGCCGTCACCACGCAGCGGACACGACAGACTTGGAAACCCCAGCAGATGCCAAGGTCAAACCCACATTAGCCCTTCAAGCGTCCCGAGTCACCCTTTGGGTCAGAGCCTGGCCTCAGGCATGTCCTGAGCTCCCTGGTGCCAGGAGAGCAAGGACAGGCGCCTGCTGCCTCCACGGGCCAGTCAGGCCGGCCACAGGCCCTGCAGACTCAGGCTGGATCCCACACCAGACCCCGGCTGGGGGCCCGGTCCAGCCCGCCAGTTGCCCTGGATGCCCTCCCCTTCGCGACCAGGTCACAGCCCCAGGCGAGCCTGCAAGGCGGCCGGCGGCACTCACACGCGGGCACAGCCCCTGGCAGCCACGATGTTGAGCAGCGGGAAGGCGTAGATGATGAAGCGTAGCTCCTTGTGTGGCAGCAGCGAGTACAGGGCCACAAAGCCCAGTGCGGGCAGCAGCAGTGCCAGGGCTCGCCTGTCCGCCACCCCCAGCGGCACGAAGAGCAGGCTGCAGCCCAGGCCGCGCGGCAGCGCCGAGTAGAAGTACCAGAGCAGCGGCGAGGTCTGGGCGCGGGTTAAGGAGGCTGCGGGCACCCCAACGGCGCTCCGCCCACGGCACCCGGGAACCCCACAGCTTGGGCCACAGCATGACCACTCACACGGGGACGGTGACCCCCCACACGGGGACGCTGACCCCACACATGGGGACGGTGACCCCCCCATACGGGGACAGTGACCCCCCCATACGGGGACGGTGACCCCCCCATACGGGGACGGTGACCCCTATGGGAATGGTAACCCCTCACACGGGGACGGAGACCCCTCACACGGGGAGGCGACCCCACACGGGGACGGTGACCCCTCACATGGGGAGGCGACCCCACACGGGGACGGTGACCCCCCCCACAGGGACGGGGGCCAGGCCAGGTGCTGGTGCCACTGCCACAGCTGCGGATGGCAAGTGGGACCGCCCAGAACCATCCCTCCATCTTTCACTGTGAAAACAGCCTGTCCCAGGGTGGGGGGGGCACTGGGGACCCACAGCATTCTCTTTGGGGATGTCTTTTAAAGAGCCCAGAGTAACACATTAAATCAGGAGATCGCAAGGACAGAGAAGCTGGGGCTAAGACGTTGAGTGGTGTCTCCTCAGGGCACAGATTCAGGACCAGGGAGACCTGCCCTGCAGAGAAGGAAGTGCTGGTGCCGGCACCACGGCAGCTGCCACACTCCCTGAGGTGCAGGTGCAGCAGACGGCAGCTCCTTGCTCTGCCCCGACGGAAGGATACGCCCCAGTTGGAACTCTTATTCAGGATGGTGTTGTACCAGAGCACCTTCCCTTCTGGCCACACAAGGTAGCGCCAGAAATAGGAGTCCACGGCCACCGTCAGTCCTGAGGAAGGAAAACCGGCTCAGAAGAGTGCACGCCGTCCTGGAAGCTGTCGTGGGCGGAGGCCCCTGAGATGCACAGCAGCCAGGAGCCACAGCAGGGTCCCCCCTCAGAGGAGCTGAGGTGTCAGGCCCTCCCCCAGTGTAGCCTTGACACGCAGGTGCCCCCGTGTCCACCCGGCCTGGCCGAGGCAAAGGAAGAGGGGGCCCTGACGGGGGTCTTGTGGAGGGGGTCCTGTGGGGAATGCTTGGGCAGCAAAGCCAGAAGACCCACACTGGGACGCTGTAACCCCATGGGAGGTGCAGGTGATTCTACTTAATGAGGAACAGAGATGAGAAAGCTCCCGACAAAGACGGCACAGCCCCCATCGGCCCAGCCCCGGCAACCCACTCACCCAGGCAGACGATCCCAGCTGGCACAGCGCAGCGCAGGGCCTGGGTCAGCGAGAGCTTCCGCCAGCAGAGCGGCAGCAGCAGCGCCAGGCCCAGGAGCAGGCTCAGCTCAGCCCTGAAGACCAGGATGACGAAGGCCGAGAGCCAGATGAAGCGCGCCCACCTCTGCTGCAGCCAGGCCACCAAGGCCAGCAGCACTGCAGGAGGGCGGCCATGGCGTCATCCACTGCTCGGGGGGTGCGGGAGCCCCAAGACTGCCCGCCCAGGCCTCATCCGCACCGCCCCACCTCCTGCAAAGCCTTGCCCGCCCGGCCCCTCCAGGGTCCTGACCCCTCCTGGCTGCAGACCAGCGCCTCCTCCAGGGTCCCGGCCCCCCTGGGGTCCCGCCCCATCCCGGCCCTGCAGACCAGTGCCGCCTCTGGGTGCTGCTCTGGGGGAGGCCTCGCCCCACCAGCCCGCCCGAGGCCAAGCCGGAGCCCTGCACAGGGACAGAGCTCGCTCGCTTCCTTGCCTCCCTGTCCTGTGTCTCTGAGACACCTGGTAGGCAGCAGCTTTCGACACTCGGATGGACCCCCTCCCCACCAGCCGGGGGGGACCTGGGCAGGAGAGGCCGGCAGCAACGTACCCACGGGCAGGGCCAGCATGTTGGGGAGCGTCCGTGTGCAGTAGAACATCAGGTGGAACTGCGAGGCCGTCACCCAGCAGAACAGGGCGGCCACCGTGGCCCCAAACTGCCGCCTCACTTCTTTTTGTAACGTCCAGAGTCCAAGAATCACGCCAAGTCCCAGGACAGCCCTGACTGAGCAGAGAGGGTGCATGTGTCCAGGGGATCCCGTACTAAAAAACGGGCCGGTATACACAGCACGACAGTGCTCAGCTCAGGGAAGAAACCCTGCCGTGTGCAGGACGCACCTAGAGGTCAGCGCACTAGAGGTCAAGTGCAGAGGAGGAGGGTGAGCGCCACATGGCGGCACTTGTGTGTGGAGTCAATTCTACTTCAGTAAAAAACCGACATGCAAAATAAATGAAACTAAATACGTTCCATTTAGAGCAACGGTATGTTGTTTTTACTGAAACTAGTATTAGGAGAAGGAAATGGCAACCCACTCCAGTGTTCTTGCCTGGAGAATCCCAGGGACGGTGGAGCCTGGTTGGCTGCCGTCTATGGGGTCGCACAGAGTCGGACACGACTGAAGCGACTTAGCAGCAGCAGCAGTATTAGGTGAATTTGTTCATTTTCTGTTTCACTTGCTAGTAACTGAATTCTTTTGAGCATGGTGGGCCACTTTGAGTCCTGTGACACTTTTTATTTAACAGTAAACACTTCTGAAACTCAAATCAAATGGGCTGGGCGTGGGAAGCAGGTGGCCTGGATGCCAGCACCCCGACCCTGGAGCTGTTCTGTATCTGGCGGCCCCAGGCAGGGCTGGAACACTCGGAGGCTGGGCTGGGCAAGGGCAGACATGCACGGGCAACGGCCGGCACCCCAGAGGCCCTGTCACCCGGCCAACACCTCCAGGGCTACACTTACCGAGGACCTGACGCTCAGACATGGCCCCAGCCCCCTGGCCGAGGCTGCCTGACCCCCTGTGTGAGCGGACGTCTGACCTCCGCTTCCTCATCCACCCTTTCCCAAGGTATGGCTGCCTGGTCCCAGGAGCTCTCCGACCACGCACGCTGACCACGAGCCGTGCTGCAGCTGCTCCAGGATGGGGCCTGGCCCCCGCTGTCACGCAGGCACTGCCTGGGGAGGCAGGCACTGACCCTGCCTAACCGCCTGCCAAGTGGCCAAGATGGCCGGGATTCCAGGAGGCAGCCACTCCCACGCGAGGGTCCCTAGACCGGGTGACCAAGGCTGTCCGATGCCGCCACCGCCCTTCACCCTGTACCCCTGGAGGAGCCCTTACCTATGAGTTGAGAGTAGAACTTGGACGCCTCCAACAGCGAGAGCGCACAGACCGCGGGGCTGGAGAGCGCGGCGATCAGCAGCGGCCCGAGGAACGTCCTGGGGACCACCCCAGGGAACTCGAGGTGGTCAAACTGCAAGGAGAGGGTGGGTCAGCTGGGCCCGGGCCGGGTCCCCGCAGCACCCAGGCAGCTCACCTTTTCCACGTCCAGTCGGTGGTAGAGCAGGTCGTGCACGGCCTGCAGGTTGAAGCTCTCCTCCACCTTGGTGTAGGGGCAAGCGGCCAGGTGGACGGCGGCCACCGCCACCAGCAGCCCTAGGAGCTGGCGCTGCCCGCCCAGGCCCGACAGCCTTCTCCCAGCCATTCCGCGCGCCCACCTCACGGACCTTCATCCACCATCAGCACCGCAGCTCTCGAGTGTTTTCAAAGAATGGAGACACAGGTTCCCAAACTCGAAAACTCCGCTGTAATCAACACTCGGGAGATGTGTGTGAGGGATAACAGGACCCCTCCGAAGTGCCGCAGCTTCTGTAACCTGGAAACACATCAACACAGGACACCGAAAGAAAAATCATGCTTAAGAAACTTGCACGTTTCAACCAGCCACCTTCCTCTTTAAGCTGTCTGCGAATACTCTTCCAGGAAGAAGGCCCCGAGCTGAGTGCAGTGGCCGCTGGACCCCGGGCCAGCCCGGCCCTGGACGCAGCAGGACCGAGAAGCTAGAGTCTGGCTGGAGAGCCAGGGAACACGCCGGGCTCAGCCCCTGGGGCAGGAGCCGGGGCTGTGAAGCAGGAGGGTGGGGGACGCACCCGGCGCGCAGGAGAGCGGCAGTCATGAGAGTTGGGGGGCGCCTACCGAAGACCTGCGCCCCAGGGACTGTGTGACGGGGCGTGGACTCTGCATCCTGAACTTCGCCCAGGAGCCTCTCCAAGCGCCGGGAAGCACCACGCTGGTCATGAGAGCAAACCGCTGGACGGCAGAAAGCGTGTTCCAGGAGGCAGGGAGGCGCAGACAGCTGCCTGCACTGCAGGCACCCACACACCAGCAGGACTCTGGGGATACCCCATAGAACGGAGATTCTGAGAAGACCATGGTGCATCCGGGCAGCTCCTACTCGCGGAGGCCCTACATCTTTCAACTCGGCGAGGGAGGGAAGGCAGCAAATTCTTCCTGTTTGTGGCCTGTCTGAAAACAGGTTTGCTTTTCTTTGATCAAAACCAGAGAGCAAGAAATCAAAGAAGAGAACCACAGTGCCGTTTGTTAAAACTACTTTTTGGTTAGAGGGAGATGTGTGAAGTCTCTGCTCTCCTAAGTCAGCAAGTGGGGAATCCACAACTGAGTAAAATCTGGAGGAGGAAGAGGAATCCTGTCCGATACGGCGGTGGAGGCGAGGTGGGGGAAGTAAGGGGGTCAAGAGGGCTTTAACAATTCAGAATTACCAAAGAACACAGTTCCGAGAAAGGTACCAGAACTTGGCTCCCTTACCAAACTGTAAGAGCAGTACTTTCCTGTTTTCCCACCACTGTACCCGCCGGGGGGGGGCTGTCCATCATGGCCCGTGGCTGCATCAGCACCCGGTACTCAGATGACTGAGACGCAAATGCATAAAGCTCCGAGGTGTTGCTGCCCACAGCTGATATCTCCTTTCAGCTCAGGTCAGCCACTCAGGCGTGTCTGACTCTGCCACCTCACGGACTGCAGCACGCCAGGCCTCCCTGTCCATCACCAACTCCCAGAGCTCACTCAAACTCACATTCGTCAAGTCAGTGATGCCATCCAACCATCTCATCCTCTGTCGTCCCCTTCTCCTCCTGCCCTCAATCTTTCCCAGCATCAGGGTCTTTTCCAATGAGTCAGCTCTTCATATCAGATGGCCAAAGTATTGGAGTTTCAGTTTCAACATCAGCTTCAGCATCAGTCCTTCCAATGAATATTCAGGACTGATTGATTTCCTTGAGGATGGATGGGTTGGTTCTCCTTGCCATCCAAGGGACTCTCAAGAGTCTTCTCCAACACCACAGTCCAAAAGCATCAATTGTTTGGCACTAAATGGCAAGCCACTCCAGTACTCTTGCCTGGAAAATCCCATGGATGGAGGAGCCTGGTGGGCTGCAGTCCGTGGGGTCGCTAGGGGTCGGACACGACTGAGCGACTTCACTTTCACTTTTCACTTTCACACATTGGAGAAGGAAATGGCAACCCACTCCAGCGTTCTTGCCTGGAGAATCCCAGGGATGGGGGAGCCTGGTGGGCTTCCGTCTATGGGGTCACACAGAGTCGGATACGACTAAAGTGACTTAGCAGCAACAGCTTTCTTTATAGTCCAACTCTCACATCCATACACGACTACTGGAAAATCATAGCTTTGACTAGATGGACCTTTGTCGGCAATGTGATGTCTCTGCTTTTTAACATGCTGTCTAGGTTTGTCATAACTTTTCTTCCAAGGAGCAAGCATCTTTTAATGTCATGGCTGCAGTCACCATGTGCAGTGATTTTGGAGTCCAACAAAATAAATCTGTCACTGTTTCCATTGTTTCCCCATCTATTTGCCATGAAGTGATGGGACTAGATACCATGATCTTATTTTTTTGAATGCTGAGTTCTAAACCAATTTTTTCCCTCTCCTCTTTCACCTTCATCAAGAGGCTCTTTAGTTCTTTTACACTTTCTCCCTTAAGGGTGGTATCACCTGTACATCTGAGGTTATTGATATTTCTCCCAGCATTCTTGATTGCAGCTTGTGCTTCATCCAGCCCAGCATTTCTCACGACGTACCCTGCATATAAGTTAAATAAGCAGGCTGACAATATACAGCCTTGACATACTCCTTTTCCTATTTGGAACCAGTCTGTTGTTCCATGTCCTGTTCTAACTGCTGCTTCTTGACCTGCATACAGATTTCTCAGGAGGCAGGTCAGGTGGTCCGGTATTCCCATCTTTTTCAGAATTTTCCAGTTTGTGGTAATCTATACAGTCAGAGGTTTTGCCACAGTCAATAAAGCAGAAGTGGGTATTTTTCTGGAACTCTTGCTTTTCTATAATCCAGCACCCAGTTGTGGATGTCACTGGTGATGGAAGTAACGTCCGATGCTGTAAAAAACAATGTTGCATAGGAACCTGGAATGTTAGGTCCATGAATCAAGGTAAATTGAAAGTGGTCAAACAGGAGATGGCAAGACTGAATGTCATCTTAGGAATCAGTGAACTGATTCCTAGAAATGGAAATGGGTAGATTTAACTCAGATGACCATTATATCTACTACTGTGGGCATGAATCTCTTAGAAGAAATGGAGTAGCCCTCATAGTCAACAAGAGTCTGAAATGCAGTACTTGGATGCAATCTCAAAAAACGACAGAATGATCTCTGTTCGTTTGCAAGGCAAACGTTTTCATTAAAGACACATTAATGCTTTAATTTCCAATGACGCCGAGCAGACCACATAACATTCACATGGTGCTCTCTGTCCCGCTGTGAGGTTAAAAAACTGTCAAGAACTAGGAAGCATGTGCTGGGAGCAGCTGCACATGTGCCACTTGGCAGGACCGGGGCTCACAGTCGTTCCAGGCTCGTCCCTGCAGACTCCACTCCACGCCCCTGCCCGCAGCACGCTCCCCTGCGGGAAAACCTAGACTCTGACATCTCAGGGGGCTTCCCTGGTGGCTCAGCCGGTAGAGAATCCTCCTGCAATGCAGGAGACCCGAGTTCGATCCCTGCGTTGGGAAGATCCCTAGAGAAGGAAATGGCAACCCACTCTAGTTTTCTTACCTGGAGAATCCCACGGACAGAGGAGCCTGGGGGGCTAGTCAACAGGTTCACTGGAGCTGTGGGGTGAAAGCTACATGACGAACCCTGCTCCAGGCCCTAGGGGCTTCTCCCCCAGATGAGGGTGCTCTGCTGATGGCCGAGAGCAAAGCAGCTTATTCTGGAAGGCACTAGCAGCACCCTGCATGCCCACGCGGGACCAGGAGGAGACACACAGGGCCTAAGCAAGTACACAAACCACAGTAACCCCACAGGGCCGAGACCACGAGCAGATGCGCCTGCAGCTGTTCGGACAGCTAAGCTGAGAGGCTGAAACAGGCCACGACGGAAGAAACTGTCCTTTCCACAGCGGTGGCCGCTCAGATTAGGGAGCGGCCGGCAGAGGACCTCCTGTCCCCGTCTACTCCTACGTGTCGACCGAAACCGGTCAAGTTAGATGTTCACGTTACTAATTCACGGCGGGAAACAAAGAAACCGAAAGAAATCAGGCCAGAGAAAACTGTCTTTTGTACCTCCCCTGGCAGTTCTGTCCTAGAGACCAGGCAATGCCCACGTTCCTTCTCCTGACTTAACCCGCGGGTTTCGGCGCCATCGGCCTCGGGCACGGGGGCGGGGGATGCAGACCCCGGGTCCCCGGACACACTCCTCAGGCCCCGGGTGGGGAGCCGGGCGGCCGTCCCGCGTGTACGCGCACGGTGAGGCCCAAGGAGCCCCGCGACGGCGCCATCCCGGGGCCCCCTCAGCCCGCCCCGAGAGCCCCGGCCGCGCGCGCCAACCTCGCTAGCCCGCCGCGCGGTCCCTCGAAGCGCTCGCTCCTGGGCTGCCCGCGGCCGGAAGTCGGGTGGCGGAAACCAAGAGCTTCCGCGACGCCCTTGCCCGAACCTAACATGGCCGCTGAGGCCCCGCTGCCCTCGCGGACGCCCTCGCTGCCCGGAGTAAAGATGGCCGCGCCGGGCGGCGCGCGGGAGAGGCGGACGCAAGGGGCGGGCCCGGGCCGCCACGCCCCCCACGCCCGGCCTCCCGGCGGGACGCTGACCCGGGGCCTTCCTATTGGTAGCCGCTCGTGGCGAGCCCGGATTGGGCCGCACGGGGGCGGGGCGCGCCTAGAAGGCCAATCGCCGCGCGAGGGCTGGCGTGGGGCGGGGCTCCGCCGAGTATCCCCGGGAACGGCCGGCGCTTCGGAGCCGGTGGGCGGCCGGAGGCCGGAGTGCTCGGCCGCTTCTCGCTGGACTTCGGCCCGTGTCCTCGCGGCCGCGATCCCGCGGCGCCGTCCGCCTCGGCCCGCCATGCGCCCGCCGGCCCCGGCCGTGCTGGGGCTCCTGCTGCTGCTGCTGCCGCCCGGCGAGGCCAACAAGAAGCCGACGCCCTGCAAGCGCTGCCGGGAGCTGGTGGACAAGTTTAACCAGGTGGGCCGGTCACCCCGCGGGGACAGGGGCGGAGGGCCGGGGTCGCCCCGCCATGGCCCAGAATTACCCCACCGTGGGCCGGCGATCACCCTACCGTGGACTGGACCGGCCCCCATGGACTGTGGTCACCCCACCGTGGCTTGGGTCATCCCATCATGAACTGGGTCACCCCCATGGACTGGGTCACCCCACCATGGATTGGGTCGCCCCATCATGGATTGGGTCGCCCCATCATGGACTGGGTCACCCCCATGGACTGGGTCACCCCACCATGGGTTGGGTCGCCCCCATGGACTGGGTCACCCCATTATGGACTGGGTCACCCCACCATGGACTGGCTCACCCCACCATGGACTGTGGTCATCCCCCATGGACTGGTTCACCCCCCATGGACTGGCTCACCCCACCATGGACTGGATGACCCTGCCATGGACTGTGGTCACCCCACCACAGCCTGGCTCACCCCTCCATGGACAGGTGTAAGGCAGCAGCGCTGACCTTGTGTGGCCCTCTCCCCACAGGGAATGGTGGACACGGCAAAGAAGAACTTTGGTGGTGGGAACACGGCTTGGGAGGAAAAGACGCTGTCCAAGTATGAATTCAGGTGGGCACCCTGCTCTGACCTGCCCAGCGCCCGCCTTTGGGGCCTGACGTGTCCCTGGGAGCATCTCCAGACACAGAGGGTCCCTTGGGCACAGTCACCTGTCCTTGCCTGGGGCTGGCGTGTGGGTCTCTGACTGGCCCCTGGCTGTCCCCTCACCCTCCAAGGGGCAGAGACAGGGGTCTTTTCAAAACACAGGTGGGGCTGGCTCCCCGGCCCCACCCAGAGCTCCAGCCCATTGCCGGGCTTCCCCGGGTGAACCCCACAATTGATGTCCTCTCTGAGGATGAACAGGCCTCCCTGACCACCGCACCCTCTGCGTTTAGCTCTCTGCCTGGCAGTGATGCCCCCCCAGGCCCCAGCTGGGTGTTTGTCGTGGGTCTGTTCTCACTGAACACCAGCGTGGCTGCGTCCCGGCAGCAGGGGCCTCCAGTCATCCCTGGAGCGTGGACGCTGACCCCTGAGGTGCCAGGCGCACCTCTCACGGTGCTGCCGGCCCTGTGTTTCAGCGAGGTCCGCCTGCTGGAGATCGTGGAGGGCCTGTGTGAGGCCAGCGACTTCGAGTGCAACCAGCTGCTGGAGGAGCAGGAGGAGCTCCTGGAGGCCTGGTGGCTGCGGCTGTGAGTGCTCGGGGCCCAGCACCCGCCACGCCTGGGGTTCGAAATGTGCCAGAGACAGTAAGGCTTCCACACACCTGATTTCTCCCTCACCCACATTCCTGTCCTTTTCCCCCAAAGTGCAGCAATCCTGATTAGGGAGTTAGCTGGGAGAGTCCGCTGGCCACAGGCCCTCGTTTCCCGGGTCCCACGATGCTTAGAAGCACCTTACGTTCAACTGTGGTTTTGTTTTGAGGAAATCCACCCCGTGAGCTTCAGTGGATGCTGTTTACATCCTCAGGAAGAAGAAGCACCCTGACTTATTTGAATGGTTTTGTGTGCAGACTCTGAAAGCGTGTTGTTCTCCGGGGACTTACGGGCCAGACTGCCTGGGTATGTCTTTCCGTGGGGACCCTCGAGTGTCTGCGTGGTTCCTGTCGTGGCTTCGGGATCGGCGGCTCCCACGGGCCTGGGTGCCGCCCCCTCCCGGCTCCAGGGACCTTCTCCCCTGGTCTGGTCCCGGGTGTGCTCCCAGCTCACTCCTGGGTTTGTCGTAACCCACTGCCTGGTGCTGCCCACTGAGTGCAAGGAGGCCCGCGGCCAGCAGAGCCCTGTGTGAGAGGCCGGGGCGTCCAGCCTTCAGGGCTCCGCCCAGGCGTTACTGACGCGTTCTGGTAGATCACCTGGGCGGGGGGCGTGGTCTTGGCACTTAGGCCCTGCCCCCACCCCTGCTGTCCTGCAGGCGTGTGGCTGCAGCAGGTGCCCTCAATGTCCCCTCCTCGGCCCGCGTCCCCAGTGAGGCTGGGGCCCGTGCGTCCTGGAGCAGGGGCAGAGCGGGCCTGGGGTTGCAGTGGGACTTGGAGCTGAGCTGATGGGTGGCGGGGGTTCCCCCGGGCCCCCTCTGCTCCCAGACGCCCTCTGAGCATCTCGTGTCCCCAGCATGCCAGGGCGGGTCTGAGCGGCCCTGCAGCGGGAACGGCCACTGCAGCGGAGACGGCACCCGAGAGGGCGACGGGTCGTGCCAGTGCCACCTGGGCTACCGGGGGCCGCTGTGCGCCGACTGCATGGACGGCTACTTCCGCTCACCAACGAGCGAGACGCACAGCATCTGCTCAGGTACTGGCAGCACCTGCGGGCCGGGAGCGGGACCGTGACAGCAGGGTGGGGGTGCTGGGGACAGTCCCGCTTCCTGTCCCTGAACAAGCCGCAGAGGGAAGCGTGCAGTGGTGACCCCCGACAGCCTCCTGGATGGGTAGCAGGGCACCGTCGGCTGCACGACAGCCAGGCTGGGCCCGGACACGCCGTGACCTGCAGGCTTGCGCGACCCTGCTGCCCTGGTGGGAGGTCGGCGCCAGCAGGAGCGGGCTGGTTGTGCCTGCAGTGCTCAGGGCCGGGTCCCTCGGAGCGCCTCCAGGGGGCCGGTGGTGTGGCTGAGAATGGGACAGTGGAGGCCATGCAGTGTGGCCCCCGGGTCCCCGTGAGGAAGGCACGCCACCTCAGTTACCCTGGTGTCGGGAAGGGCGGCCCCCCCACCAGGGTCTTTGAAGGCACCCCGGCTGTCGTCCTGGGCTCCCCCGAGTTTTGAGATGTGCCCCTGGGGTCACAGATGGAGTCTTCTCAGCTGGGATGGACACGCCGGCCCTTCCAGTGGGGGAGGCCCGAGCCCCACTCATGAGGCTGTGTCAGCCTAGGGCGGCATCCTCCGACACGTGAATTCAGGGAGGAGGCCATGGTAGACGTGTGTTTCCTCCTTGGCTGTCGCTGTCTCAAGGGAAGACTGTGGCGGGTGCCAGCAGTCAGGTCTGGGGGCCATACCGCACCCTCAGGCCTGCCTGCAGTGAGGCTAGCCGCCCCGGTTCCCACCCGAGACCTCCCCGGGCCCGGCAGGACCGCGCATGCTGGCTGGCGGCACGCACACCCAGCCGGGTCTGGGCTCCAGGCTTACAAGCGGCTCCTCTGAGTCCTTGTTTGCTAAGAATTTTGTCACCACCAGGCGTGGAAATCCCCGCGTGTTGTCTTTTCTCATTAACTCCAACGTTGTGAGTTGCATGAGTGTATTTTTCTATTATTGAATCAGTCTTGCCTCTTTGGGGTTTTTGCTTGTTTTCACCCTAACAAATGTCAGTTCCTAAGCCC
The DNA here is from genome assembly GCF_049115385.1 of Moschus berezovskii. Taxonomy (NCBI): domain Eukaryota; kingdom Metazoa; phylum Chordata; class Mammalia; order Artiodactyla; family Moschidae; genus Moschus; species Moschus berezovskii. The sequence continues at coordinate 123,111,309 of NC_142465.1, forward strand.
CAAAACAACCTTTGCATTGTTTGCTCCTGAGATACGCCTGCCTCTGCCTTGCAGCCTGTGACGAGGCGTGTAAGACGTGCGTGGGCCCCACCAACAGGGACTGCGAGCAGTGCGAAGTGGGCTGGGTGCGCCAGGACGACGCCTGCGTGGGTGAGGCTGGGGGACGGCCCTCCCTCTGTGCCCCCCACCCCGAACCCCCCGCCCTCCATGGGCTTTCCCGGCCCAGCCATCCCCAGGACACGCCATGTTCTGCCCGCTGTGGACATGCAGGGGGAGACTGACGTCCTTGACTGTGCTTTAAGGGGTCACAGGTGGAGGCTGGCTTTTGCCCGCAGGCGGGACGCCCCACGGGAACCCTCTGCAGTCTGGACCCTGGGCTGGGAGGGTGGCCGCAGCCTTGCTGTCTGTGGCCTTGGGGGTTCTGTTGGATCAGGAGGGGAGCCTGACTCAGGCCCAGTCATGTCCCCGTGGGCCCTGCGGGGCTGGCAAGGCAACACTGCAGGGAGGGGGCGGCGTCTGACTGTGGTGGCGGCGCAGTCCCGTGCTCGGGAAGCCCCTGACCAGGGTGCCTGGCCTCCCACCACCTGCCGCCCGCCCTCAGGCCTTGCGTGGACTGCAGCCCTGCCCGCAGCGTCTCGGGGGGGGGGGTGTGCTGGGCTGCCCGGCTGCTCCACGGAGGCGGGGAGGGGTCCCTGCACTGCCCGGCTGCTCCTGGGGGTCCTGGGCTGCTCCGTGTTGGGGGTGGGGGTCCCTGCACTGCCCGGCTGCTCCTGGGGGTCCTGGGCTGCTCCGTGTTGGGGGTGGGGGGTCCCTGCACTGCCCGGCTGCTCCGCAGGGGGTCCTGGGCTGCTCCGTGTTGGGGGTGGGGGTCCCTGCACTGCCCGGCTGCTCCTGGGGGTCCAGCCCCGGGTTTGGTTTCAGTCTCACAGGCCTCCTGCCTCCGGTCCCAGAGTGAGTGCGGCATGGTGCCCTCCGCGGCCTTGAGGAGGGACTCGTGCTCAGCCGCTGTGCTGTGCCCACTGCGCACAGAGGCCCTGGAGAATGACCGTCCACGTGTCCGCAGGCCAGGGGCCCTTGGCCGCCGGGGTCAGGTCAGGGCCGCCACTCAGCTGTGCTGTTGTTTCCAGATGTGGATGAGTGTGCGGCAGAGCCGCCGCCCTGCGAGGACACGCAGTACTGCAAGAACGCCAACGGCTCCTTCGTGTGCGAGGGTGAGCGCCGCCCGCCGCCCCGGCTTGTCCTCCCCCGTCCGTCCCCCTGCCTGCCAGCTCCCCAGGCGTTTGTCGTTCGTCTGCGTGACCCGTGCACGTGCTGCCCGCTTGAAACGCTTAACGTGGCAACACAAGCACTGGCCATTCCCCAACCGACAGGACACTCGTGAAAGAAGGCAGCAGCGCCCGCTGGCGGGGCCCGGGGCAGCACAGCGCTGACCTGATGCGGTGCCTTGTCCTCTGTTCGATTTTCCGCCAACAACACCATGACTGTGTTTGTCCATCGCGTTTCCCTGCATCGTGTCGTTAGGAGTGTGCTGCTGTCTGGTCTTCAGCAGCCCCCGTGGCTGAATATTTTAGCCGTGCGTGTTCTCCAGTCACAGACTTGGAGGGCCCTTTAAGTAGAGCTTTTCATGCTGCTTCCCGCTGTCCCTGCATCAGTCTCCGAGTTGGGCTGCCCGCCCCAGAGGTGGTGGCCCTCCCTCGCCCAGCAGCGGCCCGTGTGGCTCGCCCCCCGTGGCATCCTGCTCCGCGCTCCACGGACACACAACATGCCCCAGAAGCATCGCAAGAATGCAGGCTGTCTGCCGGGGACGGCACGGGAGCCACCCCTCGAAGGGTGGGGACACCGGCTCTTCTGGCTACAGGCCCTCCACCGCCCACAGGGTGAGGCCCTCATGGTGTCACCCGCTCCCCTCGTTGCAGAATGTGACCCCACCTGCGTGGGCTGCACGGGGGAGGGCCCTGCCCAGTGTCGAGAGTGCATCGCCGGCTACAGCAAGGAGAGCGGCCAGTGTGAAGGTCAGCGGGTGCATCTCTGCTCCACCGGGGGCCTTCCCGGGCGCCAGCGCCAGTGTGGACGGGGCCCTGGGGGCCCGCAGCGCCTGCCCTCACGTCTCTTCCTGTCTCCTCCCCAGACGGCCGCCCGGGGCCCCTGCCGAGCCCGTCCCTCTCACTAGCACACATCCCGTCTCCGCCCCACTGCGCGCGAGTGAACCCCCCTTGACCCCTGCCGGGCCTGGCTGCCCGGTGAGGTCACGCGGTGGGGTGTTCTCATTCAGACATTGATGAGTGCTCGCTGGCGGAGAAGCCCTGCCCGAGAGACAAGGAGAACTGCTACAACACTCCCGGGACCTTTGTCTGCGTGTGCCCCGACGGCTTCGAGGAGGCGGAGGATGCCTGTGTGCAGACCAGGCCGGCGGGTGCTGGTGAGTGACGCCTCGGCCACCTCTGCTCGTGTGCCCTGGTCCCGAGTCAGGAAGTCCACACACGTGGCCCTGGGCTGGCAGGAGTTCCCGCGGTGGGGGCGGGGCACCACAGCCCTGGTGGCTTTGACCCCAGAGCCCTGCAGGCAGGACGTCTGAGCTCCGGTGTCGGGGGCTGCCTCTCCCAAAAGCCCATCGGGAGCATCCTTCCCGCCTCTCCCGGCTCTGGGGGTCACTCCTGGCATTCCTGGGCCGGCAGCCGCATCCCTCCAGCCTCTGCCTCTGTGGTCTCGTGGCCTTTTCCCTGGAGTCTGCGTCCACAGTTCCCTCTGCTTGTGGGGACACCACTCATGGGCTCGGCCACCCCCAGTGACCTCAATCGCCTACAGGGACCCTATTTCCAAGCAAGGTCACGTCCACGGGTGTCCCGTGGGGGGTGCAGTTCTTCCAAGATGGTCCCAGACGCGTCCTGGGGGGTGTGGACGTCTGTGGGACGGTGGCTGGGCCTCCAGGAGGAGCTGCAGCCCCAGTGGGACCATGGGGGGCCCGGTGGGCAGCAGAGAGCAGGGCCCAGAGGGGCTGCGGCCGCCCCGCTCAGCCCCGTGTGCTGCCACTCACGACGTGGGCTCTCGTCTCATCCAGGCTGACCGCGGCTGCCTCGTCAGCTCGCCATCTCCTGTCCTGGGGCCCCCTCCCCACTCTGGGGAGACACCCCAGCTGGGTGACCCCCCGTGGCTGCAGGCAGGCCGTCCACTTGCCCCCATGGCTCCAGCGGGGTCCCTTATGCCACGATTTACCCAGTGACTTCTGTTTTCCGACAGAAGCCACAGAAGCAAGTCCGACGCAGCCCCCGTCCCGGGAAGATTTATGACGCGCGTGGCGTTCGCCACACCGCCCCTAACTTATTCAGACTGTCATCCCAAAGGGCCTGGGGCCAGCCACTGGCTCCAGGGGGCTCCTTCCTGGAACGGCCGGTGCTCACTGGACCCTTCAAAAGCTACGTTCCTTGGCTGTTCTTAAACAGATTTGTATATTTTGATACCGTTCTTTATAATAAAATTGGTCACTGAACGTAATTAGGCAGAGAATAGGTGTGGGTTTGTCTCGTTGAAAACATCCGGATGCTTTCAAATGGAGTTCGCCCAGTCCTGGAGCCCCAGGCCTGCGGGTCTCCAAGGGGTTCCCATTGCTCACACCCAAAGGCTTGCAAGCACCAGTGGAACGTTGATCAGGGGATTCAGGGCCCCCTGTGGGCCCTAGAGTGAGTGTTGTCAGGGACCCTGGGGGAAGACATCAGAGGGGAACCCCCAGGGCCAGGTTCTCATGTAGGAAGGAGGCGCCTTGTACCCCCAGGCCCAGGCCGTGCTCCGCAGTCCCACACAGCGGTGAGACCACAGCCTCCCTCAGGGTTTCCCTCCCCCAGGCCCCCAGCCTCACTCCCACCCATGTCACCCTCTCCCGCGGTTCTGGCCCCAAGGATGGTCCCCGTGCCCCTGGCTGCCCCTAGGCGCTCAGCCCCAGCTGGGCACTGGGGTGTGGCACCTACGGCAGGACTGTACCCTGGGGCGCCTTGCTGGAGGGGGGCAGAGCACCAAGGCCGCAGGCCCGCCAGGCCCTGCAGCTGGCTCCACCGGCTCCCCCAGCTCCTGTGGGGCAGAGCCTCCTGTCCCAGGCCCAGGGCAGTTTCCCCGAATCCCTAGGGTCAGCAGGAGGGAGTCCAGTGGGCTAGGCAAGGCCAGCACAAGATGAATGCCGGGGGCCACATGGTCCTCTTGGAGACGGACATGTGATGCAGGCCAAGGGGCTGAGTACAAAAGTGGGGTGATGGCTGTGCGGGTGGGCAGCACAGGGCAGGGCAGAGATGGGGGGATGGAGCCTGCATTGTGGGGTTCCAGGAGAGCCCCCCGGGGACATGGGCTAAGCCTGAGAGCTGGGCAGGGGGCCTGGGCGCTGAGTGAGGTGCTGGCCTGGGATGCTGCAGGGAGGAGGTGATCCAAAGGCTCCTCGAGGGAAGAGAAGCCTCCTCGCCAGCTGTGGGCCAGCAGGTCTACAGGGTGGACAGCCCCTGCCCAGCGCGGGGCCCAGGCCTGGGTACCAAAGCCTCTCCCTGGGGCTGCACGAGTTGAGCGGGGAGCCGCCCCGCGTCCAGCTGGAGCCCGATGGCCCCTGTCCTCACTGTGGGGGGTGGCGTGCACAGCCCCAGCGGCCCGACCCCCCACCCGCAGCAGGGTCAGATGGGCGGCTGCCTTGCCCCCTCCCGCAGGGGGCACCAGCCAGTATCCTGAGGCGACTGGTCACCTAGCAGTGGGGGTGTGGGCCCTGGCTGGGAGCCCCCACTGCTTTGGACTCTAAAGCTGCACCCCACCCTGAGCCCCGCAGCTGGCTCCCCTGTGACCACTGCGCTGGCTGGTGGGGCCTGGGGGTCCCCTCCCCCTCCCCTCCCTGCCTTCCTGCGGTGCCATGCACACTCCGCCAGACCACCTCCTGGACGCTGACGGGCCCTGGTGGCCTGGGAAGGGACGAGGCCAGCTGGGCACCTCTCTGTTGGCAGCAGCTGCTGCCACAGCCTGGGGGGACTCATTGGTCCTCAGCTGTCTGTTCTGGGACCCCCAGTCAGGCCCCCAGCCCTTTACTGCGCCAGCCCCACTAGGGCAGAGCTTGCCAGGGGGACCTGGCTCCTCCATCGTGCCCGGCGTGGTCCCACCCCAGGGCCTCCGCATTGCTGTCTCTCCTGCTGGGAACGTGGGGGTTCTGCTCCCCCATCCGCCGGGGTTTCTGCTCAGGTGGGGGGTCCGGGGCGCTGTGGCTCCCTGCCCTGTCAGCCCCTCACTGGAGCTGGGTCACCCTGGGGCGCGGGCCCCCTGAGGGCGGCCCTAGCCCCTTCCCGAAGCCACACTCCCCAGCGGGGTGTCTCTGCACCCAGCAGGGCTTGTGCGCCCATCCCAGGCTGAGGTCTGGAGTCAATGGTTAACACCCCTGTCTCGGTTTTTCCATCTATAAATGGGAGGACGTCCCAGCCGAGGGCGCTGGGCCAGGCAAGGTGGGGGTCTCCCGCCTGGCCAGTGATCCGGGGGCAACAGGCGTGCGGACCAGCAAGGGAGGGCGGACGCGCCCCGAGCAGGGCCTCCCCGGACCAGGCCGGGAGCTCAGGTGCCCGCGCTGCCCGCACGCAAGGTGTAAGGACGTCGGCACTGGGGGCCGAACGGGGCTGGCCTCCCAGAGGGCCTGGCTCCGGCGGTCACCGCGGCGGCCCTGCGGAGACTCCTGCCCGAATCCTGCGGCTGCCCCTCCCGCGAGGCGGGCGGACAGTCCGCCGGGCGGGTGGCTCAGCCCCTGCGCCCGGGGCCGCGGCGCGGGCGTGGCCAGCAGGCGGCGCTGCGGGACCACCTCCAGGCCCGTCCGCCTGGGCCGCCGGCTCAGGGCCGCCCTGGACAGGCTGTCCTCACACTGAGGCCTCGGGGCGACCCATCCAGTGAGGGACCGTGCCTCCTCCCGCCTGGTACTGCCCCAGGGCGGGTGACAGGGCAGGGAGCCCCAGCATCCCGGGAGCCCCTCATGGACCCCTCCTCCTCAGGGTCACAGGGTGCAGCACCCCCTCCCTGCCTCGAGCCGGAGGACCTGCCCTCCGTCCAGGCAGGCGCAAGGACCGGGAGCACGTTCGCTCGCCCGCCGGACCCTGCAGGAGGCCGGGAGCCTTGGGGGAGCCATGATCGGGCTCCGTGGGCCGGAGCTCAGACACCTGTGGCTGAGCCCACTGCCCTCTGGGCCTCAGCCCGGGCAAGTCCCTGGGGTCCCCACACCACACGCAGTCCTGGGGCTGCCTCGCTCCCAGCCAGCCTTCAGCAGGCCGGCATGCCCCCCATGGGCAGATGCTTCTAGAAACATGCAGCCACGGTCCCAGCCGCCCACCCTGGCTTTGCTGCAAAATGGGTCCGTCTACCTGATGGGTCTGCACGGGGGAGGGGCACGGGCAGTGTTTGGGGACACTTCTCACAGGGGTGAGGGGGCTCCTGGCTCGAGTGGGTAGAGACCAGCGATGCTGCTCGACACACCCGGGGGTCCAGGACACCCCACATGTCAGCCTCAGGGAGCCATGGCCGGGTGCCCCTCTCCCCAGCGGAGCCATGGTCTGCAGATGGCCCCCTCCTGCCCTCAAGGTCACCTAGAGGACCTCCCCTTCCCCCACGCCCATCCCCACGGGGCCCCATGAACGCAGGGCAGGGACACCACGCCCTCCCGCTCCATGCCCTGTCCAGCTGGGGGCTGACTGGCCCTGGGTCCTGAGCAAAGGTGTGAAAGTCGCTCAGTCATGTTCGACTCTTGATGACCCCATGGACTGTAGCCCACCAGGCTCCTCTGTGCATGGAATTCTCCAGGCCAGAATATGGGAGTGGGTAGCCTTTCCCTTCTCCAGGGGATCTTCCCAACCCAGGGATCCAACCCAGGTCTCCCACACTGCAGGCGGATTCTTTCCCAGCGGAGCCACAGCAGAAGCCCCTGGGTCTTGAAGCAGAGTCTAAGCCGGACGTGCGGCTCAGCACCCGAAGGCCCAGACCCGTGAGTCCTGCTTCCTTTGTGGTGGCACGCTCCTTGCTTTGGGGGACCCGATCCTGCACCTGCTCAGGGCCCGTCTCTGCCTAGAGTGCCCGCGTCCTGCAAAGGCCCCGTTGTGCTCTGCAGTCTCTGGTCACCTGGCCTGATCAGCACAGGGCTGCTGATGTGCGGGGGTGGCTGGTCTAGGTGACTGTGGCCTGCAGAGGCCCAGTACCCTGAGGGGCCGCGTGTTTGCTCACGGTGACCTACACTGCTTCTGACTGCCCTTCTGACGGGGCTGCAGGAGAGCATGCCCCGCCCCTGGCCACTGCACACCTGTGGCTATGGAAGCCGACTTAAGCGAATTGAGCGAAAACTGCATGTCTGGCCAAGGCGGGCCTTTTGCAGCTGTCCACACCCTAGGATCCATCCCTGCCTTTTCCATTGTCAGATTGGCAGCGTAAGTAAAGACCTAGTGGGATCACCACCCTGAATTTTCTGGGCTTCAAATGCTCCACCAATCACCCCTGGGTGTTGCGTTTGACTTGCAGTCTTTGGTGGGGGCACTTGCAGAGGCTTCCCCTGGACTTGTCCATAATGGTGGCCAAGGCAGTGATGTCCCTGGCTCCCTGTCTGTTCTGGGCCTGGGATATGCCCACGGGGTTCACGTGCAGACCCTGGCTGAGAGCCCGCTTGTCTCTGGGCTCCCACGAGCCCCCCACTCAACAGAGGAGCCAGGAGGACGCTATGGGCCTCCGGGACCTGCTGCAACCCTGGCCAGCGATCCTCAGATGCCTGGTGTCTCTCCTCCCCGCCACACTCAGCTGGGGGTCCCGGGGAGGCCCCTGGGGACCCGCCTGCTGTTAGGTGGGTCCTGGGTCTGAAACCTCAGGTCTGGGAACCTGGTGAGGGGTCACAGCCTTTCATGGGGCCCTGGTCACACATCCTTGGTTTCTCCTGCTGGGCCGCCAGACCAGTCCCGGGAACACTGAGTTCTGTTAAGTACAACCTCAGGTGCCTCAGGCCCTTGGCCCAGCTCCAGACCTTCCACTCCCGAGAGCTGCCTCCACCTGCCCCCAGCCAGGCGCCCTCACCCCCTCGCCACTGGTCCAGGGATGGCCTCTCCACCGGCAGCGGGGTGGTGGGAGCCCTGGCAGGCCTGCCGCAGGTCTGTGCCCACATTGGCCCCAGCCTTTCAGCCTTGGCCACACATCAGCTCTGCCAGCCTCTTCCTTGCCCCCAGCCCTGTGACCGCGTGCCTACTAGGGGTGCACTCTGGGCCTGGGGAAAGGCCCTGCTCTCAGGGGGCTCCCCTTGCCAGTCTGGGACCTGCTGATGGGCCCTGAGGCTCTGCTGAGGGCCAGCATGTCCCATCCAGGTGACATCACCACTTGGTCCCAGGAGGGAGGTGGGCAGGTCCCGACGGCAGGGCTCACATCTTCAAGGGGTGCCCAGTGGAGGCGTGGCCAGGTTTGGGGGCCTTGCGGGTCACTGAGGCCCCACTCCCTCGCGCAGTGCCTGGTTGGGGGTTCTGCCCTCCTGGGAGTTGGCCCTTCTCCTGCCACCGTCTTTTTCCAGAGCGCCAGCCCCCGCCCCGCACTCTAGATGGTCGGACCCCGCGCAGCTACGCAGCCTGTCCAGGGCACTAGCGACCGCGAAGGTCAGACGGCGCCCCGCGACAGCGAGGAGGCGGACCTTCTAGCTTTGCCCTTCTAGCCCCACCCCTCCGGCCAGGCCCCGCCCCTCCGAGTCGGTTCCCAGAGGAGCCGCCGGTCCTCAGCTGAACCCCAGGGAGGGTGAGCCAGATGGCTCTTGAGAGGTGTCCAAGCTGTGGCGAGGGCGCTGGGCCCCGACCCCTCTGGACTCTTCTTGGGGAAGGAGCATGGCGATGGCCAGGTAACCTCTGGCCAAGGTCAGGGCTCCAGGGGCCCAGGGCCAGGTCCAAGCAGCCTGGTGCAGGCTGTTCCTTCCCCGCCCCCGGAGTACCAGGCCCCGAACCCTGGCACCAGCCCGGATCTTGCACGCCCGTTCTCCCCTGTGGGGGCTCACGGTGGAAGGGGGTGCCCCTCCCTGACCTTGGGAGGTGCCCTGGTCCAGGGCTGCCCTCTGCGGGTGACCCTCCCTCACTGTCCCCCCCGGGGGGCGCTGCCCGGGGGCCTCCTCAGCCACCACTGGGCTCACAAACCTGCCTCCCCAGACCGGGCCCCCGGGTCCTGCCGGGCTCTCCTGGCCTCTGCTTTTCAGCTCCACCCGTGGGTGCCCAGCGGTGCAGACAGGCAGGCCTGGGAGGGGCTGGGGCTCCGGGCCGCCACGTGAGACAGGATGGCTGTGAAGTGGGATGACCCAGGTCAGCACGTGGTGGTGCTGTCACCCTCAGCATGTCCACCGCCGGCCTGACAGGCCCTAGGGAGGGGGCAACGGGGCGGCGCAGGGGTGGGCAGCGGTGGCACAGAAGGCCTCGACCTGGGGGCCGCCCTGGGGGCCGTCGCCGGGTTCTGGGGATGGGCGGGACCAGCCCTGGGCCTCTGTGGGACAGTCTGGCGTTCGGGCCACAAGCCCTGTCCCAGCCCAGGGTCCTCAAAACCCTCCCTGTGGCTGGGATCATCCAGGATGCCAGGCCGGCTGGCTCAGCACCGCCAGAGGGTCAGCCCGGCCTGAGGGGACGCCCCGCTCTTCAGAGACCCCTCCTCCCCGCTGTGCGCAGAAAAGCCCTTCCAGAGAGACGTTTCCAAGTGACATCATCGCGGCTGGCCCGGGGCCGCTCGCACCAGCCACGCTGTCCAGCCCGGCAACTGAGCCACGAAACAGCGTCAGCAGTGGGGTCTTTCTGCACCCACATCCCTACGGCCAGGGGGCGTCGGGGGTCTGCTCCAGGGCAGGGCTCCACGGAGGGAGGCCCTGCATCCAGGCCTGTCCCCGGAGAATGAACGGGGGACGGCGGGAAAAGTTGTCTGACCCCTTGCCCCATTCTCCCCTGAAGGCCCAGGGGGCTCCCAGCCGGGTCCACGGCAGCGCCCTGCACGCCGCCGGCTCCCTGGACGCAGTCTGCCGGTCCCGCCCTCCGAGGGCCGGCCGGTGGGCCGCGTGTCTGGGCCCAGGACGGGGGCGCGTGGGAGCCTCTGGGCAGCTCGGACCCTCGGGAGACCCCGCGGCTAAGAAGGTGCCAGCTCACCGCCGCGTCCTCCACCTGCTCCCAGCCCCGCCGCCCCGAGTGTTCCCGCGGCCCCCAGAGGCCCCCCTCGCGGAGCAAGAGGGCCGGCGGGGCGGGAAAGGGCTCGGTCCACCGGGAAGGGGGCGGCGGTGCCGGGAAGGGGGCGGCGCCGGAAGCGTCCGCCAGGCTCCCCCGCGGGAGGGGCCGCGGGCCGGGGTGCGGCGAGCCCGGCGGGGGCGCGGGGAGGGGAGCGTGGCGGCCAGTCCGGGGCGGGGCGGCTGGGAAGGCGAGCGTCCGGCCCGCCCCCTCCCCTCCCCTCCCCTGCCTTGTCCCCTTTCCTCCCCCATTCCCTCCCCCCTCCTCCCTCCCCTCCCCTCCCCTGCCCCCTCCCCTTTCCTCCCCCATTCCCTACCCCCTTCCCCCTCCCCCCTCCTCCCTCCCCTCCCCTCCCCTCCTCCCTCCCCTCCCCTCCCCTCCCCTGCCCTGTCTCCTTTCCTCCCCCATTCCCTCCCCCCTTCCTCCCTCCCCCCTCCTCCCTCCCCTCCCCTCCCCCCTCTTCCCGGAGCGCAGGGCGGCGGAGGCGACGCGGGTTTCGGGGCGGCGCGTGCGCGCTGGGCCGGACCTTCTCGGACCGCGCTCGGCGCCAGGTGGCCGCGGGCGGGGCGCTGGCGCTGCTCTTGGCGTCACGGGGGTTCCCGCAGGAAACCGTCCGCGCGCGGCGGGCGCGGCGGGCGACGCCAGGTCGGGGGCGGCAGAGCGCCAGTCCGCCGGGCGCTGAGGTCTGCGCCCCGGTCCTGCGTGTCCGCGCGGGGAGCAGAGGCCCCGCGGCCCCGACGGGCCCTCGTGGGACGTGACCGGGCTCAGGGAGACCCCCGGGGGCCGGAGAGCGGGGCCCCCACCTCACCCTGCGCCCTCCGTGGGTTCAGGTCCGACTTGTTCCCGGAGCTGAGGCTTCCTCTGGTTTCAGACAGCAGCCCCGGAGCGTGACCCTCGGTCCCAGGGAGCCGGGGGTGCCCGCTGCCCCGTCCGTGTACTCGCCCTCCTGCAGGCGGAGTCACTCTGCAGGGGCTCCATCACACCCTCTCCCGGCCTCGGACTGAAAGTGAGGTGATGCCCGAGCGCACAGCCACCCCCGACCTCTGCCCTCTCCTTGTTGCCCCCTACTCCGGGTGCGAGGGCCGAGCTGAGCACCCCTCCTCCATCTGGGGTCCCTCCCATCTCACAGCCCCCCACCATCGGCACGGCTCTCCTTAGGGTGAAGGGTGGGAGAGGGGCGGGGACACCAGCCTGGGACCCCCACCGCTGCCGCAGGTGAGCCGCCCGGGGCTCAGCTGTGGCCGGGAGAACAGTGGCCCTTGTCCAGCCAGCAGGGTGGGGGCTGGGGTACCAGCCCCGGGTGTCTCTGGCGGAGAGTGGCACCCGCCCCACCCCACCGAGGCATATTGTCCACTCACCCTCCATCCTCACTATTAATAGCTCCTTGCAGCGGAGCTACTATAAATAACCCCAGTCCCGCACACAAGGCCCTTCAGGCGCCTGCCTCCCGCAGCACAATCGCCCACAGTCGCCTGCACACTGGCCCCTCAGCCGCCTGCTGGGCGCTGAGCCCACTCCTGACCGGCTCCAGGGCCAGGTGCACAGGCCGCTCCCGCTGCCCAGCTGAGGCCGGGGCGCTGTTTGCATGCCCACCTCCCCTCAGGCCACCAAGCTGAGGAGCCTGGAGCCACGTCCGGGTCCTCTCCTGGGGGTCTGGCCTGGCCTCCCTTCTGGGGGAGGTGGGCTTACACAGTCTGCCCCTGTGGCCGCACTCAGGTGCTGGGGCATCTCAGAGGCCCTCTCTGACCCACGTCTGGGGGTGCAGGCACCATGGTGTCCACCCGGTTGAATGCCCCAGAAGGCACCCTGAGTCAGCCCAAGGCCGAGGCTGCTCCCTCTGAGGAGACCAGCCTGTGGGGCTTTGTCCTGCCCCCCTGCACCTACGACCCTGCTCACCCCAGCCCCTGCCCCCGACTCTGGCTCTCGTGGACCCCAGGCTGGCCTGCCCTTCCGCCTGTCCCAGGAGACGGGCAACACTGAATTCCTGGCCCCTGCTTGTTCATGGGGACTCATCAAAGGCGGTCAAGCCACGACCCCTGTTCACATAGTGGCAGGATGGCGCCTGGCTGGGTCAGTCTCCCTGACAGGACCCTGTGGCTGGTTGTGCCCGGGGCCGAGGTTGAGGGGCTTGGAACCCGCTGTTATTATGCCAAGAGTAGAAAGAAAACAACCCTGTTTACGGAAAAGGCACGTCCGCTGATGCTGGCCAGCGGCCTCCCCAGGGACAGAGGCCCTTTGTTGAGAAAACAGGAAGCGAGGATTTCCAGGACCTGTCGGGCCACCCGCCGGCCACCCGCCCAGCTTCCGCCAATTCTCAGCAGCTTCTGCCTGTCGCCAGCTGCCCGTCTGTCCGTCTCCTTGTCTGTGTATCTCTGAGCCGGAGGCCAGTCTTGCAGTTTTAAGGCAAAGCCACTGTCATCTCAGCCCTGCAATCAGGACAGTCTCCTGGGGGCTGCCCCTCCAGCACGGTGCGCCCTGGCCACGCGGAGACGGACACCTGGGTACCGGCTTCCTGCAGAGCCCAGCCAGGCCCCACCCGGAGACACCCTGACATCAGGAGATGGGGTGGGGGCTCTGTTAGGTCACGGCCAGCAGGGGCGTACGTGAGGGCAGCCTCGGACCTAAGACCCAGGGGCACAGAGAAGGACAGTGCCAGCTGTGTGTGGGGAAGGGCGGGGGCAGAGGGGGCAGCCAAGGCAGCCTAAGGTCCCCTCCTGCCTGAGGGCCCTGTAGGGTCTCGGGGTCAACGGTCACCAAGCCGCTGCTCCCCAGGCCGTGGTTCCCACACTGTTCAGCCAGTGGATCCACCATGGCGTGGGCAGGTGTGCACAAGTGTGACTCACCCTCACGCCAGCACGCCCCCACACATCCTTGCACGCACACGTGCATCAGCTCCCCCACGCCCGCCCCTCCCCACTTCTGGCTCACATCTGCTGGGGGCAGGGGTGCAGCTGGCTCCCCCCTCCGGGCACTGGCCCGAGCTGGCCTGTGCAGGCCGTCCTGCCCAGCGCAGCTGGGACGTGCCACCGGGTGCCTGGCGCTGGGCAGTAGTGGTGACTGCTCCCCGCCCCCCAGCCCTCGTGGAAGCAGTCCGCCCCAGCCCAGGGCCAGTCCGCCTGCTCCGGCCATGACCTCCGTCCTGTTGGGCGGGTGGGTGTCCAGGGACACGTCAGGGAGGAGGGATGTCGCGTGCATGGTGGCTCCGTGAGCCCTGGGGTCCGGGCCTTCGGGCAGGTGCCTGATAGCCCTCATGCCATCTGCTGCCCACCTTTGCCTACCCACCTATGTCCCTGGGGTGGGCAAGAGGTGATGCCAGCCAAAGGGGAAGTGCCCCGGACTAGAGGGCTCCCCCAAGCTGGTCTCTGTCCAGGCCCAGTGGTCAACCCTTGCCCACCCACGTCCTAATACAGCCCCATCCTCAGGCGGCTGGTAGGACAGTGTTTGGACCCCCACCCAAGCCATCTACAGTTTCTCGTGTTCCTTCTTTGTTCAGCCATCGAAAGAGGGAGGTGCTGAGCTGGGCCATGCCAGGCCTGACTGGAGGGGTGGGGCTGAGGCCTGGGGAGTGACTGTCCTGGGCTTGCGGGCGGCCGATGCCCGGGACGTTCCCGGCCCCATGCCCAAGTCTGTCGCCCCTGCAGGGAATTGGGGGGGCTACCCCGAAGCTTGTGGGAGTCGGCAGCCAGGCAAGGGTCACCCTGACAGCCCCGTCCCACCACTGGCCTTCGGCCCAGCGCTCCCCACAAGTTGAGCTGAAGACAGCGGGGTGTCCGGGGACCGAGGGTCCCTCCTGGAGGACCCCTGCCCCCCACTGGTCGCAGGTGCCTGCAGCATGGCCCAATTTAGAGGCTGGGCTGGTAAGAGCAGGGCACTGGGAGGGGCAGGTTTGGGAGGACTTTGCTTCTCCCCTGTGGGGTGGGGGCTGGGGGGCTCAGTGCAGAGGGTGGGGAGCTGACCGAGGCTCACGGGGTCCTGCTGTGTGGTGTGGGTCCTGGCCCCATGGTTTGGGTCAGAGGGCCAGGTTCCGGGTGGAGGCTTCGGTTTGAACTGGTCCCAGTGCCGTGGGTCCCGGCCTCTGCATGCTGCCATGGCCGTGTCCTCCGTGGGCAGGCTGAGACCCCCCCGGGAGTGATGCCTTGCCAGCTGATGCCACGTGGGGAAGAGTGGGCACCAGGTTCCTGGCTTGAGGTGACGGCTCCAGAGATGGCTCGGCTGTAAGCCCTAGTCAGGGAATCTGTGTGTCCGTCTGTCCACGCATTTGTTATATCCACGTGTCCCTCTCCCCATCCGTCCAGCCACTGTGCTTCTGTTCAGTGGTGAGCAAACGAGGAAACCCCCTGGCAGCCGTGTCCCGCATGCCCTGACCGTGGTCCTGAAGCGGGCTCTTGGGAAGAACTGCTCACTGACTGATGATCGTGCGAGTAGGGGAGGCAAGGGGCTGCCGTCCGGCCCCCATGGGCTCCCGCTGCCCCGTGTCTGAACCCAGCTGTCCCTCCTGACAGCAGAACCGCGTGCGAGGGTGAAATCACCCTGGGCCCGCGCCCAGGGCCTCCAGTGACCACAAACCAAGGGCACGTGGACCCCCAACGACCAACGTGGGTGGCCACTGGGCTCGAGTGTGTGCAGGGGGGCCCGTGAGCGGTCTCCACAGTTGTGAGCATCCTCTCTTAAGAGTCACCCTCAGGTACTTGCCCCGAAGCCCCCAGGGTCTAGTGAGTGGATGGGGGCCCTGAGGCTGGAGAAACCGTGGCCCCCCGCCCCTCCCCATGGGGAGGACCCAGGGCAGATTGAAAGGAAGAGGATCCTGCTCTGGGACGAGTGGGCTGGTGACTCCTCCCTGACCGAGCCTTCGCCCCTGAGGTGGCCGCACTGCGGCGGGGGCGAAAGCAGCCCCACCTTGGGCCGGCTGAGGCCCGCCGCTCCTCCATGATGGCCGCTGGCTCACCCGCCGCTCTTAACAGCTCAGCTGTGGTCCTCCACGTGCACCCTGGAGAGACGGGGCTTCCCTGGGCAGCAGGATCTTTGCCCCACGGAGCCCAGGGCTGCAGTGATGAGCACAGATGCCCGGGCTGGGGGGGCACTGGGAGTGACCACTAATACTCCTCCCCAGGCTCCTGGCCCCCAGCCCTGAGCCTGGCACAGCACCGCCCAGGCCCCACTGTGGGTGGTGGCCGTGCTGTGACCCTCCCGCTGCAGGGGCAGTGCGCTGTTCTCAGGGTTCCCAAGCCCTGGACCTTACTGCATGAAGGCAAGAGATGGCGTGGCCCCAGAGCAGGACGAGGACATCCTCTCAGTCCATCCTGTAGGACGGCTGTGTGCAGCCTCCTTTCTCCACGGGGACGAGAGCATGTTCAAACCATGGCCACACATGCTTCCCCGAGCCCATCGGCCTCTCCACCTCCGGGCACCCGCCCAGCGGTTCTGCTCAGGATGCTGGCCCAGCCCAAGCCGTCTAGTGGCAGCAGGAAGTCCGGGGGCAGTGGGTGCTGCAGGGCCGGCCTGGTGACTGACCAGGCCCCGTGGGGCTGAGGGGCCTGGCCTCAGCCAGCTCTCCTCCCCAGAACACAGCAGGCACTGCTCGCCCTTGGTGGGCACGAAGCTCCCACCGGGGTCCCCACCACGAGTGCACCCTTCACTGGCCCCAGCGGGACAGGTGTCCATGCCAGTCACACACGTGGGGACTAGAGGAACAGCCAGTGTGGTTCATGGGTCTCCTGCCCTAACAAGGACCCCAGGGCCCCTGCTCTAATGGCCCTGGGGCCCACGCAGACCCTGTGTCCTCCCCCAGGGCCCCTTGCTAGAAGCCTGCAAGGCCGGGCTGACCCCCCTCCCCCTGACACTGAGCCGTTTGGCCGCCAGCTGGGAGCCACCGGTGGCAAGAAGTCCCCAGGTGGGCTGTGGGCAGAGCGGTGGGGGCAGGCCCTGGGCCACCGCAGGCCCCTCAGCTGACCTGCCAGCCGTCACAGGGCGGGGGCAAGGGAGGGTTGTCCAAGCGAGACGGGACGGTGGCAGGGACTTGGGGGGTGATGGGCAGGCTCTGGACCCGGCCCACCTCGTGCAGCCCACCTCCCATCCAGTGGGCAGCTGGACCCGGCGGCCACTCCTCAGGCTCCGGTGGACACCCGTGGAGGGACCCACATGTGCAAAGCTGAGGGAGGCCCCCCTAGCCAGGACCCGGACCAGCCACACCGACGCCACCCTGGTCGAGACATCCCGTGAGAGTGCGGCCCCGCTTGGCACCTCGACGCAGAGGGAATGGCCACACCTGGATTCCAGGCCCACAGGAGCTGGGAGGCAGCACGCCTGGGTCGTCTTCGGCCATCAGGGTTTGGGGTCACTTGCGATTGCTGCAGGATGCTGAAGGACGAGCCAGCTGTAGGTGTGGCGGAGCAGAGGCCGGGGCGTCCGGGCATGAGGACAGCGCCTGCCTGGCACACGGGGGCAGGTCCGGAGAAGCTGCTCCGCTGAGGGGAGCCACACACATCTCTGTGGACCCTGTAGGGGCAGCGGCGGTGGAAGGATGGCCTGCGAGGGGCCAGAGGACGAGGAGGGGTCAGGATTGGGGGGTGGGACATGGGCCAGCAGATGCAGGCAGCGGGGAGGGTGTTTCCAGCCACATCCAGCTCCCTGAGTCTGGGGGCAGGCGGGGGTGGTCGGTGGGAACTGGGGATCCAAGCTGGGTGAGCAGAACAGTGAGGGCGTCGGTGCTGAAGAGCCAGGGGCTCCCGGGTCCAGCGGTTGGACTCTGCACTTCCACCACCTGGGGCACACGTTCAGTCTCTGGTCAGGGAACTGAGACCCTGCAGGCTGCACAGTGCAGCCAAAACACTCACACACACACTCACACACACATTCACACACACACACACACACACACTCACACACACACACACACTCACACACACTCACACTCACACACACTCACACTCACACACACACACACACACACACTCACACACACACACACCCCACCCTGAGATTCCACCTCACACCCACCAGGATGGCCATCACCAAAACCAAAAGAACCAGGCAGATACCAAGCATCGGCAGGAGGCGGTAACAGGGTGCCCTGTGCGCTGCTCATGGGCCGTGAACAGGGGCATGCAAGCTAAGTCCCCCAGTCGTGTCCGACTCTCTGTGACCCCATGGACCGCAGCCCCCAGGCTCCTCTGTCCATGGGATCTTCCAAGCAAGAACACTGCAGCGGGTTGCCATTTCCTCCTCCAGGGGATCTTCCTGACCCAGGGACCGAACCCGGGTCTCTTGCATCTCCTGCCTTGGCAGGCGGGTTCTTCGCCACAGCACCACCTGGGAGACCACAGAACGATGCGGTTCCCCAGGATGGGCCTGACGACCCACACGACCTGGGGTTCTGCTCTCGGGTCTCGATCGCCTACGAGAGCTGAGAGCAGGTCTCCCACAGATGCCCGCAACACCCGCGCTCACGGCAGACAGAGGTGGGACCCGCGTGTCCATCAGCGGGTGCATGGGGAAAGGAAATGTGGTCTCTCCACATGGCGGGATATTAGCCCACCTTCAAGAGGAAAGGGACCTTGACACATGGGGTCAGACGCCGCAGTGTGAGTGGACCTTAAGGACGTTATGCTGAGTGAAGTTAGCGTGTCAGCAGGGCAGGTCCTGGGCGGTCCCACTCACACGAGGTCCCTGGAGGAGCCTGATTCAGAGCCAGAAGGGACAGGGGTAAGCATCAGGGCTGGGGCGGGGCTGGGGAGTCACTGAGCAAGGGGGACAGTTTTCCTTCGGGAGGGTGAGAAAGCTCTGGAGGTGGTGGGAGAGATGGTTTCCCAACAAGGGGACTGCTTGATGCCCCCAAGCGGCACACTCAGCGGTTACACTGCAGGAGTTCTGTTTTGGACACTTTACCACAAGAAAAATAAAAACAAGTTCAGTTGGTGCGGCATTTCACCACTCAGGGAGGAGCAAAACACACACGCCCCCACGAGTTATGGAATACACTGAGGTTACTGCCCTTCTATTTGCCTTAAGCTCACTCCGCACAATATAAAGGGTGACCTTCATGACACTGATTCTAATTTAGTGTTTTCTTTCTTTTTAAACAAATGTTGGCTGCACTGGTTCTTTGCAGCGGCTCCGGCTTCTCTCGCTGTGGCCTGTGGACTTAGCTCCCCCGTAGCATATGGGAACTTAGTTCCTGACCAGGGATCCATCCTTTGTCCCTACATTAGAAAGCAAACTCTTAACTACTGGATCACCATGGAAGCCCAAAAATTTAATGCTTTTTTATTTAGAGCATTAAATCAACAACAACAGCAAAAAAAGACCGGGGCAAGCCTGTGCTCTTTCTGCATGGATATTGCATTCAACAATTAAAGTATTTTTTTCAAAGGCATTTCCCGGGCTTATCTCCCCTCCACCTCCCGTAGCCCGCAGCCCCAGGCTCGGGAGCGCAGAGGTGCCCTGGGATCACCAGGCTGGCCCATGGGTCTCTGACTGGTGCTCTGCGCTCCTGACAGGCTCGGGAACCCCAAGAAGGGTGCAGAGCCGCACCGTACAAAGGGCCCCTCCCGGCCCACTGAACTGAGACTCCCTCCGTGTGGGAGGCAGGGTGGGGAGGTGTTCAGGCTTCAGTAAGACATGTAAGCTGTCTCCTTAACGCTGTTCTGGAGGGCTCCTCTCCTCTAATTCAAGACCAGACCTTTTTTCTTACTGTCTCTGAGACGCCTGCAGCATAGGAGACTGGACCCTGGGGCAAGCCCCCCACCCCTCCCGGCCTCTCCTCCCTGCAGGTCCCCCAGCCCCATCTGACCGTGCCCCTAGTGGCCAGGCCACCCCAGGTCCAGTTTAACGCAGGGGAACCTTTGCCTGCCCCACGGCACCCCCACCAGCTCCTCCCCATCTTGATCTTCTGGGTCCTGCCAGCCCCCTGCCCATCCTCTCCCCTCTGCCCACCTCCCCTCACCCAACCTGGCCAGGCCTTGGCCCCCTTCAGTCATTCCAGACACTGGAAACTCCTGCTCAGAGTCCCCCGCCCCCAGGGACCGGCCGCCACAGGGAACACAGCTATCCCCAGGGATGGGGCGTGGGGGACGTTGTCCTAACACATGAGGCCAGAGGAGCTGGGCCTGGCCATGTGGCTCCTGTGAGCAGCAGGTCTGCGAGGACCTCCTTGCAGACTAATGCAGGCAAGTCTCTCTCTCGTTCTCTCTCTCTCACACACACACACACGCGCACACACACACGCAGGTCTCTCTCTCTCTCTCACACACACACACACGCGTGCACACACACACGCACACACACACGCAGGTCTCTCTCACACACACACACACGCGCGCGCACACACACACGCAGGTCTCTCACACACACACACACATGCGCGCATGCACACACACACATGCGCACACACAGGTCTCTCTCTCACACACACACACACGCAGGTCTCTCTCTCTCACACACACACACGCAGGTCTCTCTCTCACACACACATGCGCGTGTGCACACACACACAGGTCTCTCTCTCACACACACACACACGCAGGTCTCTCTCTCTCTCACACACACACACACAGGCAGGTCTCTCTCTCGCACACACACACACGCAGGTCTCTCTCTCACACACACATGCGCGTGTGCACACACACACAGGTCTCTCTCTCACACACACACACACGCAGGTCTCTCTCTCTCTCACACACACACACACAGGCAGGTCTCTCTCTCACATACACACACGCACACACACACACGCAGGTCTCTCTCACACACACACACACGCGCGCGCACACACACACACAGGTCTCTCTCTCACACACACACACGCGCGCGCACACACACACGCAGGTCTCTCACACACACACACACATGCGCGCATGCACACAAACACATGCGCACACACAGGTCTCTCTCTCACACACACACACACGCAGGTCTCTCTCTCTCACACACACACACAGGCAGGTCTCTCTCTCACATACACACACACGCAGGTCTCTCTCACACACATGCGCGTGTGCACACACACACGCACACACACAGGTCTCTCTCTCACACACACACACACGCAGGTCTCTCTCTCACACACATGCGCGTGTGCACACACACACGCACACACACAGGTCTCTCTCTCACACACACACACACGCAGGTCTCTCTCACACACACACATGCGCGCATGCACACACACATGCACACACACACACACACGCACACACAGGTCTCTCTCTCACACACACACACGCACACACACAGACGCAGGTCTCTCTCACACACACACACACACATGCACGCATGCACACACACACGCACACACACATGCGCGCACACACAGGTCTCTCTCTCTGTCACACACGCACACACACGCAGGTCTCTCTCTCTCTCTCACACACACATGCGCGCATGCACACACACACATGCGCACACACAGGTCTCTCTCTCACACACACACACACGCAGGTCTCTCTCTCTCACACACACACACACACAGGCAGGTCTCTCTCTCACATACACACACGCACACACACACACGCAGGTCTCTCTCTCACACACACATGCGCGGGTGCACACACACACGCACACACACAGGTCTCTCTCTCACACACACACACACGCAGGTCTCTCTCTCACACACACATGTGCATACACACACAGGTCTCTCTCTCACACACACACACACGCAGGTCTCTCTCTCACACACACATGTGCATACACACACAGGTCTCTCTCTCACACACACACACACGCAGGTCTCTCTCTCACACACACATGTGCATACACACACAGGTCTCTCTCTCACACACACACACACGCAGGTCTCTCTCTCTCTCTCACACACACACACACGCGTGCACACACACACGCACACACACACGCAGGTCTCTCTCTCACACACACACACACGCGCGCGCACACACACACACAGGTCTCTCTCTCACACACACACACACGCAGGTCTCTCTCTCTCACACACACACACACGCAGGTCTCTCTCTCTCTCACACACACACACGCAGGTCTC